>NC_088900.1:7056342-7359756 GCF_037157495.1 Lathamus discolor
TGCGCTGCTGGTGCCATGGAAACCAAGGGAGCTGCTCGCAAGAGACGTGGAGCTGAAGGAGCTGAGAGTTGAAGCAGGTTTTCTCTTTCAGGAAGCGGTGAGGAACGGGCTGGTGGCCACAGAGGTGCTGATGTGGTTTTACATCGGGGAGATCATAGGCAAGCGTGGCATTATCGGGTACAACGTCTGAAGGCTCGTCCTCAGTAATACCAGCCTCGGGGCCGTGTCCCCAGTCTGTATCGGGGTGGGTGACAATAAAACCAGAACCAGTGTCGAGCTGTCCTGGTCTTTTGTGGTGGCTGGGGCTCCGGTTGTGCTGGTGGTGGAGACTGGCATGCTGAAGTCTGTGCCCTGCCTTCTAGGGTAAGCTGAGCTTGACCGTATCCATCATCTTAGCTCAGCACCAGCATGAGCTGCCCGGGAGCCCCCAGGCCTGCATGTTCTCAGCCAGCTCCTGAGTACAAAGTAGTGTAGTGCCTGCTCACTCACGTGCTTCCAGAAACTCCTGTGCAGGAGTACTCCTGGGCCAGCAGTCCTGCCAGTGTAGGACTTCCCTCTCTTTATGGTCGTGGGAGATGGTTTCTAGCCAGGGTTGCTCCTTGCTGATGCTGTTCTCGGGGCTGTGTGCTCAACTCACTGTGCACCCACAGGGCCCAGCCTGGCTGCCCTGATTGCCCCTGATGCCCTGGGGGCAGCTGTGCCTCCCTACCATGCAGCTGACATCCTCAGTGCTTCACCCCAGCAAGAAGCCCCTTGAAGTGCTGGTGGGTGGCACAGGTGGGCTCACAGCACCATGCGTTGGGTGACTGGGAGGGCATCAATGGCAAAGCTTTCCTGGTTGAAAAGAAGGGCTCCTGACACGGTGACGGTGGCTCACAAGTGATGGGGAAACCAAATGCAGAGGAACCCGCCAGCTTCCATAGGTGAGTTTGCTGCCTCAGTGTCCTGTGCCCACCCCAGAGACCACAACTTCGGTTGTGGCCGCAGCTCTGGACAGCCTCTTCGGTACCTGGGACTCGCTGCGTGCTCCTGTTGCTCCATTTGCTGCCCAGGACCTTGGGATTTCTCTCTCCCCTCTGAGGAGGTGACGCTTGGTGCAGATCTAACCAGGGCTGTAGCCAGATGTCCTGCCTGAGCCCACCAGACCGAGCGATGGCCCCGAAAATGGCGCCTCACCGGGAGCTCTTCAGTCCTCTCTTCCTAAAGCCATTGCCCAGCAGGAAGATACAGCCCCTCAGCACAGGGAGGTGGCTCTCGATCAAGATGGACAGCGATCATTTAAAGCATGATCTTGACTCACAGAAGGTTTCTGGACCAAAGAGTGAGTGTGCCTGATGTTGCCCAAAGGCTGCCCACCCTGTGGGACTTGTTCCGGCCTGTGCACTTCGCTCCCGGGGCGGACGGACACGCACAGGCACCGGCGGGGGCACCGCGCTGTGGGTACGTCAGGCTGGCTTTATCGGGAGGACTGGGGCAAACCAGGCTGGCAAAGCGGGGCAGAGCGCGGGCACGCTGCGGGCCTGGTCCTGCTCCCTCGAGAGACGGGCACAGCCCCATTGGGATTTCGCTCCCTGCAGTCCTCGTGGGAAGCCCGAGCACTCGGGTCTGCGAGGAGCCCGAGGCCTGCCGGAGCTCGCCGGTGCCGCTCGCACCGCGGAGCCCCTGCCCGGTAGCGTCCGCCGTGGGGCAGCCGCCCCCTGCCTGCCTGCGCTGCGCTCTGCCGGACGCAGGTACCTCACGTTCCCCGCACGGAGCGCTGTGTAACCGGCACCGGTGCGCCCCGGCTCCGCACCGGCCCGTGAGGGGGGGCTGCCACCGGGGCTCCGTGTCCGGGGCCCAGGGGTGTGCCCCCCGCCTCGCCGCGGCCTCGCCCCCAGGGGGCCCGGCGCGACGGACGCGGGTGGCGGGGCCGCCTATGCCGTATGCGCGACCCCGGGTACCGGCTCCCCGCGCCCTCCGTCGGCATGGCCGCCGCGGTTATGCGGGCTGCTTGCGGCCCGGTATTGCGGCAAGCAGGTTCCGGGGCCCTCCAGTGAGGGGCCCCGCGCCTGGATGGCCCTCCGGGCTATGAGGTGCCGAGGCGGCGGGAGGCTGCGCTATCCAGGACGGGGGGCCGCGCAGGAGCTCGCTCCCGGGGCCCTGCATATCGCCCAGCGTTATGCCGGGCTAGCACCCGTGGCTAATGGCTTACTCAGGCGCCCGGGCGGCGGGATGGCGGGGCCCCGCAACCTGCATGGAGCCTGCCGTTATGCAGCATCTCTAAGGGCCGGTGAGGCGGTATCCAGGGCGCGGGGCGCGGCCCGGCCCCGCTCTCTGGCTCGTCGCCTCACAGTAAAGATGGCGCACAGCGGTCGGTGGCGCTTCCCTGCCCGGCCCGGCAGCGGCGGCTGGGGCCGCCGGGGGCTGGGAGGGTCCCGGCTGCGGGTGCCGGCCGTGCGGAGCCTGCGGCCCGCCGAGCCGGCGGCGGCGCCGGCGGCGGCGGGAGAGGGGGAGCGCGGCGGCCCGTGCTCCGGCGGGGCGGCGGGAAGCGGGGGAGGCGGGGCAGCGCCGGGCTCCGGCGGCTCCGGGGGCCCCGCGGCCGGGGTGGGACCCGGCTTCGACGCGGCGCTCCAGGTCTCGGCCGCCATCGGCATCAACCTGCGGCGGTTCCGCGCGGCCTGCGGCGCCGAGGCGGGCAGCGGAGAGGTGAGACGGGGCGGGGGCGGGGGGAGGGCGCGGCGCGGCCCGCGGGTCCCGGCCCGCAGCATCCCCGCTCCGCGGCGGCGGCGCGGGCACACCCCCTGCCCGCGCGCCCCTGCCCGCGCCGCGCGGACACACCTACCCCTACCGCGCCCGCGGGGCCCGCGCGCCGCTCCCGCGCCCCGCACAAAGGGCGCGCCCCGCCGCCGCCTGCCCGCGGAGCGGAGGGGAGGGGGTCGCGGGGGGAGCCCGGCGCGGCGGGGGGGGGGGGGGGGGGGGGGTGGCGGGGCGGGGGGGGGGGGGGGGGGCACGGCCGCCCTCCGCCTCCGCGCCGCGCGGTCCCTCCCCGCGCACGCGACTTGCCGCCGGTGCGCCCTCCCCGCCGCCGCCTCCATTATCCTCCTCCCGCCGCTCCCTCCCTCCCGCTCCCGCGCCCCCCGCGCCGGGCCGGACGCGCGCCCCCGCTCCCGGGAGGTAGGCCGGGGCCCGGGGGGTGGCGGCGGCCGCGCTGGCCGCGGGGGGCGATGCGGGGTCGGGCGCGCGTCTCTCCCGGTTGCGGAGGATGCTCTGCGGGGAAACGCGGCCTTCCCCCGGGGTGGGCGGCGCGTTGGGACCGCGGGCATCCTCCCGTTCGCGGCCCGGTGCGGCGGGGCCCGGGGCAGGCATCGGCCGCGGCCACCCGGAGCGCTGGCTGCGGCTTTCCTCCTTTTTTCCTCCTTTTTTCCTCCTTTCCCCCCCCCGTAGTTGCTCCTTTTCCTGCCTTCATTTTAATTTTTGTCCAAGCCTTTCGAAGGCAGCCAGAGCAGGAGTCTGACAACAGCCCACCCACTGACAGCACAGGGAAGACATGATGGGGGTGTGTTGCTTACTACGAGCTGCAGCACTGCTTTCCCCCAGCCCTCGCTTTGCATCACTTGTTAACTGCGTCCTTGCGCCAGCACGAAGATTCCCAGGGCCTTTGTGGCAGGAGCTGTGTTGGTTTGTTCAAGGCCAGGTCTATCTGTTCTTCTCAGGCAGGTCGTCAGCTGCAGAGTGGAGAGCCTATCTTTGTTGATGTTTTGCTGGTTTCGGGAGCACTTCCTTGGTTTCTCCCTCGCTGGCCATATCAGAGGTTGTTAGATAAACTTTATGTATTAAAAATAGAGGTCTCTGTGCCTCTCAGCCTGGTTGGTGTGAGCGCTGCTGAGTGCTGTGTTGCTGCTCACCCGCAGCTGAGCTGGGGTCACTGCTGGGCTGCAGGGTTCTGGCTGCAGTACTGGGTTGGCTTTGCATGCCCAGGACTGGTCCTGGAGCACTTGTCACCTTGGTGCCCATGACTGCGGGTGTCATCTGGAGCTGCCCTCCCCAGCCCTGTTAACCCAGAGCCTGAGTCTGAAGGGCTGCGGTTTAGGGCGCTTGCACGGTCTCTGTCTGCAGTAGACTGGGTGCAGTGGAATTTGCCAGGTCTGCTTGAAAGTAGTCAATGCATCTCCAGCACTGGTTCAATGGCAGAAATGACTGAAATCCGCCAACCAACCCAACCACAGAGGTAACACATTGCGAGAGATTGGGGGCAGGCGAGCTGCTTTTTGCTTGCTTTTCTCTGAGGTGACACTGGTTGCTTGGGTTTTACTTTAGTTCCAGTTGTCTTAAAGCGGGTTTTTTGCATCTCAGAATCCCCCTAAAACATCTTCAGAAGGTCTATGTGAGTTTGGCCTCTGGGGCATCCTTGCTTTAAAATAGCATCAGTATGTTCATGGTGCCAGCAGCTGATAAGAGACAGGGTCTCTTGTATCTGAAGAAGCTTATTTCTTGCATTGCTTTTCTAGTTAGCTGCTAAAAACTTCTGTCTAATAATATGACATACAATGGAAAGTTATGCTCATGTCTTTGTGCCTTGGTGTTAGCAGATTGAGCTTCATCACCTGGGCTCTCAGGAGCAGCGAGGGAAGGGGAAGACCCCAGACCTTTCCCTCGCCCCAGGTTTGCACAGTGTGCTGGTGTCCTCAGGCGCACATTGAGGTTCAGTGAGCTCACCAAGCTGATTTCTTTCCTTGGGTGATGCTCAGGAAATGGAGCAGTTTTGCACTGAAGGACCTCATTCTCCTGAGCGTGACTGCATATGTTATAGTCATAGTAAAGATGGCAGTGCTGCTGCTGGCCACCAGAAGCGGTAGGATGAGCTCTTCCCTCCTGCGGGGTGAGTGTGGGGGATGCAGAAAGAGTTCCAGCACACGTGGATGCCCCTGTGCTCCCCTTAGGGGAGGGGGCAGCTGAGCATTGGTGTTCAAGTGGTGAAGTTCTGGTGCTGTGTGGTACCCTGCTTTGGGTGGAGATGTTCTTCTAGAAAGGGGCTTCCAGAAGACCCTGCTGACCGGGACTCACCAGTCTTTTGCATAAGTGCCTGGTGCTTTCATAGTTCCCGTGGGGCGGAGGGATCACTCGTGTAACTACCTGTTACACTTGATCCTCATCTCGCCTCCTCAGTCGTGTTGTGGGATGGAGGAGGCTTTGTTTCTGGTGTAAAGGTACCCAAATCGTGGGGTGGCCCCGCGTACTCCTGGGTTTTGGTTGACACTGTAGGAACCCCTGGCCGCCGCTGCAGCTCTGTGTGTCACTGACTTATCCTGAAACCAGCTTGCTTTAAGGGAGCGACATTACGATACCCGACTTTGGCACCGCAGGAGCTGGGGTGGGAGGTGGTGGCCTTTTTGCACAGTAAAGCTGTAAGTGGTTGAACACGGCGGCATTTGCACTGTGTGTCACCCTTTCTGCTTGATGCGAGTGGCACTTCCCAGCAGGGGACATTTGGCTGTGCTTTCTTGATTTGTTACATCAATATTTGGTATAGAAGCAGCTTGTGCATCACTGTTAGATATCTGCTGTGCCTGTCAGTTGAGAGCTCCCTTCCCGCCTCTCAACTTTAATTGAAGCTTTGGGACATAAAAGCTGAGCATGTTGGGTGCATGTTGACAGTTTACTCCATAAATCTGCATCGGCTTGAGAGCTGCAGGGACTTGAGGTTTGCAGCAGAACGCGGTGGCAGTGACAGTGTCTGTAGTAGCGCTGCTGCTGCTGCAATTATACACAGCTCGTAATGTTTTACGAGGTGTGTGTTGGAGTCAGGGATGTTCACCCATGGCTTGTTTTGAGTCGGTACCAGATCCATGTGCTGGGAGGAAGGAGTGGCTTCGCTCCTGCCGTGGTCACGCCTCAGCTGCGAGTGCTGATGCTCCCTTTCTTCCACAGGCATTACAGTTTTGCTGCCTGCTTCCAAAGTCCCTCTCCTGGCTGATGCTGAGCAGCTGCTGTGAAAGCGCCTGGTGCTCAGTCTGTGAGGTTGCGGTGCTGAGCCCTGCCTGGTACTGCACGCACATGGGGAGCGAACTGCCTGTAGGCACTGATGTAAAACCAGAGGCACGGTGCAGGCAGTATGGACCACGGCCCCAGAGGTGGAGGGCTCCTGCGTGCTTTTTGTTCTTGCTGAAGACTCAGGTGCTCCTTTGTCAGAAGCGTGAAAATAAAGCGCATGTTTTAACCATCCTGGCGAGTGTCCTTGATTTGGGCAGCATTACACCGTATGTGAAACTCTCGGGAGTGGTTTTGTGAGGCTTTTTGAGGGAAGGAGTGTGGGGTTCCCTGTGAGAAGCTGTTCCCTGTGGCAGTGGTGTCACTGACAGCAGTGATGGGCAGGTGAGATGGTTTCAATGCCCGCTGACAGGTTTGCTCCAGGGACTTTTTGGCACTTGGGTTCCTGCAGCTGGAAGCACGGGACAGCCTCTTGCTGTGGTCAGTCCCCTCGGGTCAGCCCTGTGCACCAGCAGGAAGTGAATTCGCAAACCTTAAGGACGAAGGATACCATGAAATTCCCAGAGAGGGGCCAGCTGTTCCCCGCTGAGCTGAGTTGCAGAGCAGAGCTTGACTTTGCCACCACTTCTGTGCTTTGCCTGGTGGATGATTTTCTTTAGGAGACGAAGATGAGTTTGTCACTGCTGAATATGGCTTTTAAAGCATAGATACAACAACTTCAAGGTGTATCTGAAGTTTTGCAGCCGGCTGCTTTGATGTGTTGGGCAGCTTTGTTACATCTGTGTTAATTTAGCAACAAGCTCTAGAAAGCTTTCCCTTTCTTAGTTGTCCAAGTCTGTGTGAAGTGTTACTTTCTAACTGTCTGTTATGGAACCAGGAGAGACAGATTACAGTTGCCAGGGCATGATGTTGCCAGTGGTCTCTTAGAAAAGGTTGGGAAGCATTGGTCCCGCTTTGGTTGCAGAATGAATCTTTCTATGTAACAGCCTGGCTGCCCCTCTTCCTTGGAGGTGGTATTGAAAGCTTGTTACAACCAGAATGAGACTGTTTCCAGTGCTCTAAAGAGCATCCCAGAGCATTCAGTGTGGAAATTGTAAATGGGAATTTCTCATCCAGGAGGCAACCAGCACTCTGTGGAAAATGGGGACCAACTGCATTCAGTTGGTGGGCTGCTGCTGGTGACTTGGCTGGTGGGCAGAGGTCTGGCTGGTTGTAACCTCTGGCACTGGGCGTTCTTGATGTCCTGGCAGATGAGACTGCTCTGCACACTTCGTAACACTGGCAGGATGGGTGTAGTGTGCTTCAGCCTGGTAAAGAGCAGCTCTTCCTAATCCTGCAGTCCAAGGAGCTCATTCAGGAGACTCTAGCCCTACTCACGGTTGTATTCTCATGGTGGATTGCCAGTGGTACATTACATGGCAGCAGCAGGGTGTACCTGCCTGTTGGTGCAGTTTGGGGTGCTTGTGTGGCAGTGACCAGGTGAGAGCTGCTCTGTGCTCTCAAGACACACTGTGCAGGTCAGTCCTGTCTCAGGGTGAAGGCCCTGCAGAGTCGTGTGTTGCTCCTATCACTCCCGTTCAGAGCTGTTCTCTAATGAGAGACTGAAAGGACAGGCCAACCCTCAGCCAGGTCAGTACCCAGCAATAACCCCAAGTGCTCCACTGCTCCTTAGCAACCCTGCATCGCGACCCTGCATCGCGAGCAGCAGCTTGGGAAGCATCTCCTGAACTCCCAGATGACATCTCCCGACACGAGCGTAGAGCACGTCCAGCATTTATCTCGGGGTTACTAATTGCCGACCTCCGAGGCCGTTTACCCTGCTGAAGGAAGAGGAGTCTGTTCCATATTGTGCCGTAGTTACCAAGCAGGCTTTGGAGCGAGCTGCTATAAATAGCTTCTCTCTTTCCAAGAAGATGTGTAATTGGGGCCAAACCCAAGATGGTGAACGGGAAGAGAAGTGCAGCATTGTTCAGATGACTCTTGTAAAACTAAACAAACCTTTTCAAGAGCCGACTGAACAGCTCCATTGCTGCTGTAGTGCTTTTGACAGCTTTGAGGACAGTTCTGTGCAACTCTGTGCACCTGCAGAGCTATGGGCAGCAGTGTTACTCCACAGACACAGGCTGGAACATCAGGCAGTGCCTGCAGGATAGTTGCTCCCTTGAAGGCAGGTTTTCCTCTGAGATCTTTAGTTGGAAATTCTCTGAAAAGTAGGTTTGCTCAAGAAGGTTGCAACAGAGATGTGCTTGCAACTTTTCTGTTCTCCTAGTAGCTGGGCTACTGCAGGAAAAGCCCTTCTTCATCTGCTCGCAGCTGTGAGGTCGGGTAATGTTTGGGTAGGAGATAAACATGGAAGCTCTGCTGCCCATGGAGGGATCGACCCTTGCCTGCTTTGTTGGGCTTCGTGTCTTGCACCTGAGGCAGACCTTATCTCATCTGTTTATGTATCATCCCCAGTGACCTTTTTTGTGTTGCATTATTCTTTCTCAGGTAAATGAGGTCACGCTCAAAATCATTATGGTTTTTAATCACTCGCCATCTGTCAGGCTTTATAGTCACTTCTGGAAAACTGGAGGGAGGATGTTCCTGCTTCCTGTGCCTCAGAACTGTGTTTGACGTACGATGCCAGCTCGGTGGCCTGACGGTGCTCGGTGGCCTTCCCTGATGTATTCCAAGGATGCCCTCTCAGGTGGTGACTTGAGGTCACCGGTACACTCAGGAGCAGCACCGAGCAGATGCGAACAGTGTACTGGCCATGCTACTTGTGGTTGCGAACAGAGCCAAAGGGAGGCTTTTGTGGAGGGAGCTCTTTCACTGTAGGCACTTCTGGTGGCTGCTCAGTAGGAAATGATAAAAAATGAGCATTCCCAGGATACTGGGTCAGGGATGGGGATTCCTCCTGTTGAAAGCACAGTGGGCACTCACCTGCCTTCAGGCCCAGCGTTGTGTTCTGGGCAGAAGAGCAGTGAGCAGAAAATACATTTCTGTGGCATGACAAAGGCACTTTTGGACACCTGGCTGGCAGGTCCCAACCTCAGGTGCATCCTCGTTCCCAGCTGCACGCACTCAGCCCTTTGCAGCTCTGTTGTTAGATGGGAGGCTGTTTGCATCTGCAGCTGGTGAGGCTCTGTTGAATATTGCCCTTGATTACCAGAAGTTTGCAATTGTTGGCCAAGAGCGAGCGTTTCACACACTTAAGTTGGGCTCCAGGAACTGATTTTAGTGTAAGGGATTATTATTTTAGATGACACTGTACTTGCCTCTCTGGGCAGGGGTGGGCTCTTACTCAACCTTGGAAATAAGTCTTTGTGTCTGTTACTCTTCCTGAAAAGCGTTTGTTTGCTTTAGTGTTTGGCATTTCAAGTCTTGTGTTGGAAACGCCACGAGTCCTTAGAGCCGAGTACAGCGGCGTTGCGTAGGGAGGGCTCTGCGTCTTGGGTGTGCTTCTGCTGTCCTTGCTCACCGAGCAGTCTGTAGGGTTCTCCTCCAAGGGGCTGTACACGTGCCTTGAGAGGCTTCTGCTGGCAGCAGTAATTTCTGTTTTCTTGGGGGAGATGTGCTCACACGCTCAGGAGTTGGTTTCACTCAGCGTGTCTCTGTGCCCAGTGTGCGCTGTGTGCACGTGCTGTGTGTTTGGAAATGCTGCGGGTCTCGGTTCTGGCGGGCTAAGGAAGGTGAGTGGCTGCTCTCTTTGCATTCCTGACCTCGACTGTTGGTGGGCAGCCTGCTGTTCCCTGCTGCATCCGCAGCATTCGGGCCACGTCAGCCCCAGTTTGTCTCCGTCACCAGGCTCTCCCCTTGGCAGTGCCGGGAACCCTTTTCCTTCTCGCTGCGGGGTTGTGATTGCAGGATCAGCACTGGGGAGCAGTGGTAGGGAAAAGTCTGGGTGGGTGTCTGTGTGATGTGAGGATCCTTGGGTAGAAATGACACATTTTGGTGTCATTTTATTTCTTTTGGATGGCTTTGTTGTTGCTTTTTCACATTTCCTGGGCATTGCGGCTGCAACAGCACAGAGCAGAGGGGGAACAGGGGTGTAAGGAGGAAGCGCAAAACTGTCCCCTGCTCCACAGCACATGCTGATAATTCCTTACAGGGATGATGAACTGCATTATCTGTGGTGAAAACTTGAATGGCTTCTGTTCAGGCTGTTTACTGTATCGGTATTGTTTGAGGATGAGAAGCAGTGTGCCTTGGGCCTTGCTGCTTTTTACCTCTTAGACACAGGTACAGATCTCTGTGCATGTATTTTAATGTCCTTAAACTGTGCTTTCAGTAGCAAAGACTCTCCTTGTGGTCCATCCTGGAGGGAGACGAATTGGAAATGTTATGTAGAAAGCAGAGGCAGAAGGTGGCACTGTTTTGCCAAAGTGTTTCATCAGCTACTCCAGGAAAGGTCATTTCTTTAGGCAGCTCAGCTTCTCCTATTCAGGATGTTGCACCCTTTTGCTTTCAGGATGCTGTTTCTGTAACAACTTGAGTCCACACGGAGCCCTGAGAGGAGCCAGCGCTGCAGTAATAACTCTAGCATGTGGTCAGGTTGACATCTTGCTTTAAAGAAGCAAGCAACAAGTGACATCCCTGACTTCAGAGTTCAGAGGCAACTTAATGCTGGCAAACATAACACTGGAGGTGAAATCAGACTAGGAGAGCTGGAGCAATGTACAAAACAAAACCGTGTCACAGATTCTGGTGGCAGATGAGCAGGATTGACAGTTTTGCACCCTCCCTGAAAAACCTGTCTGAATGTGAGCAGAGTGCCTTTAGTGTCAGAGGGAAGAGCTCTGTGATGAAGTCAGATTTACATCTCTCCTGAAGACAAAGCCTTGAAGTGAATTAAAGAAAACCCCAACCCAACAACAGAAACCACTTTTCCTGTGATCAAGGGTCAGTTGTTAACATGAGTGCCCTTGATGTTCCATAATGTTCCCTACCCTATGTGGCTACTAATTTCATTGTTCTTTGAAATACAACAACCAGTAAAGGTTGTGGTCCTTGAGCAAGAAATGCTTTCCTAGTGGTGACTTTGCTGGGAAACACAGGAGAGGAAACACGCTGTGCTGCCTCTGGGAGAAAGCCTGTTCTGCCATCTTACCAGTTCGTGGTGTTTCTAGTGCTATTTAGTGCTGTGACATGCTCTGACTCCTGGGGTGCATGAGCGAAGCCTGTGTTTGGGGAAGGCTCTGCCTTCTCATTAGTAGCTTTACCCTAACTTGTTCCTTAGCCAGGCTCGGAGGCTCTTGTGTGGCGGAGCTGATGGATGGGATTCATCAGGAGGCACATGGACCTCGGGAGGGTCCAAAAAGGCCCTGAAGTCATGCAGTTTCCTTCCAGAGGCTGTAAGCATTGAATTATAGACCTCAGATGCTTCTGCTCATCCAGAGAGGCTTTTGCACAAGTTTGGAGGAAGTTGGCTGACATTCATACTAGAAAAATAAACCTGGAGACACTTCTTTGGCTGGAGTATGTCTTTAGGGCAGTTTGATTAATATCTTGGAGGAGGAGGCCTTTGTGCTTTGATAGGAGCAGCAGATTTTGTGCATTAAGGGTTTGTTTCCATATATACTTGCCCTTTGTTTCTTTTTGATTGTTCTGTAGCAGCCTTATACATATATACAAAAGTTGTGTTTCCTCTTGAGCAATTGTTTAGTAGAAGAACAAATGCCTGTGTATGACACTGGGGGAGGGAAGGTCCTCTGCAATCCTTTCGTGCTTTGGTCGCAGTGAAGTTTGTTTCAATGTTAATAGCCACATCTTCAAATTTGCACCCACTTTCTCATTGCAGGATGAACAGTTTCTAGGGTTTGGTTCAGATGAAGAAGTCAAAGTGCAAAGTCCCGCCAGGTCCCCCACAGGTACGTTCAAGGGGCAGGATGGGATGTTGACTTGTGTGTTCTCCCTTGTGATGGCTTTGCTGTGCCTGTCCTGTTCGTTCCATCAAATCTGGCCCACTGGAAAAACCATACCTTTCTTCGGGGTCAACTCTCTTAGTTTCAGACTCTGAAAAATCTGGTCTGTTGCTGAACAGGGAAACTGAGTCAAAGAGTGATATTGATGAAACCAGTGCTTGAAACCTCATGTGAGTGTTTTGGAGAGGCAATTCTTTTAGTAGTAAGGATCTAACACTGGTTTGAGTATTTCATTATCTTTCAGTATACTCACTGTTGCCTGTAACTGGAACCTTTGCTTTTTTGGATACAAACCAAGTAGAGAACTCTCAAGGATAGGCTGTAGCTGAGCTGCTGCTTTTTCAGCTTTCAAGAGGTAGGCTCAAACCATGATGGGACTGCTGGTGAATGACTTCAGCTTTGATTTAGGTTCTTGTCAATAAATGCTCCCATCGCAATGCACTGCTCATTCACAACAGTCTACGTGGCTTGGCCTCGCCAGAGGGGAGCCCATGGAGAACCCTGCTCTCAGGGTGTTCCGTGTGAAGAACCATGCATGTGGTCAGAGCTCTGGGAGCACCAGAGCTACCCAGGGGTAGCTGGCTTGGGGAAAATACCTTTAAATGACCTGGTAAGGGTTAGTAATCAAGTCTTACACATCTGCCTGTGAGTCCAAGTCAATGCCAAGTGCAAACTGTGTTGTAAAGCTAAAACTAGGGTAGGTTTTAGTAAATTGCCTTGTATCAGCCTCTCCCTGTAGTTGTTCTTGCATTACTGAGCCATCTCTCAGCAGTGCAGATGGATGGTACTAGAGGAGAAGGATTTTTTTTCTCCCCTCCAACTAGCTGTGATCTGCTTAAAAAAGAAAGAATGAAAAAACTATCTTTCAATGTGTTTGAAAGATGGCACATGCCCTTGGGAATTATTGTTCCTTTTCAACGTCAGGTTGAGAGTAGGTTTGTGCCATTGCACATATAGCTTTGTGAAAAGGCAGAGAGCTCTGTTGGGAAACCTTGTTTCCTACCTTGTTGGATTGTGCTCTTCTCATGTATTGATAAAACTGCAACTCATACGGGCAGTGTGACTGACACAGAGTCCAGTGTGACTGACACTGAGTCCAGTGTGACACGGGTGATGCTGATCCAGCTCTCGGGCAGTTTAATGTATGTGCTGCATTCTCTGCTTCCCTCCCAGTTAAATCCAGTCCACGCAAGCCTCGTGGGAGGCCCCGGAGCAGTTCTGACCGGAGTTCAGCTGTGCTGTCAGACTCATCATCAGTGTGTTCCCCGTCAAGCAAGTCTGAAACCACATCTATGGAGAAAGTCAAGAAGAAGGAGTTGAAGAGTGGGGAAAAAAGGCGAGGAAGACCTCCAACGCTTACAAGTGTGAAGTTCAAATTGTCACAAGTAAAGGACGCGTCAGACATTCAGAAGGGCAGCAAAGAGGAAAAAGAGAGTCTGAAGAAAATCAAAAGGTCACCATCCACTACATTTCAGCAAGCAACAAAGATCAAGAAGTTAAGAACTAGTAAACTCTCCCCACTGAAATCTAAATTTAAGCCTGGGGCGAAACTTCAGATTGGGAGGAAGAGTGTTCAGATCGTGCGCAGGAGGGGCCGTCCGCCATCCTCTGAGCGTTTAAAGACGTCCTCCACCTTGGTCATGAACTCGCAGCTGGAGAAGCCCCAGAGGATTCGCAAGGAAAAGGATGGCACACCACCTCTTACCAAGGAGGAGAAGACGGCTGTCAGGCAGAGTCCACGCAGGATTAAGCCCGTTAGGATTATACCTTCCACCAAAAGGACAGATGCCACGATTGCAAAGCAGCTTTTGCAGAGGGCTAAAAAGGGGGCACAGAAGAAGATTGAGAAAGAGGCAGCCAAGCTGCAGGGCAGGAAGGGCAGAACCCAGCTCAAGAACATCCGCCAGTTCATCATGCCAGTTGTGAGTGCGATCTCTTCACGGATTATCAAAACACCCAAGCGGTTTATTGAGGATGAAGACTACGATCCTCCCATTAAGATATCCAGATTGGAATCTACACCCAACAGCAGGTTCAGTGCCACATCTTGCGGCTCCAGCGAGAAGTCCAGCGCTGCCTCCCAGCATTCGTCCCAGATGTCTTCAGACTCCTCACGATCCAGCAGCCCCAGCGTGGACACATCAACAGACTCTCAGGCTTCCGAGGAGCTGCAGACGCTTTCTGAGGAGCGGAGCAACACTCCAGAGGTCCATGCGCCGCTGCCTGTTTCTCAGTCCCCTGAAAATGATAACGGTGATAGGAGAAACAGGAGGTTTTCGATAACAGAAAGAAGTTTTGGCCAGAGGACTACTAAAAAGCTGTCGGCCTTGCCCAGCGTGCCACAGCAGCAGTCCTCCTCGTCTCCTCCTCCCCCGCTGCTCACTCCCCCGCCACCACTGCAGCCCGCTTCCAGCATCTCGGACCATACCCCCTGGCTGATGCCTCCCACCATACCGTTGGCCTCCCCCTTCCTTCCCGCTTCTGCCGCGCCGATGCAAGAGAAACGCAAGTCAATTCTGCGAGAGCCGACGTTTAGGTGGACCTCCCTGAAGCATTCCCGTTCGGAACCACAGTACTTCTCCTCAGCAAAATATGCCAAAGAGGGTCTTATTCGCAAACCGATATTTGATAACTTCAGGCCCCCGCCGCTGACACCGGAGGACGTCGGCTTTGCTTCTGGTTTCTCAACCCCTGGTGCGACGGCTCCAGCGCGCCTCTTCTCTCTTCAGTCTGGAGCAAGGTTTGACATGCACAAGAGAAGTCCTCTGCTGAGAGCACCCAGGTTCACGCCGAGCGAGGCCCACTCCAGGATCTTTGAATCTGTCACTCTGCCCTCATCAGTCGGTCGCACCACTGCAGGCGCCTCTGCCACGGGTGTCTCCTCTCGGAAGCGGAAGAGGAGAGTGTTCAGCCCCATCCGCTCAGAACCCAGATCTCCTTCGCACTCCATGAGGACAAGAAGTGGGAGACTTAGTACCTCTGACCTGACAACGCTCACCCCCCAGTCTTCTGTCTCTTCCTCATTAACGAGCATTTCTGTTAGTTCTCTCGCCACTAGTGCCTTAAATTCAACTTTCACTTTTCCTTCCCATTCCCTAACGCCGTCTGGGGAATCGGCAGAAAGAAGCCAGAGACCAAGGAAGCAGACGAGCACTCCGGCAGAGCCCTTCTCTTCCAGCAGCCCTGCTCCTCTCTTCCCCTGGTTCACGTCCAGTCCCCAGACGGAGAGAGGCAGGAACAAGGACAGGGCGACAGAGGAACTCTCCAAAGATAAAGATACTGACAAAAGCCTGGAGAAGGACAAGAGCAGAGAGAAGGACCGAGAGAGAGAGAAGGAGAACAAACGGGAGTCAAGGAAGGAGAAAAGGAGGAAAGGGTCAGAAATCCAGAGTAGCTCTGCCTTGTTCCCTGTAGGTAAAATGCCCAAAGAGAAAGTTGTCAGTGAGGATGTTGCAGCATCATCGTCTGCCAAAAAAACAGGCGGGCGGAAGAAGTCTGCGGCACTCGACCCTGTGGCAGACGCTTCCGCCGCGGCACTGGCCGACGCAGCAGCCAGCAAAACCAAAACGTCCAAGAAAGGTAGAGGAGGGTTAGACAAGTCGGACCTGGACCTCAGCCCCGCCGTGCCCTCTTTGGAGAAGGAAAAAGCCCTGCGTCTCTCTGCTCCTTCGTCCAGCACCGTTAAACATTCCGCTTCTTCCATCAGCTCTATGTTGGCTCAAGCAGACAAACTGCCAATGACTGACAAGAGGGTGGCCAGTCTTCTGAAAAAGGCAAAAGCCCAGCTCTACAAGATTGAGAAGAGCAAGTCCCTCAAGCAAGCAGATCAGCCAAAAGCACAGGTATTCCTTTTTCCAAATTGTTTTATTATTTGCTGGGGTGCGTCTTGTTTTGCACTCGCACTGGAAGTCACCGGTAGGTTTCATATCATAAGCGTGAAGAATTAACGTGCAGAGCTGGGCAGCTGTTAGTGCAGCAGATGGCAAATGGCCCAAGATGGAGAAACCCTGCACAGAAGCTGAGGGGGAGAGGGAGCTGCTGTGTGGTCACCTTCAGGGAGGGCACCCTGTCCTTTTTTCAGTAGAACCTCTTGTCCTTTTGAGTTTATCCTCGCTGGGATCATCCAGGCTTACGAGGCTGAGAGTCCTTATTTTTACCCCGATTCTGGCTAAGTGCAAGATACAAACGAACTCTTTTTCAGTAGTTTAGAAGTTTGTTATGTGTTTGCCAGCCTTGCTCAGGAATACTGTCTGTTCCCATGCTCTGAACTCTAGGGGCAAGAGAGTGATTCATCGGAAACATCGGTCCGAGGACCACGAATCAAACACGTTTGCAGGAGAGCAGCCGTTGCGCTGGGCCGCAAACGAGCGGTCTTCCCAGATGACATGCCCACTCTGAGTGCCTTACCGTGGGAAGAGCGGGAGAAGATACTGTCTTCCATGGGGAATGATGGTGAGTTAGGGTTTTTAGTTTTCACCTCTGGCTTCATACAAAGCCAGCTTTGGCTGACTGCTTAAGCCAAGGGCTGCTTTCAATGGTTAAGAAGGGAGGGAAAGTGTGTTAAAGAGCTCCGGGCTCACTGTTACAGTGCTGCTCAAACAGGGTGAATCCTGTCTGCCGTTGGTAGCTGTTATAAACGTGTTCTGCACTGAACTTCTCTTCTGCTGAGGGGTGTGTGCATGTACATACATGTGTGTGTGCTTGCACTCACACGTGCCCCTTGTGTGGCTCTGCAGGTGAACTTGCCCTTAAGGGAGTAAATTCCATGAGCAAATTAGAAACTTGGACCATCCTTTGACATCAGTGAATTTACGCTAGAAACTTTCTTGACAGATAAGTCATCAATAGCTGGCTCGGAAGAGGCTGAACCTCTTGCTCCACCAATCAAGCCGATTAAGCCGGTTACCAGGAACAAGGCACAACAAGAACCTCCGGTGAAGAAGGGCCGACGCTCGAGGCGCTGTGGGCAGTGTTCAGGCTGTCAGGTTCCAGAGGACTGCGGTGTCTGTACCAACTGTCTAGACAAACCCAAGTTTGGTGGGCGCAACATAAAGAAGCAGTGCTGCAAGTAAGTGTGTGTTTGAGAAACAGTTCAGCCCATTCCTGTGCTGCCTGGGATGAGTGCATGCATGCTTTGGGACAGGGAGCCCTGGAGCATGGGCTTGGAGTGAATTTGCTCTGGGCTGAGGCTGGATCGCAGCAGGGGAATGTGAACAGTGGGATTTAGGAGATGAGATCCCGCGTCAAGTTGTGCTTGTTTCCAGAGTTCACTTCTGGTTTATTCTTCCCAGCTTGATGGGAACTGGCGTGGCACGGAAAGCGTTTGGTGTGACACCACTGACTTTGATTAGGCAGTGCAGGTTTTTGGGAGGAAGGCAGCACAGACATACATATTTCTCTCTCATTCTCCCACATTGCATCCATGTAGGGCTGATGCTTTGAAGATGATGTTTATCTGGTGTATATACACTTGGTATAACAAAGGTGTCTCTGGATGTCATTAAGCAATACTGCCCTTCCGTGTTTCCTCCTATCAGTTTTCACAAATATTGCTTCACCTGAACCTTCTGCTTTTTCAAATTGCTACATTAAATTGGTTTTACCAGACAAGATAATCTTGTCTGAAAAGGCAGCAGCTGAAGTGGCACTGTTAAGAGATTGCTGTGGCATGAGAGCTGTTTCCACAGTGTAGCTGTGAGGATCACTGTGCGATGCTTACCTGTGAGATGAGAATGCAGCAGCTTTGTCCAGGCTGCGGGTGAGCTTTCAAAGCCATGTGTTGAGAGTGTGGGAAACCAAAGGGAAAATGCAGAAGAAAATAAGAATTTTCTTCACACACCTTTGAAGGGCAGGGGAGTTGCCTGGGAGAAAGTAGTGGGTGTATTGATAAGGGTTCTGTCAAGTTTTCGCATGGAGCTTTTACAGACTGCCCTCTCACTGCCTGCATTCTTCTTCTGATTTCCTGGCATGCTCTTTCTTTTTAGAATGAGGAAATGTCAGAATCTACAGTGGATGCCTTCGAAAGCCTATCTCCAGAAGCAAGCTAAAGGTAGGCTGAAAAACTTGGCTTGAGTGTAGCACCAGAGAGAAAGTTTCATCTCTTAACTTGCTTTGTTTTAAAGAAGTGTCAAATCATTTGAAGTTGTGCCGTTTTGGCAGTGTTGCTTTATTGATGCTTCTTCTTCCTAGCTGCAAAAAAGAAAGAGAAGAAGTCGAAGACAAATGAAAAGAAAGAAAGCCATTCTGGAAAGAACCAGCTGGACTCTGGACAGAAACCAACTCCTCAGAGTGTCATATCGAGAGAAGACAATGCGGTAAAGAAGAGCGGCGAGCCTGCCCGTAAGCCGGCTGAGGAAAAGCATGAGGATGGGAATTCCTCCGTTCCGGTGCCAGAGCCCAAACAGGTCTCTGTGCCTGGAACCAGAAAGACTGGCAAGCAGACAGCCCAGCCAGCGCCGCTCCCTCCTCCTCAGCCACCCAGCTCAGGACCTTTGAAAAAAGAAGCACCTAAACTTGCCACTTCTGAGCCTAAGAAAAAGCAGACTCCCCAGCCAGAAATAGGTAAATGGGACTGTTTCTCCTCAATACTTGAGTCATGTTAAGTAACGATATTAGTACCTCTAAAAGCTGTTGGCTTTTAAACCTGAGAAATGCTCAATGATCTGGTGAAATTACAGCAGGTTCTTTTGGAAATGTGGCTTAGGTCTGGCTGCCTTTTATTGCGCTACCCTGTGTGCTGGGGCGGGGAGAGAGCTGCCCAGCTTCACTGGGGCTTGCAGTCACATGCCTGGGGCAGTCTCCAAGCATACGTCACTGACACTAGGTCTGGTGGCTGTTCACGGTCTGGATGTGAAACAAGAGGAATGTAAGCTTTTGCTGCAAGCCCATAGTCTGCTATGGCACATAGAACAGAGCAGCTTGAGCAGTGATCAGCGAGGCAGCTCCTGGACCTGTGTGCCTTGGCACCCTTGGCTTCAGGCTTTTAGTGGAGCAAACTCCCACTCATGCCTCAAGGGGACTGCTCAAGCTGTAGTTGGTGAGGTGCAGTCACAGAAGGGGGTGGAAAATTTCTGCTCTAAAATTCCTCGCACATTACCCAGCTGATTTTCTTCCCTTTTCTTCTCTACAGGTGGCTGTTAGTTACTTGAAATACTCATAATTTTTCCCCCCTTCCTAGGCACAGAACAAAGCAAACAGAAAAAAATTGCTCCCCGTCCAACTTTCCCTGTGAAACAGAAACCAAAAGAAAAGGTGAATACTGCTTTTTGTACCCAGTCAGTACATTTCAGGGACCTGGAACTTCAGTCTTTCTAGAAAGTAGAACGGTATTACTTAACCCGTGTGCAGGTTAATTATTTTTGTACTTAAGAGATGTTAGGTTTCTCCTCGTGGCAGGATGCACATACCAAAGTAGCCAGCATATGCCTAAGATTCGGTTCAGATTTTCATTTGTTCTCTAAGATTTGCATGTTGTGGGGTGGAGGCTAGCTTCTCCATGGAGCATGGAGCTGCCTTCATCTTGGAAACAACTCCGTTACGGAAAAAAACCCACAAACAAACAAGCCCTAAAAGAATTGTCTTTATGTAAATCTGAGAGAGAAGTGCATAGGGACTCATTGAGCCCAGAGTTGCCCCACTGCAGCAAAATAAAAGCCAATGCTCTGCTGAGAGAGCAACAGGATGTTAGAGGAGAAGCAGCAAATTGTATTAGAGATGTAATTGCGTGTGGAATGCTCCCAAGCATGGTTTGCAGAACGGTGACTTGCACCTTCCACATGTTCTGAACTCTGCGGTGGTTTGGGGGTTTTGTCTGTGAATCATCTACGGCATTTCATGTGATTTTGGTGAAGTTCTGACGTTCAGGGTTGGGATTAACGCCGGCTCCTTTACTTGACTAGGAAAAGCCCCCTCCTATAAGCAAGCCAGAGAGCAGCACGCTGAATTTGCTCAGCACTCTGACTAATGGAAGCAGTTCCAAGCAAAAGCCACCTACAGATGGAGTCCACAGAATCCGAGTGGATTTCAAGGTAGAGGACAAAATGTTTTAAGTCTTTGAATGTTACCTGCCTCTAATCACTGGAGCTAGAGTCCCTCAAGAGTGCTGGCAGTGACTTCTAAGTGTGTGTGTCTGGTTCCGTTCAGAGAGAACTGCAAATAGGAGCCTTCAGGACAAGTCACTCGGTTGATCCTTAGAAGCTGGTTATGCCTTTATGTTTTCCTTATAATTAGAGTACTGGACGAAGAGAGACTTAAAGCTTTAAAACCTTAACTGTCAATGTGTGAGGATGGGCGAGAATGTGAGGTTTATGAAGAATGATTCCATTAAGATGGAACTATAAAACCTTGCCACAACTTGAGCCAACAAGATTTGGGGAAATGTTAGTAACTTGTAATTCAAGACATTTGGGGTATATCTGGGGGTTCAAATGAGAAATCCTGTACTTTTTTGAACAACAGTGTTGAAATAATAAACATGCATATTTTCCTAATCAGAATTTTTCAGTCCATCTATAAGTGTTGCTAATGGAGCTTATAGTGGGATCTCATAAGTGTTTTATAAAATATGGAGCTTTAATAAAGTATAATTCTTCTGAAATTCCACCTTCAGTACTAATTGTGCAATCGTGAAAAGCCTTGTCTCGTTCCTTAGGCTTGCTTTCCATAGGGGAAGGCTAGGGCTTTGCCGAGCTCTCTCGGCAAGACCAGCGCCGAGGTGGGGCTCTAAAGTAGACCAAGGTAGAAGCTGAAATGGTTTCAGTTGGAGGCCGCTTAACCGCAGGCCCCGAGCGTGTAAAGCAGTGTGAGCACTTTGTACTGATGTTGTATTGCCTTGTTCTGCATGGTGATGTGTCCTTTTGTGCTTTCAGGAGGACTGTGAAGTGGAGAATGTTTGGGAGATGGGTGGGTTAGGCATCGTCACCTCGGTACCTATTACTCCCAGGGTGGTCTGTTTTCTCTGTGCCAGCAGTGGACATGTGGAGGTAAAGCATTGCGTTCTGCTGTCAATCGCTTAGTTACAGCACCGTGTTGTTACGGACATAAATACAGCCATACACAGAAAGTATCGTGACCTTAATCCCCAAGAAATGAAAATAATACCTGTAAATCTGTCCTTGTAAAATTTGTCCCAAGATGCTAAGATGCAAGGTATTGAAAATCAGTTTCTGAGCTGCTCACTCTGGAGGTGAACCGTAGTACATACAGAGTGGCAGCGCATCAGAGAGTACCCACATCTCCTCTTAATTTGGAATCCCACATCTGATGTAAAGCAGGGGCGTTGTTTGCTTTTCACTTGAGATAAGAAAGGCTGCCCAGTAATGTTAGAGGGCTTCAGGTGGTGTTGGCTTTCCCAGGTACGTCTGTGTCTGCTGAGAGACACAAACTGTTACTGAAATGTGACTGGAAAGATTCTGGTGCTGCGCAAAGAGCTGCAATAAGATGTGCTAAATGCATTTCCAGGTACAGATAGGTGCTTCTCAACATCTTCCGGCTAGCTGCCATCAGAAAGTGATGGTAACGCTCTAGAAAAGGCTTGGTTATGAGTGCCCAGTACCTAGTGGGGAAGACGGTTGAGTATGTGGACATCGGTGCACATGCTTAAGGACCATGAAGGTCCAGCGGGTCACGGAGACATCTCGTTCTCAGTCAGGCTGCTCAAGGGGACAGACTGTTCTGGTGTCCTCTGTGAGCCTGCCATGTTCCTGCCCCAAGGATGATTCTTTCTGTGATGTGACCAGCCTTGTAGGGCGATACGCAGAAGTTAGAAGAGCTTTCAAATGGGCCACCTAAGCTGAATGGAGGGAGAGATGTCTCTCTTTGTTCTGCATGCCCCTTCCTTCTGCACTATCTCTTCTTGTGCAGTTGGCTTGTGGTACAGCGAGGGAGGGAGATCCTGAAGAGCGCTATAGGTCTTTGCCAATGCTCAGAACACTGATAAAGTGTTCCGGACTCCCATTTGCTGCTAGGAGGCAAGTCTCTGGGTAGACGAGCGTGTATTTGGGCGATCTGAAGTACGCACACAGTTTCCCTCCTAAAATATGCCAGTAGAAATCCTTGTTGTGCCAGCTGTAGAGCAGAATTCAAAGTAGTTTGGAGCACGAGGGGGCTTGTTTGGGAATTCCGAGCAGCTTCTGACTTGCTAAAACCTGCCTCTCCCCCCTTGCAGTTTGTGTATTGTCAGGTCTGTTGTGAGCCCTTCCACAAGTTCTGCTTAGAGGAGAGCGAGCGGCCCCTGGAGGACCAGCTGGAGAACTGGTGCTGCCGTCGCTGCAAGTTCTGCCACGTGTGTGGGAGACAGCACCAGGCCACCAAGGTACCCCCAAACCCCGGCGGGGACCCCGCGCCACGCTGGGCAGGACACACACGAGTTGCTTCATGGCAGCTTCTTCCTCTTGCCCCAACGGGGGATCAAATATGACCAAAAGCAGGCAGGGGGTTGCAACCCTCTGAGGGGTCTCTGCTCCAATGCTTTTTCTCCTCCTTCTTGTAGCAGTTGCTGGAGTGTAACAAGTGCCGAAACAGCTATCACCCGGAGTGCCTGGGCCCAAACTACCCAACAAAGCCCACCAAGAAAAAGAAAGTTTGGGTGAGGGTTTCTTTATTTCTTTCTGGGTGATTCACATGTTGGCTGATTATAACGCTGTGGGCCAGAGCTCTGCACATGACTTATTCTGATGCAGTCACTTCACTTTTAAAGGCAGGTGCCTGTTACATCAGATGGTACATTTAGAAATAGGTGGTAGGAAATAGGCATCTTGTAGATAGGATCTCAAACAAGCAGGACTTTTTAAAGAGGTGATACCTTTTTTAGTTGTGGTAATTCTTCTGATCGTATTCCTAGGACGTGGAAGAAGCTCTTCAGAATGAAAGGGTTTGCCTTGTTGACAGACTTCCCAGCAGATACTGGTAGCAAGAGACAATGTGCATTAGTGCCCTGGTTTGTGTCTCTAGAGCTTTTGTTCTGAACAAGTGCCTGTAGTGCACTTGTATCTAGTGCTAACAGGTTCTAGGTGTTTTGTAGTACAACATTCTCAGAGCTGGAAAACTGTTAAAAGAAGACAGGTCAGAAGAAATGGCACAACTATGTGTGCTGTTTACATGAAGGGAAAGGAGGTATTTTCGTCAATGCAAATAGGAGGGCAGAAAAACTCTACTGTGATTTATTTTCATTTTTTTCTTGTGGCATTATCACCATCTTATCGTAAAGGGAGGGAGCTCTTTCTCTTTTTAGTGGGAGTTTCAGTATCTGAAACTCCTTCTGCTGCTGTATAAGCCCCCTGCACTCATTAAGTAAGAAAAACAGTGAATTGTATCCTTAGGACCAAAGCATAAGGATATTTCTGTTCTGGGTAACAGAAATAACTCTTGCCAAACATTCCTTTTGCAGATATGCACCAAATGTGTTCGCTGCAAGAGCTGTGGATCAACAACGCCAGGCAAAGGGTGGGATGCGCAGTGGTCCCACGACTTCTCGCTGTGTCATGATTGTGCCAAACTCTTTGCTAAAGGTACATACGGTTGGGGGGCTTTACAGCAGGAGCCTTGCTGGGTGTTCAGGTTTGAGTTAGCGTCAGTGCAGAGCGAGCAGAGGGGCTACGGGGCAGCTGACTTGCTCACCATGCAGAAAGGATCTGAACCTGGCATAAGGACTCCTGACTTAATAGGAGTAACAGAATTCCTGTTGTAAAGCAGTTGTTCCTTCTTGTGTTAGTTACTTTACATGATGCCTTTGTACATAGGAGGGTCTGGGCTCTTCGGGGAAGAAGCTCAGGAGAGAAAATCTTGATTGTTCCACCTAATTTCTTCCCACCTGTATGTCACCTTTGTGCTCTTGCCTTACTCTGTAAAGGTAACAGCATGTAGTATTTTGTTAGGCTCTCCACTCCCAAAAAATGGGTACCAGTACTGGTATTCTAGAGCAGTACGCATTCTTCCAAGAAGGTTATTTTTGTGGCTATTGTTTGCAGTGTTGTAGAAGCAGATGCAACTGTCTTGGCAGCTGAGAGCTGCTTCTTTGGCACACTAGTGAATAACCACATAGCCTTTAACAGACGTGTGTGGCAGCTGAATTCCTGATAAACATCACCTCTTGTTGGCAGGAAATTTTTGTCCTCTCTGTGACAAATGCTACGATGATGATGATTATGAGAGCAAGATGATGCAGTGCGGGAAATGCGACCGCTGGGTGCATTCCAAATGTGAAAACCTCTCTGGTAAGGCAAATCCTCATCTCCTCGGCACTAAGAACATGGGGCAGTGAGTAGACCAAAGTGATCGATGTTGGAACCTTTCTGCTAGACTGTTATATCAGCACCCTCACCTGTTGTGACCTACCTCAAGACCATCTGTAGAGTGGCTACAGGTAAACCAGGACTAATCCTAGTAGTGTCCTGAAGGTGCAGGACTTGCATCAAGCACAGTGTTGCTCGGTTAGCACACAAGATGCTTTTGCTACATGGGAAGGGTTTCAGGTAGTAAGTGCAGAGAAGGGGTTTTCCTTGTAGCCTGTCCTTCAGTATAGTTCAGATTGTTATTTTACCTTTCCTTATCTCCAGATGAAATGTATGAGATACTCTCAAACTTGCCGGAGAGTGTAGCGTACACCTGCATTAACTGCACAGAGCAGCATCCTGCGGAGTGGCGGCTGGCGCTGGAAAAGGAGCTGCAGGTTTCCCTACGGCAGGTTTTAACAGCCCTCTTGAATTCCAGAACTACCAGCCACTTGCTGCGCTATCGGCAGGTAAGTGGAGCCTCACGGCCCTTCACATCTTCTTGGCCTGAAGCATTGGCATCACTGTACATCTCACTGCCTTTAGTGTACTTGGAATGACACAGACTGCGAGTTTTGTTTTCTTTCTTTTCTTCATTCTTATGGAGACAAAGGAGTGGGTACCTATGGTACAATTTGTGAGGCTAAGAGGAAAAAATAGGGTAGATTTCTTCAAGGAGTGGGAGGATTTAGCTCTGTGATGGTGTTTTGTTGACAGATAAATGGGATCTTAGTTTTGAAACACATATTCAGAAATAAGAATTCTGAAAGATGAGTCTGATCCTGATAGCTGGTCACTCTGCCCTGCTGTGTGCCTTGCAGGACAGCAGCAGAAAGGTTAAAACCTTTTCATTTCTGTGCCTTTATTCAGAACTTGAATCTTCTTTCTTTCGTGTTAGTTGAGAATCTCTGAGCCCGTAAGTGTGCCTGGGAGTATGTGACAAGTAGCAGTCACGCTTCAATAGCCAATGTCCCTCTGTCTGTTTGCTGATGTTAACAGGCAGCAAAACCACCTGATTTAAACCCCGAGACAGAAGAGAGTATCCCGTCCAGAAGCTCTCCTGAAGGTCCCGACCCTCCTGTCCTAACAGAAGTCAGTAAACAGGAGGAGCAGCAACCTCTGGATCTGGAAGGAGTGAAAAGAAAAATGGATCAAGGAAGTTACATTTCTGTGGTACGTCAAAGCTTTTGTGTTCCCCTCAAATGACAGAGCCTATGAATGGTTTTATGATCTGTGGCATCTAGAATTGCGCGTGCTTAAGCCTTTTCTTTATGAACAAGGAAAAACAAGGAAACAGGTTAATGTGCTGCTAAAAATTACCGGTGCTCTTGTTAACATTGATTCAAAGACATAGAATTTACACTGTTGCATGGGTCACTCTAACCAGCAGCAGCACTTGGTTAAATCCCTTTAGCTCTTAGTCAGGTATTGATGTTGATGGAAACAGGATGGGGTATCCTTCATGTGCAAGTTCTAGCCGAAGGCCTAGTCAGGTAACTCCAAGAACATTCAGTTATCTGGAAACTGATACTTAATCTGTGCAGGGGTGATCTCTTCAGGGGTCATTTATACACAACACTAGCATTGACTGGACCAGTTCTCTTTGTAGAGAACAGCTTTTTCCTCTTTTTTTCCCTACAGAGCCCATAATCCTGAGGAGAAATGTATATTGCAAAGTATTGGGCAGACATGCTGTAGCCAGGTTTTAGCCAAGTCCTTGTGAGTTAGCCAGCTTAGCTGGTTTAAACTACTCAGCAGTCATGTCCTAGTAGAAGGATGAAGTGAACAGTGGTGGGTGTAGCAGTTCTGCAGCCAGGGTGCAAATGCAGAGAGGACTGCTCATTTCTTTACAGCTAAATCCTTTCTCTGCTTTAAGTCAATACTCTGGTTCAGTTTTCCAGTCATCTGGATGCTTGCTTGAAGCCTTGAAAAGCAAGTGGGTGGTGTATCTGTGCAAGAGACATCCTGTTGATGTGAAATGTTGGGGCTGTCTTACAGTTGGATTTCAGTGATGATATCGTGAAGATCATTCAAGCAGCCATTAACTCCGATGGAGGGCAGCCAGAAGTGAAGAAAGCCAATAGCATGGTCAAGTCGTTCTTCATCCGGGTGAGCTGGACTACGGTTGTTTTGAAATCTGCCTGGTATCATACCACTGCTTGTTGCTGTTGGAATCCAAAGGGTCCGTCACGCTTGCTATTGCTTGGGTATTTCCAGGAATAAAATAATACATTGTCAGAGTTGTTGATGTTAATGAAATCTTACTGGTTATGCATTTAGAGTAGATCTTGCCTGAATGTCTTTGAATTTTTGGTATGTTGTGTAACGTTTCTAACAGAGTGTTCTTTTCCTTCAGCAAATGGAACGTGTTTTTCCATGGTTCAGTGTAAAAAAGTCCAGATTTTGGGAGCCAAATAAAGTAACAAGCAAGTAAGTAATTGTTCTGCCTCTGACTGTGGCACCCTGTGGTTTGCCAGCTGTCTAAGCAAAAAGTGTCACAAGAGGGTTGGGTTTTCTGTTTCTCTTTTTCCTTTTCCCTTTTTTTTTGTTTTGGTTTGGTTTGGTTTTAAGATGTTAAAGAGTAATCCCATCCCCAGCTTTTGTATACACTTCCTTGTTCTAAAGCAGAGCAACCAAAAACATTATTTAGATCTAGGTGTGTTGTCTGTTGGCTTGTCAGTCCTGTCTTTCCTTCCCCCTCCTCTTCCTCACTCCCATTTAGTGTGGCCTTCCTTTTGCATCTGTTACCCTCAAAAGAAACAGCCAGCTACATCACAAACCTTCAAATGTGAGTGTTGTGGCCTTTGTTGAGAGCATGCGGGGACTGGGAGTAGTTAAAGGGGTTGTTACTGTGGACTGAATGTCAGTGGTGCTGCTAGCCAGGGCCCAAGGTCCTCTGGTGTAGTCAGGTCTGACAGCTGCTCCTGTTGCTTTTCAGCAGTGGTATGTTGCCCAACGCAGTTCTGCCGCCTTCACTTGACCACAATTACGCTCAGTGGCAGGAGCGTGAAGAGAACAACCGCACAGAGCAGCCCCCTCTGATGAAGAAGATTATCCCTGCTCCAAAACCCAAAGGGCCTGGAGAGCCAGATTCACCCACTCCTCTGCATCCTCCTACACCACCTATCTCTAGTAAGAAAACAGATTGCAGCACTGTTAGTCCCAAACCCAGAGGGCTTCGTTCCAAACCTCCTAGTAGTAACGCGAGGGTGGTACTAGTTCTGTATGTGACTGAAGGATTCTGGAGACCTCTGTGACCTGAAGTCTCTCAGAGGCTGTTACACATGCCATGTTTCTGAGCTGAGCTTGGACCCAGACGTACTTGCCTCGCTTCCCTCAGAGAAGGGCTGTGTAGAGCCTGGTGTGTGCCTTGCCTTGCTTGACAAGCTGGCTGTTTGACAACTTGAGGCTACTGTTTGGCTCCTCCACCCTGTTCTCTTACTGACAGTCTTTCCAGATGAATTTTTGCCTCCCTGGCTTTCAAGAATAAACAGTGTTCTCTCTTTTAACTGTAAGGCTCTGACAGAAGCCGAGAGGATAGTCCTGAGCTTAACCCACCTCCAGATGTAGAAGACAACAGGCAGTGTGCATTGTGCCTGAAATATGGCGACGACAGCGCTAATGTGAGTACCTGGTCCATGCCTGTGTAATGGGAGCTCATTTAAGCACTACTGTGGGTAGGCCAGGTGCTGTTTGTGCATTGGTGTGTCTCTTGGAACATTCAAAAAGAAGTTTTCCTTCTGTTCTTTAGGATGCTGGACGTCTTCTCTACATTGGCCAAAACGAATGGACACACGTGAACTGTGCTTTATGGTCAGCAGAAGTATTTGAAGATGATGATGGTTCTCTGAAGAACGTGCACATGGCTGTGATCCGGGGAAAGCAGCTGGTGGGTATAAGGGAAGAATGCTTGGTTAAGCTTCACACTCACACAGAATAAAGACATGAACCCAGCTAGAAGGTTCCGTGTGTGTATTGTATATCAAGGAGCATTTTCACCTCTTGAGTATACATGAAGGATGTTGACATTGAGCTTGCATGTAGCTACTCTGTTAAGTACTGCAAAAAGAAGGACAGTTGTGCCTGTTTTCTGAACTGCCACGCAGTCTTGGGAAACAAACTAATCTTCCTGTTTTGAATTGGTTGATGGTTACTTTCCAGGAGAGCAAAATGAGACTGGAAGCATGACTAGAAATTAGTTTGTCCAGATTTTGTTTTAGTATTGCATCAGTTGGTCCTAAATGTTCATTAAAACATCATAGGGGATGGAATCGCACTGCTCTTAGTGAGCTGCCCACGTGGGGAATACTCTGTGCAGGAGAAATAGTTGTCACATGAATCAGTGAAACTTGCAAATATGGCACCTGGATATGGAATACAAGCAAGGAAGTCTGGGGCCTGGAGGAAGCAGTCTGCAAATGCAGAAGCTGTTGTGTGTGAGGGATCTTCTTCCTCTCGCCTCCTCCTCCATGTCTCTCTCATGGATCTGAGTCACGGGTACGGCAGTGAAGTGGGAGGTCAGGCATTACTCTAAACTCCTCTCTGTGCCAAAAACCCAACTGACAATGGTAATGGCAGCCTGGGTGTAAAGGAGATTAATTGTTAACTGGTTTTTATTTTGCTTTTGTAGAGATGTGAGTTCTGCCAGAAGTCGGGCGCCACAGTAGGTTGCTGCCTCACTTCCTGTACAAGTAACTACCATTTCATGTGCTCACGAGCCAAGAACTGCGTCTTTCTGGACGATAAGAAAGTTTACTGCCAGAGGCATCGTGACCTGATCAAAGGAGAGGTGAGATTCTTCTTTCACCCCCTGCCTCATCTGAAGGTGGGGTAGGCCTGTAACTGCCAGCACTCTTTAGAAGTTAACGTTGATCGTGTTCCTTCCTAGCAATGGCCTGACCACAGTGCTGCTAAAAAGAAGTCAGTGATAGGGCTGGCATGGGGAGGTTTGGCAGGTGACACTGTGTGGCAGCTGAAAAACCTAAACACCAAACCGAGGCTTGAGTAAGACAGACTGTGTAGCGCACATGCGGCGGTTCCTTTAACAATAACAGCTAGTTTTGTGGATCTTTCTTCCAGGTGGTTCCTGAGAATGGGTTTGAGGTTCTTAGGAGAGTCTTTGTGGACTTTGAAGGGATCAGTTTGAGAAGAAAATTTCTCAGCGGCTTGGAACCAGAGAACATCCACATGATGATCGGTAAGATCCAGTCTCTGCACACATAATCCACCTTTGGTGCTGGAATTTGGTTGACAGACTCTTCTGTTCCTCTTTCTGCTCAGGTTCAATGACGATAGACTGTTTAGGAATTCTGAATGACCTCTCAGACTGTGAGGATAAGTTATTTCCCATCGGCTATCAGTGAGTATGAGTTGTTTCATGATTAGATGTCTCTTAGTATGTTAGATGCCAAACCAGCACTGAAGTAACATCAGTTAAAATGGTCTGTAGCTTTCCTCTGCTGTTTGGGAATCTCGCAGCTAAACTGGGTGTGCAGCACGTTGTGCCAGAAAGCCTTTGAGAAACTGAAAACGTAACATAGGAATGATGAGATTTGCTTAACTGTTGAGTAGGTTGGTTTATGTTGGAATTACCTTCCAGGTGCTCCAGAGTGTACTGGAGCACAACAGATGCCAGGAAGCGCTGTGTGTATACCTGCAAGATCATGGAGTGCCGACCACCAGTCGTAGAACCTGACATCAACAGCACTGTAGAGCATGATGATAACAGAACAATTGCCCATAGCCCAGTTCCCCTTACAGGTAATCTTTTAAAACTTCCCAAACGTACTTTATCAGATCACAGCTTTTAGGGTTCAGTGACAGCTTATACCATTGTTTCTCTTTTATACAACAACAGAAACTCTACCTAAAGAGAGCCAAAATACACCTGAAATTGTAAACCCACCGTCACCAGATCGTCCCTTGCATTCTCAGACCTCTAGTTCCTGTTACTATCCACTGGTCTCGAAGGGTCCTAGGATCAGGACACCAACTTACCCATCCGCACAGAGGTCTCCCGGCTCGAGGCCATTACCCTCCGCAGGTACTTCAAGTGTTGTAGAATTTGATGTTTGCTTTTTGGGGAAGTTATTTTTATTTGTTTGGAAATAATTCTGGTTTGGTTCCTGTCTTTTATGGCTTCCTTCAGAATGTGTTTAGTTTTCTGCTTCTAGAGAAAACAGTGCCGCGGCAGTAGGCTTGAGGGAAGGAAAGCTCTGAAAATAGAGAGTAGAGATGGCCTGTTGAGAAATGTATGACTGAACCAAAAACTGCCTGGGATGAAGAAAGCCCTGAGTGGGCAGTACAGTAGCAGCGCTGCAGAAGACCTGTAGTACAGGTTAGGGACTTTCTCATCTCAGTTGGTATTTTTCTAGAGAGAGTTGGGAATCTGCTGTGTAACTCAGCTGCTGTTTCTGTATCAATGGGTCGCACTTTGTTTCAAAGCAATGTTCAACATTCAGATCAGAAGTTGAGGTACAGAATGCTGAGATGCAAACCTGTCAACTCTGCTTTCTGAACCCTGATTGACAGTATCAGATCTTTAATAGCCAGCTCAGCTATCATCATTATGTGAATGCTATTGCACTGAAAGGTTTTCATTTCTGGTGTCTTGACTGAAGGGATTGGGTGTGCATTGATCATGGAGCCTTCAGATCACTTGATGGTCTTTCTTGCCTTATTTTCTCAGGAAGTCCTACACCAGTGACCCATGAAATAGTGACTGTAGGAGATCCTTTGCTGTCCTCTGGACTGAAGAGCATCGGTTCTCGGAGACACAGCACCTCCTCTTTGTCACAGCAGCAATCAAAACTCCGGATGATTTCCCCTACACGAGCTGGGAACACTTACTCCAGGCACAGCGGATCTGCAGCTTCCAGCATGGGGTCCTCCTCAGAACATGAGCCGAGCATCAAGAGCACTGACCGCTTTGTGGGATCGGTGAATGTGGGTACTCCAAGTGCTCCAGTTCAAAGCTGCTCCACTGGTTCAGGCTCCCAGAAGACAGCGGCTATAAGCGGAAGTAAAACTTACCAGCTGGATGCCTCTCAGTCTACAGAAGGACATTCAGTCAGTTTGGATTTGCTAGCCAAAGGTGTGACTTCTAAGGGAGAGAAGATGAAAACGCCAACCTTGAAAGATCCAGATTATTCAGCTCATAGTTTTACTTCTGGAGGAAACTCCAAAATGTCCACTCAACCAACCAGTTCATCGGGCGCAGAGATGAATGTTAAAGTAGGAACCTTTCAAGAATGTTCAGGACCATTTTCTTCCAAAGAGGCAATATCCTTTCCACTTTTGCATCAGAGAGGCTCAAGGAAAGACAGGGAACAGCACATGGAACCTGTGCAGCTGGAGAAAACAACCGTAGCTGATGAGACGGATGCCAAGACCTTGAAGTCTGCTGGAGTAAATAGCAGGTCTCCTGCAGCGAGTGAGCAGGTGGTTTCCGCCCCTAAAGACAGGCGTCAGAAGGGGAAGAAGTTAGTAAAAGAGAGTTTTAAAGAGAAGCATTCCCTGAAACCTCTTACAGATTCGAGTCAAGTGGTAGGCAGCGATGAAGGAAACCTGAAACCAGAATTCACTAATCAGGGTTTGGCAACAGAACAGCTTAGCCAGAGGCTGTGTAACAGTATTCCTGCTGATAAAGCTGGCGATAAGTCCCCGCCTTCCCAAGGGCCATCCAAAGGCTCTGCAGCGCAGATCGAAGTGGCCCCCAAGGAATCGCCAACACCTAGAAAGCGCACCGTTAAAGTCACTCTGACACCGCTCAAGATGGAAGGTGAAAACCAGTCTAAAAACGCACAGCCAGAAAGCGATGCTGAGGCTCAGCCTGCAGGGGCAGAACTGGCTGCGATGGCAGAGTCCTCCTCAAACTCGGAAAGCCAGGAAGATAACCCTGTAGTCCAGGGAAGTCCGAATGAAGCGCCAGCACAGGAATCACAGAATAACACATATGAAAACCTGCCTGTCCAAGATAACAACTTGATGCTCCAGGATGGAGCTAAAGCTCAAGAAGAGGGCTCGTACAAGCGGAGGTATCCACGGAGAAGTGCTAGGGCCAGATCCAATATGTTCTTTGGACTGACTCCTCTGTATGGTGTGAGGTCTTACGGAGAGGAAGACATTCCCTTCTACAGTAACTCGACTGGCAAGAAGCGGGGGAAGCGGTCCGCAGAAGGACAAGTGGACGGCGCAGATGACTTGAGCACATCAGACGAAGACGACTTGTACTACTACAATTTCACTCGAACGGTGGTTTCCTCGAGCGCGGAGGAGAGGCTTGCGTCCCACAGCTTGTTCAGGGAGGAGGAGCAGTGTGATCTCCCCAAAATCTCCCAGCTGGACGGTGTGGATGATGGAACTGAAAGTGATACAAGCGTCACAGCGACCACAAGGAAAGTCAGTCAAGTAAGTAAAAGGAGCAGTAAGGAAAATGGAACGGAGAACTTAAAGCTAGATAGAGGTGAAGATGCCGGTGAGAAAGTGCAAGTCACCAAGAGCTCCTCTGTCCACAAAAGCGACCCAAAGATGGATAACTGCCATCCGGTGAGCAGGGTTAAAGCCCAAGGTCAGGACGCTCTGGAAGCTCAGCTGAGCTCTCTGGAAACGAGCCGCAGGGCTCACGCCAGCACACCGTCTGACAAGAACTTGTTGGACACTTTCAACACAGAACTCCTGAAATCTGACTCTGACAATAACAACAGCGATGACTGTGGGAACATCCTCCCTTCCGACATCATGGACTTTGTACTAAAGAACACGCCGTCTATGCAGGCCCTGGGAGAAAGTCCGGAGTCCTCATCCTCTGAACTTCTAACCCTGGGAGAGGGCTTGGGTCTCGACAGCAACCGTGGGAAGGATATGGGTCTGTTTGAGGTGTTCTCTCAGCAGCTGCCAACCGCCGAGCCAGTGGACAGCAGCGTCTCGTCCTCCATATCGGCAGAGGAGCAGTTTGAGTTGCCGCTGGAGCTTCCTTCCGACCTCTCTGTTCTGACCACTCGCAGCCCTACAGTGCCCAGCCAGAATCACAACAGGCTCGCTGTCATCTCGGAGTCTTCGCTCTCCTCCTCGGGGGAGAGGTCGATGCTCACCTTGCCCTCCACGGAGTCTGGGGAGAAGAGAGTGACGGTCACAGAGAAATCTGCCTCGGGGGAAGGCGATGCAGCTCTCCTCAGCCCGGGAGTAGACCCCAGCCCTGAAGGACACATAACTCCCGACCACTTCATCCAGGGTCACATAGACACAGAGCACATAGCCAGCCCGCCCTGTGGCCCTGTCGAGCAAGGGCATGGCAGCAACCAGGATTTAACAAGGAACAGTGGGACTCCAGGTATCCAGGTGCCAGTATCACCCACCGTTCCCCTCCAGAGCCAGAAGTACGTGCCAAACTCCACAGACAGCCCCGGCCCCTCGCAGATCTCCAACGCTGCGGTGCAGACAACGCCACCCCACCTCAAGCCGGCTGCAGAGAAGCTGCTGGTAGTCAACCAAAACATGCAGCCGCTGTACGTCCTCCAGACTCTTCCCAACGGCGTTACTCAGAAGATCCAGCTAACGCCTTCCGTTAGCTCCGCGCAGGGCGTGATGGAGACCAACACTTCGGTGCTGGGGCCCATGGGCAGCGGCCTCACGCTGACCACGGGATTAAATCCAAGCTTGCCCTCGTCTCAGTCATTGTTCCCTCCCACAAGCAAGGGGCTGCTGCCCATGTCCCATCACCAGCATATCCATCCCTTCTCCACCGCTGCTCAGACTGGCTTCCCACCAAACATCAGCAGTCCTTCGCCAGGTCTTCTCATCGGGGTGCAGCCGCCCCCCGACCCTCAGCTCTTGGTGTCTGAAGCTAGTCAGAGGACAGACCTGGGTACTGCCGCCACTACTCCAGCCACTGCCCTGGGCAAGAAGCGGCCCATATCTCGCCTGCAGTCACGGAAGAACAAGAAGCTGGCTCCCTCGGGAACCCCTTCTGCTATAGCTCCTCCTGATATGGTCTCCAACATGACCTTAATTAATTTTGCTCCTTCCCAAATTTCCAACCACCCGCTGGATTTGGGAGCTATTGCAAACTCCACGTCCCACAGAACCGTCCCCAATATTATCAAACGGTCCAAGTCTGGGGTCATGTATTTTGAGCAAGCATCGCTGCTCCCACAAGGTGGGACCGCCACTGCCGTGGGCACATCTTCCAGTGTTATCGGGCCAGAGGCCAGCCACCTCCCTGCAGGGCCTGTGTCAGGCCTGGCCTCGAGTTCCTCAGTGCTGAACGTTGTGTCCATGCAGGCCACGGCAGCACCGAGCACCGGTGGGTCGGTTCCCAGTCACGTTCTGGGACAAAGTTCGGTAACATTAACTAGCCCTGGATTATTAGGGGACATTGGGTCGATAAGCAACCTCCTGATCAAAGCTAGTCAGCAAAGCCTTGGTCTTGGTCAGGAGCAGCAGCACATGACTTTACCACCAAGTTCTGGGATGTTCTCACAACTGGGAGCATCCCAGACTCCATCTACAGCAGCAATGACAGCTGCATCAAGCATATGCGTTCTGCCTTCAGCACAGACTATGGGCATGACAGTTGCTCCCTCCTCTACCGACCCGGAAGGCTCTTACCAGCTTCAGCACATGACGCAGCTCTTGGCCAACAAAACCGGTGTGGCTTCCTCCCAGCTGGACCTCGGCACAGCTTCGGCCACAACGCAGTTGTCCAGCTTTCCACAGCTGGTTGACGTTCCCAGTAATACTGGACTGGAGCAAAGCAAGGCTTCCTCATCGGTGATGCACGCCAGCTCTGCGTCTCCCGGAGGCTCCCCCTCCTCTGGCCAGCAGTCAGCCAGCAGCTCCGCAGTGGCTCCCACGAAAACGAAGCCGAAAATCAAACGCATTCAGCCGTCATTAGACAAAGGGAATGGGAAGAAGCACAAAACGTCTCACTTGTGGACCGGTTCCTCTGAAGCACATGCTCCTGAGAGAGGGGCTGTCGCTGTACCCCAGGTCTCAGCTGCAGGGTAAGAGGAGTGTTTGGTTCTGCTCATCCCTGAGGTTTTGTAACAATGTGAGGAAGAATCTCACACTCATTTCTACAGCAAATTTTCTCTTGGGCAATTTTTAAGATAAAACCCACAGCTGCCAGCAGAAAGTAGATACGTAAAAGAGTATCCCTTCTGGAAGGGGAAGGATGCAAAACGTAAGGCTTTGAGCATCAGGGTTGTGAGGACATTATTCACTGTTGACAGTTCTGGCAAATTTTTAAGAGTGGTTTAGAGATATTAGGGGAGAAAATGGCACTCCAAAGGGTGGCAGGTTCTCCAAAATGATTGCTCATCCTGAGAGTAACATCCCTCTGCTGGCAACTGAGAAACATTGCGCAACACTTGTGCAATTCCTTGGTTGTCTTCCTGTCTTGTAATGAGCCTGGTTTGTAAAACATCGATTCAAACCTCTTTCAGCAGCTTACCCTTCTGAAACAGCCAGAGCTCTTTCTCTTGCTCCTCCTCCCTGTTGAAGTGCAAGTCTGGATTCTGCTGTGGTGCTGGAAGTGTGATCTGGTTCCTTGTACCTCAGGAGCGGTTGTTTCTACTCCTGCAGTTCTGTGAACTGCTGAATCGCTCTCAGCAGCTCCCAGTGGATCCGTCGCCGTTTTCCAGTCTCACACACAGCACATGTGGCTTGGCAGGTATTTTCAGTGTTCCTAATTTTTTTCGTTCCAGGACTCCTCCTCTGAAGGCAGATACGCAGGATCCAGCAAGCGTAGATCAGCCGTTGCAGAAGCCATGTGGCCAGTCTGCAGGGTAAGCACCCAACGGACGTTTCCGTCAGTGAAGGTGTGTGTATCTCCGGGAAGCTACAGCTGGCTGAGGAGATGACCCCTCACCCTGTGCTGGCTGAGCCTCGGTCGCTGAGTAGGGCTGACATAGAGAGCAGGTCACAGGCTGCACTGGGTTAGACTGCTACCCACAGAGAAATAGATGCCTCAGAAAGGAATGCCACCGAGTAGAACCTGCTGGTTTGTTTCCAATAGAACTGATGTCAGAGCACAAAGGTTATTGTTCCTGTCTAGTTCTCAAGATTTTATAGGCAGCCCTTCAGCCTGGTGAGGAAATGAGGCAGGTTGTTAAATATTTTTCTCTGTGTTCCTCTCTTTCCCCACCAAGGCAAACGTCAGTCCTGGCAGAATCTCAGTCAACACAAAGTGCAACAAGTGAGCAAGAGAATGCAGGTATGTCACTTCTTCAAAAGCACCAAGTCTTGGGATTGTCCAGGTCTGGGAGATGAGTACCTGCAAGTTCAGGGCTTGTGTGTCTCACTCTCTTGGGAAAAATCTCAGAGCTGATAACCCTGGTATTCTTGCTTTGAGGGGAGGAAAGGTTTGTTGGCTATTAATAGATGTGGGACAAATAGTTGTATGTCTATTTTAAGTTTGTGGGAATTTCAGCACTTGAGATTTCACACTTACTACAGCGCTGTCTAGATTTTTTTCTTGGACAGGTTTATGTGTCAAAAGGCAAGTTAGTCAGGAATGTTCAGTCATGGGACAACCAGTGGAAAAAAGTCATTCGACCCAGTTTCTGTCCTCATGCTGGCTCCTGTCTTTTCCAGGCTCAAAAGCTCTCGAGGAAGAAGAGAGCACTTTCAGCTCCCCACTTATGTTTTGGCTTCAGCAAGAGCAAAAGAGAAAAGAGTGTCTGGGTGAGAAGAAACACAAGAAAGGTTTGGTTTTTGAGATCTCTAGTGATGATGGTTTTCAGATCTGCGCAGAAAGCATTGAAGGTGAGAACCGTGGGTTTTGGTTGCACTGGTTTAACTTTCCTTGCTAGAAGTAAAGTTAGGAGTTCTGAGGATCAAAGTCTTGAATTACAGCCCCAGAACAACCCGAGTTCCTAACGATGGCTGGATTCTGTTGATGATTTTTTCCTTCACTAGAATATATTCAGTGAATATATCTCATTGTTTAGTCAGCCGACCAATGGTTTTGAGCCATGTTTTGTCACTATGTGGTCCATGTGGATCAGATAGAGGGGTATCTAAATTTACTCCAGAGCAGTTGCTGAAGGTGCTTACTTTATGCCAAAGGGAATTTTGGAGAGGAGGGAAGCAACTGGACACGAGGACCTTAATTTACCATGAAAGGATGCAAACTTCATAGTCCTACTTAGTTTATACAAATATGAGAATTTGTTGGAAAGCAGCATACCATGTGTGTACATGGAAGTCCACCAATGGTATGTTGTTTCACTGGGAAGCTGGTAAGACGTGGCAAAATAAGAGGCACAGCAAGGCACGGAGTTTGGCACTCCTGGTACCCCCCACTCAGACACGATCTCACTGTCGTGCTCTGTTTGTGTGTCTGCAGATGCCTGGAAGTCACTGACGGACAAAGTACAAGAAGCCCGATCCAATGCCCGGCTGAAGCAGCTCTCCTTTGCAGGTAATAGCCAGTGCCCAACCCGCTTCTGCATGTGTGAGAGTGAGCACATCTTCCTGTTCAGAAGGGCTCAGAGCCGTAGAGGCTCAGTGCAGTCTCTGACTGCTTTATGGAGGATAATTTCTTCGGTGAAAGGACTGAAAGCTGTTGCGTGGAATGCTCCTGTTGTATGTGAGAGGCTGCTGCCTTCTCCTGCTCCAAGTTGGTGCTGTCAGTGAGTTTGTATTGGTTGTGCTCTGTTTCTGCTCCAGGTGTGAACGGTTTGAGGATGCTGGGCATTATCCATGATACTGTCGTGTTCCTGATTGAGCAACTGTATGGAGCAAAGCACTGCCACAACTACAAGTTCAGATTTCATAAGCCAGAGGAGGCCAATGAACCTCCCCTGAACCCCCACGGCTCAGCCAGGGCTGAAGTCCACTTGAGGCAAGTGTGAGCTTTGTCATCCTTCAGGTTAATGGCCCATTTGCTCCACTAACTGACTCCATGAAGGGGCATAATCAGCAAATCTCTACAGCACTTAAGCTCTCCATTAAAAAGACTGTTTGTGAGTTTCACATGTAAATCAGTTATATTGTGTCTAGCACGTTTCTCTCTGCCACTTTGTTGGCGTTGTTTTGTTTAGCAAAGCTCTCCTGGCACCAGCCAGGGTTTCATTCAGGGTTCTCAGAAACTTGTGTGTTGCCCTGGTGCTTAGACGGCTTTAAGAGGGAACGGACTGGAGAAGGTGTAAAAGGGTCAAACTGTTGTGGTGGCCACATTTCTCTTCTGACAGTAAAGCAAACTTCCTTTGGTCTCTTTAAATTGCAGGAAATCTGCATTCGATATGTTTAATTTCTTGGCTTCTAAACACCGACAGCCACCAGAATACAACCCAAATGACGAGGAAGAGGAAGAAGTACAGCTGAAATCAGCCCGGTATGAAGCAGGGTTTAAAGTTTCAAAGGGGAAAATAGGGCTGCAATGTCCAAAGGAGCTGATGGGCCTTAGTTATGCATAGTGTTGTTTGAGGTGGTGGTTAGAGCAAATCTAGAGGAGACTCCTAGAGAGCTGTCAGCTGAAGGTGACCACCAGACCAGTCTTCAACTGAATGTTTCTTTTCCTTGCTAATGTGAAATCATTTGCAGAGAATTTGGGCAGGAAAGGGAGGAAATTGTCTTTCACATATATATGAAAGCACCATAATAACTTTGGGTTCTCGGTGGGCTGCAGTGTCGCAGCACCTAGATGATTATATGTTGGAAAGCCTCCCAGATAACATGTGGCACAGGCTCTCAAGAGAAGGTTGTCACTCAGCAGGGTTTCTTTGTTCTAGGAGGGCGACTAGTATGGATCTGCCAATGCCCATGCGCTTCCGACACTTGAAGAAGACCTCCAAGGAGGCAGTTGGTGTCTACAGGTACGGTTCTGCTCTGGTGCCACTGCCTCTGGCACAGAGGAAGGTAAAATCTGGAAACCTTCTAGGAATACAGACTGCAAGATTGAGGGGGAAGTAGCAGGTCTGGGGTTGTCCCTCCTCCTTCTCCCTGCACAAGTTACGTATTTGAAAGGCCATCTTCATCACAAACCTTACTCCTCGCTGGCTCACCTTGGAGTGGCTGAGGCATATGCTTGGAGGTGGGCAGAAGGGACCTGGCGTTAATGTTATGTTATGGATGAGGGCTGGCACCACGGTGATCCCTGTGGTGACTGACCCTTCTTCTGCAGTGTTTGCAGAGGTTCGCTTGTACCCTTTGAAACTGTCACTGTTCTTGTCACTTTTTTCAGGTCTCCCATCCATGGCCGGGGTCTGTTCTGCAAAAGGAACATCGATGCAGGTGAGATGGTGATCGAATATTCAGGCAATGTCATTCGCTCCATCCTCACTGACAAACGAGAGAAATACTACGACAGTAAGGTGAGTCGTGGGCTTTTGCAGAAGTTCTTAAAGACTTTAGGAGAGCTAGAAAGTGGCTGTGAAGGTAGGACAGGCTTATTGTGAAAACCACATTCGGAGCACGGCGAATCAGGCTTACAGGCTCCTCGGGATACTTCCATTCCTGCCGGAGCTCTACAAGCACTCCCTGTTTCCTCATGTGGGCTGGGAAGGGTCTCAGTCAAGTCTTGCAGACTCAAAGACCACGGAGGTGAAACGCCTGAAGCACAGATGAGAAGAGACAGGGTGCAGTTACCCTTGTGCTTGATGCTGGGTGGCTGTGACGAGCTAGGCTGTCTGCTAGGGTGGCTCTGATCTCACTTCCCGGAGGTAACCCTCTCCCTGTCCTCGTGCCTAGGGCATCGGTTGCTACATGTTCCGCATTGACGACTCGGAAGTGGTGGACGCCACCATGCACGGGAACGCAGCCCGCTTCATCAACCACTCCTGCGAGCCCAACTGCTACTCCCGGGTCATCAACATCGACGGCCAGAAGCACATCGTCATCTTCGCCATGCGCAAGATCTACCGCGGGGAAGAGCTCACCTACGACTACAAGTTCCCCATCGAGGACGCCAGCAACAAGCTGCCCTGTAACTGCGGCGCCAAAAAGTGCAGGAAGTTTTTAAACTAGAACTTCAATCGGCTGCGAGGGAGCCCCGAGGGGCCGGCGCGAACCAAAGCTTCGTGTGACGCCCTCCGCGGCCGCTCAGCCGGGCCGGGGAGGCCAGAGGCAGGAGTGGAGATGGGCCGGGCTCCAGGACCTGGCCGGCAGCTGTTTCTCTGTCAGAGTCCACATCTTCATGTCTCGCATGTGCACACTTACCCTTGTGAAAGACATGGGCGACTGGAGAAGAGCCTCAGCGTGATTGTGTTTTTGCTGTTCTCATTTCCCCTGACCCCAGTGTTTGTTTCTAGCGTGGGGCTAATGAGCAGGAGATGCTAAGGAAGGGGAGCAAGAGGTCAGCCCAGGCGCAGGCCCGAGCGTGGAGGAGCGGTTGTGGGTCCGTCCTTGCTGGCTCATGGCTCGGAGGGAGTTCTTGTGCGAGGGCTGTGTCAGAAGTTCAGTAGCTCCGTGTTGGAGTGAGCTTCCCTCCGAGGGCTGCAGCCCCAGCCCCCTGCCCCAAGGACCACGCGTGTCCATTGTCCCTTGTGCTGCAAAACACTACTTGAGAGCCGGCGCGCGGGGGGGGCTGCTGCGTCGCATGGGTCTGCCTTCAGCTGGGAGGGCTCAGCTGGGGCAGCAGGGCAGAGCAGCCCCCAGCTAGAGCGAAGGGTTGGGCTCGTGCTTTGCTGCCGGATCCCAGTCTGAGCACAGGGGAATTCCTGCTGTTTTCTGGCAGAGACAGGGCTTGTGCCAACAGCTGGGGCGCTGTGGATCTTTGTGAGCAAAGGCTTCCTTTCAGCGGTGCTTTCTCTGGCTGTGCAGAAGGGAAGTGGTCCTCTCCCGGGTCCCGTCTCCAGCAGCTCAAGGCGTTCCGGGTTTCCATCTCTCTGCCACCGCAGAGCTAGCGCGAGGGGAGACGCGGCTGGGGAGAGCTGGGGTGAGAGCTTGTGTTAGGCAGCGCGTGAAGAGCCGCTGTCACCCTGCCCGGTAGCGCAAGTCCTCCTGGCGCCTGGGCCGGCCCCGAGCCCACCACGCGGCGATGTTGGGTTTTACTCTGTTCTGTTTACAGTTTAGTATTTAAGGTTTTATAAATGTAAATATATTTTGTATATTTTTCTATGAGAAGCACTTCATAGGGGAAAGCACTTATGACGAGGCTTTTTAAACAGTGGTATTATCCTAATTTAAGAGAATCTCTTTTTAAGGGTTTTTTTAATTTTCCTAGGACGGTTGCAGGAAACGCCGGACCCAGTCCGGGCCTTTCGCCAGAGAAGGGGGTACACTTTATTTTTGGGTTTTTTTACTCTTGTTCTGCTTTTTTGACTTCAGTAACCGTTTCCAGGAGGTTTGGCTGGACCTGAGACGTAACTTATGAGTGAGATGGGGGCAGGAGGGAGCGTGGCCTGGCTGAGGGGGAGGTGGGCTCTGGCTGAGCATCCCTCTGCCTCTGCATCCTGCCCGGACTTAGCGGGGAAACTGAGATAAAACCAGAGAGCCCTGAGCCCCGACCCCTCTCTGGCCGGGGCGTGCGCTCCATCTGCAGGCGCTTTCTTGAAGGCAAATGAGTCTGTCCGTGGAGAAGAGGAAGCGGGATGCGCCCTCACCCTCCCCTGCGGGTAGGTCAGCAGCCGTCCGGGCGCTGGCGGGTGGGAGGGCAGCTCCAGGACGTGCGGAAGGGCTGAGAGCACCTCCAGAGTCCCCCGTGCCTGCAGCAGGGCACCCGAGGCCTCTTCCCGTGACCTGGGAGCGCCGCTTTCCGTTCGTTATTGCACTGTGGGGCGAGGACTCGGTGACGGCTGGTGACAGGAGTCGCGTTGACACTGCATTTGTCACTGAGATGATCTGATGATGCACTGACAGTTTGGGAACGCACATACCTTGAGGAGGCCGGCAGGCAGGGGCCGGGGCCTCATCCCATGTCCCCGGGCACGGCTGCTCTGGTCTTCCTGTCCCGGTTCTGACGGCAGCGCTGGGTCAGCCCAGCGAAGCCCAAAACTGACCCCGTAGCTGGGCTCTGCTGCCATTTCTCTGCTCCGGGCCTGGATGGCAGAGGAGGAGCGTTCTCCCTGGCACATGGATCCTCCCGATCCATCGGCCTGGTGATGGGCAGAGGCTCCGGCTGGGCAGCGCTGCCCGCAGCCACCGGTGTGGGGGGAGCGGCGGCTGTGGGAGCCCTGAGAGCCGAGCGCCGGCACCTCCGGCGGGCCCGGCTGCTGCCGCTTTGCTGCTATTGCCGTTGCGGGCCAGTGGAACTGTCTGCTGCGCCGCGGGGCCGGGAGGAGCCGCGGCAGCGGGCGCGTGGGCTCGACGCCGCTTCCCCGTGTGTGAATGTACATTTTGTGAGGACTGACGCAGATCACGGTATCTGAAAATACTGAGAAAAACACAAAAAAAAGGACCCTTGGGGCGTTTCTTTTCGTTGTGTGTGTTCGTTTCCTAAGGAGAAGCGGGTCACTGCAAAGGGCTGGGTATCTTTCCTTTCTGGTTTCTTTCATTTCGAAGCAATACCAGGTTCTCCAGCGGGACGGTCTCTGTGCGGCATCGCACCATTCACACCCATACTACTGCTCACTTGGCACTCGCCAGGTTTTTATAGCTATAAATACGATATATATAGGAACTACTATAGAAACGCACCGTGTAACGCCGCCTTCTGCAGTATCGGTCCATGGCTTTTAATTCTTAACACTATAGGTAAGGATCGTGTTCCAGTGGCTACCGCCGGCGGGAGCCGGGCCGCGCGGCCCTCTCGCCCTTCTTGTGCCCAGTCGGTTCGTGTGCAACTTGGTTTCTTCCTCTTCTTCCTCTCGTTTTGGTTATGAATGTTGGGGTACCACCTGCATATGGGGAACTGTGCTCTGTGCTTTCCTGGTCTCTTTAACGAGGTGCAGTAGCTTTGTCTATCAACCGAGAACTATATCGTGGTGTTTCTTTTATTGAACTTAACAGTCTCTTTAGTAACTACAGGTAGGTGAATAATTGTTTCAAAAAAATAAAAAGACAAAAAAAAAGCTCTGCCAAGGCAAGGTTATGTTCTAGAACTCCATCCCTTGACACCTTCTCATGTATAACGAGCTCTTCTTCTCCCTTGTGTTCTTCCGAGCTTCTGGTTGGGTTGGTTTTTTAAAAAAACACAAAAAAAGAGGAACCGTGTCTAAAGTCCATCAGTGTTAACTCCCTGCCGCAGGGAAGAAGGAAATACTTTAACAGTTAAAAAATGCTGAAAGCTCTGCAAAAGACTGAATGTAAAAACAAAAAAAAGTGTACATACTTGTAAAAAAAAAAACCAAAAAAAAAAACCCACAAAAAAAAAAAAAACAAAAACAAAGGAGTTTTTAAACATGTTTATTTTCTATGCACTTTTTTTTATTTAAGTGATAGTTTAATTAATAAACATGTCAAGTTTATTGCTGCAGAGGGCTGGTCTCCATTTCTTCCTGGGGACAGGGGGAGAAGGTGCTCTCCCCGTGCCACAGCTGCTCCTCCGGGAAGAGCCTTTGGGACACAGAGGGGTCTCGCGCCCCGGCTCACCGCGGTGGCGTGGCCGGGTCGTGGCCTGGGGTTGGATGGGGAAGGGGGAAGCGGTGCTGCGCGGTGAACATTAACCTGCCCGGGGCCACCCGCCCCCCCGACAGAGCTCGCGCAGAGGGAGGGCACCATGGCCACGGCGAACGACAGGGCCGTGCTGCAGAGCATCTTTAACCCCAGCACCCCCTTCGGGGACATCCCTGGGCTGGACGAGGAAGCGGAGGATGGCACCCAGGAGGAAGGTGAGCAGACACTGCATGGGTTCTGGCTGGAATGGGCAACAGGGTCCCTGTGATGCCGCAGGGTGCATGGGCAGGGAGGGAGGCTCTGGGGGCTGGGAGCAGCCCCATCCCGATGCCCATTCCTCCCTGGACAGGGGGGTCTTAGTGCCGGACACGTCCCTGGCCTTGAGCTCCCCTTTGCGCTGCCCCAGAGGCAGCCTTCCCCCCGGAGCTGCTGGAGCAGGTCCAGGCCCTGGAGCTGCAGGGGGTGTCTGCTGCCGAGTCGGGAGATGTGAGCACGGCGCTGGAGCGGTTCAGCGAGGCCATCCGCCTGCTGCCCCAGCGAGCCTCGGGCTACAACAACCGGGCCCAGGCCCTGCGGCTGCAGGGCGACGTGGCAGGTGAGCAGGGCGGATGGGTCACGGGTGCCCCCCAGGTATCCCCCGCCCGCCCCAACCCCTCTGCCATCCCGGCCAGGTGCCCTGAGGGACCTGGACGCTGCCATCCGCCTGAGCCGGGGCTGCGGCCGTGCCGCCTGCCAGAGCTTCGTGCAGCGCGGGCTGATCCACCGGCTGCACGCCCGCGACGAGGACGCGCGGCTGGACTTCGAGCGTGCGGCGCGGTTGGGCAGTGCCTTTGCCCGGCGGCAGCTGGTGCTGCTCAACCCCTACTCAGCGCTTTGCAACCAGATGCTCTGTGAGATGCTGGGACGGCTCCGCAACCCCGGCAGCACCGCGAGTGAGTGAGACGGGCAGGAGACGGGAACAGCAGCGTGTGGGCTAGGCCCGTCCTGGCCACCAAAGAAGATCCATCTCTGGTGCCAGAGATCCTCTTGCTGTTGCTCCTCCTCTATCCCTGGCTGACAGCTGGGATGGGAGGTACTGAGATGCTTTGCTTTGTCTCAGCTCCACTCTACCCCCAATAAACCCGCCTGCATCCCTGGCTCTGCTTGTGGCATTGCAGGTGATTGCGCTGCGGTTCTGCTGCGTGCAGAGCGGCACATACAGAGAACAGGCGGCCCTGTGGGCATGAGGTCGGGCTGAGCAGGGAGCTGGCCCCGCTCTGCTCACCCACAGCGCTGGCTGGGTGGCCTCTGGCCCCGCTCGGGGACGGCGGCTGCAGGGCGGGCGGAGGATGCTCACAGCCGCGCCGGGGACCGCCCCTGCGTCGCACGCACAGCCCCGTGCGCCGGGGCCCGCAGCCGCACTGCGGGCCGGGCTCCAGGTAAGGTGCAGCGCGGCTCTGCTGTCCAGCCCTGCTGCGTGCTGGGATGCCTGGGGCCCAGCGTGGGGACAGCGCCACATCCCTGCTCCCACTGCACGTCTCCTGGCACTGAGCGCAGCCGCTGCACCATGCGGCATTCCCCGGGCCGGCCGGAGGCTGCTCTTGCCCGACTGCTGCTGCTGCTGGGCCTCCTGGCGTTCTGCTTGGCAGGTGAGGCTGCAGGGGGGCAGGTCCAGTGCTCTGGCAGCACGACAGCGGGATGCTGCTGCGGCTCTGACACGCCACGGGCTCTCCGGCAGGGCTGGGGGAGCCGGGTCCCACCATCGATGGGCAGCCGCTGGCAGTGTGCACGCTGCGGGAGGGCGAGAGCCGTGTCTTCTCCTGCCGGGCTCCCCGGCCAGCCCCGGGTGCCATGCTGGCGTGGTACCTCGACGGCCAAAAGCAGGAGGCAAACTGCTCGGCTGTGGGCACCGCCAGCACCCTCACTCTCACCGCCCGGCGCAGCGACCGCCAGCTCAACTGCTCCCTGACGGATCCAGCCTCTGGGCAGACCTACAATGCCTCCGTCCGCCTCGACGTGCAGTGTAAGGTCTGCGATGCTGGCCCGGCTCCAGATGGAGGCACAGGGAGGGTACATGGGGCTGCTGCCTGGCCAGAGCAGGACTGTGACCTGTGGCTGCTGCAACCATAGCAGGGCAGGATCTCATCAGTCCTGTGCAGACACAGCTGATGAGCACTTCCAGCCTCTGGTGAGACAAGTCCTGCTCCTGCCTGTGCGGCCCTGTCTCTGCTGCCTGTCTCACTGCCTGTGTTTGTTGCCCAGATAAGCCAGAGATCCTGCAGGCAGATGCCCACTACCAGGAGGTCGAGGGCAAGGGACTCCTCCTGGTGCTCTTTGTGCTGGTGGAAGCCAACCCACCCGCCAGCATCACTTGGGTGGACCAGGACGGGCGGGTGATGGCCAACGCCTCAGAGGTCCTCCTGGACACCACACACTACCCGGGGCTGGCCAACCACTTGCTCCGCATCCACCTCGACACCGCGGCTGGCAACTTCTCTGTCAGCGCTGCCAACAGCCTGGGTGTCACCACCACCTCCCTCCTGCCGCCAGGTAGGTGCTGGGGGGTAGGTGCAGCACCGTGGCTGTGCCAAAGGGTGCTGAGGCGGCCACACTGCCCGTGCAGGTCTGCTGGATGCCCGTGTGGAGCTGCCCCTCCTGGGTGTCGCCGTCGGAGCAGCCCTGGCCCTGTCTGCCCTGCTCAGCCTGGGCTCCTGTGCCGCCGGCCTGGCGTGCCAACGGCCCAAGCCGGTGCCCGGCGAGGGGCAAGCGGGAGGGAGCAGCCCACTCAGCCGGTGCTCCCGTTGCAGCGGCCCTGAGCTCCCAGAGCCCCAGGGTGCACGTCTGCCCCGCCAGACCCGGTCACTGCCACCCGACCTGCACCTCAGCGACCTCACGCAGGAGGCCAGAGGTGAGACCCCGGGTGCCAGTGTGGAAGGACACACAGGGCCATGGGTCCTACCTGCGTGAGGGCTCCACGTATGGCTCTTGTCCCTTCTTTTCCTGCAGCTTCCCCCAGGGACGCAGGAGCTGGTTCTGGGGGAGAGGAGAGCACGTGGCCGGGGCTGGAGAACTCCCTGGTCCTCAGCAAGCTCGGTGAGGGGGTGCAGGTGGGCGAGTGGCCCCAAAAGCTGTGTTGGTGAAATGCCAGCTTCCCCGGCTGCCCCAAAGGGCAGTGGCAACGAGCTTTGTCCCGCAGGTTTTATCCAGCTCCCAAAGTCTGGGCGCATCTACAAAGTGCCCAGTGTGAGCAGCGAGGAGATCTGGCTGTGAGACGTGGCGTGGTGCCTTGAGGCCCCAGGTATGTGCCAGCCCCTGGAGGAGAACAGTGTGGGTGCCAGGGGCTGTGCCGGGTGCAGGATGCTGACCAGCCCTGGCTGTACCTTCAGCTACGCACCGCAGGTCCCGGTAGCTGCACTGTGAGCCAAGGCACGGTTTTATGTAGCCTGCGTGCTTTAGGAACAGATGCATCAAAGCTGTTTATAGCCAGGCTCAGCCTTGCTGCCAGCACCGAGATTCCTCCTGGGGTAAGGCCAAGCACCAGCCTTGCTTTAGCAGGTTCATGGCCCGCTTGCTGCATGATCCTTGCCATTCCTGCCAGAGCTGTGGCGGATGGGTGGGCACAGGAAGCATGGAGCTGGGGCTGGAGCGAGTCCTCCCCACAGCAATAAACTAAACTTAAGTGTCTCTGTGGTGCCACGCTGGTTATTTCTCCTTGGCAGCAGCTAAGGGGCTTAAGAATAGGAAAAGGGGCTCAGTAAGAGGAAGCAGAAGTTTGAGACCTCCAGTCAGGCTGTGGAATGCACTGGGCAGATCCGAGAGTCATGTCTGAGGGTGGAACTTACTCCCGCTTGCTCTAGCACGTGTCGTGTGCACTCAAGGAGCCTCAGCTCTGCAGCACCCACAGCTCAGGGAGCCTGTCACTGGGAAGAGATGGTTTAATGCTGAACTCCTTGGGAACAAGTCAAAACTGGAGCCATTAGGCAGCTTCTGCAACAATGCGATGAGTAAAAAGTCCTACTCTATGAATACAGAGCCCTTCAGCTGTGTTCTATAGCCAGGGAGATTCCTGACGTGTTCTGCTCTCCTTCACAGGCTGCTGATAGCAGCAGAGATTGATCCAGAGGTGAGGGTTCAACATGAAGCTTCAAGTAAAGCTTAACAGCTCCGCCTCTGCTGGTTGCGAAGGAGGGTTGGATGGTGGGCTCCTGCCCTTCTTCCCATCAGCCAAGGGCTTGAAATGCTGCAGAGGACAAAACGTGTTAGTGCAAAGATTTGGTGCTCGTTCAAGAGTACAGGCGTGTGTGTGACAATGCTGCCCCTCTGCGTGACCTGTGGGCTCAGCCGCTCCTTTGTCTGGTGGGAAAAGCATTGTGGGCTCATGCTGGACCGTTAAACCTTGCAGAACCTCAGGGGCTCCTTGTGCAATGTTGAGGTACCAGCGAATCAAGCAGCTTAGAAAATGTTCTTTGGGCCCCCTTGTCTGGCCTGCCACCCCCTCACAGACACCCACAGCAAAGACAAACATAAGGAGAGAAGCCTCGTGATGCTTCCAGCTGGGTGAACAGTGCCTGCCTGAAGCTGTACCTGTGAGTTCTTGAACTCGGAGTAGACAGAGAAGAGGATATGCAGAGGCTGGATCCGGCTCTTGTACACAGGGATGTCCAGAATGGCTACAAGCAAGAGCAGAAGCATGTGAGAGCATCTGATTGCTGCAGGTAAAGACTGAACTTCCCCCTGCCCACTATTACTGGGGCCTTCCCTCACTATAGACCGCAGGTACCCGTGGTATGAGTCCACATCCTACTGCAGACAGCAGAGACTGATCTCGGCTTCTCAGGGCTGAGCCTGCTTCTAACAGTCCCTTGCTTTAAGTGAGACAGTGCGAGGGCAGCAGCACACTTGTGCCCTCAGCACAGCCCCTGGCTTACCACAGATCATGTCGACGTACTCGGCCAGGTCACAGCTCATCTCCGCCGTTGGGAGCCCCACCTGGAAAAGACAGAGCAGTCAGCTCTGCTACTGCATGGCAAGCGCGGCTCTCGGGCCGAGCACAGTGGCCACCAGGAATTCAGGCACCAGGCTGCTCCCCCATCTGGCGAGGGAGAAATGGGAAGCAGGAATAAACCCGAGTGGGCCAGGCCAGGGGCAAAGAGCCCGGAATGGAGCAGGCCCCCGGCTTTCATGGAAGGTGGTTATAGCACCAGCACCAAAGTAACTCCTAGCACACCTTTCCCAAGAGCTCCTCGAATTCCGGTGACCATTCCTGCATCAGGGTCTCTATGTCAGGCATTGGCCTGCCAGGGAAGAAAAGGACATAAACTTCAGGATCACACACAAGTGAAAGTTTCCTGCTGCCGGGCTCCTGCAGAGGGGACCGGCTCCCTCTGAGCACAGCAGTGCTCAGCCCGCCTGGACTGTGCCACCAGCGTCCCTGTGGCCTGAGCTGGGACCGTACACGTGGAGGGGAGCTCACCGGGTGTAGTGGACTGTGGCAGGAGGTTTGCAGCGGTGCAGTTCGTTGATGCTCTCAATCCAGCTCTCAATGGCTTTGGGGTTCTTCTCTGCATTCTCCACACTCTTCACTTTTATTTGCTGCTAAGAACAAAAATACAAACCGGGAAGCATTTCGCGGTGTTTGGGGGCTTCTCTGCAACCCCTGCGTTGGCTCCACATTAACCATGCATTTTCTCTTTCCTAGTGGCACTGCACCAACCGAGGAGAGCCATGGGCAAACAGAACCCTGAGGAAAACCAGCTATTGACAACCAAAAGGAAACAAAGCTTCCCCCGAAGGAAACTGAACCAAAGCCTGCACCAAGCCCTGCCACAGATCCATTGCAGTTTAAAACTATGGCCTAAAGAAAAAGGTTAGTGTTTTCTGCCTTTGAAGCCGAATTAGCAGCTGTGCTGCAACACTCTAGTCACAGAAGTAAGGCAAAATGCAGTGTTTTCACTACAGGCAGCGTGCAGCAAGTGCAACCTCCCCCTCCCTGACTCACTGTGATGTTGTGCTGCTTGGAGTTCTCCGTCAGCCAAAGGGAGAGCACGGTGGGATCTGACTGCTTGGTCGATGGCTCGTCCAGCACCAGCAGGCCCAGGTTATCAGGATTGCCGTCGGGACGGGGAACCTGCAGACAAACAAAGGCCCTGTTTCCTGTGGGAGTCTAGAGCAGGGGACATTGGGCTGTTTTGGAGGGAGCCTCCCTGTGGTTTAAAAACCAGACCCTAAAAGGCATTGGCAGGCCTGCTCTCTTGAATACGAGTTGTTAGTACAGTGCTGCCTGAAAAGCACGAAGTGTTAGACAAGGGAAATGTGGCCGTGGTCCCAAATTATGCCCGGGAAGTGACTGTTTGACAGCTCAGGGACAAGGCTCAATGGTCTGTAGGGCCGGGCTTCAGCCAATGCTACATCCCGTTTCAGCTCGTGCGCAGCACATACAGAGGGAAGCAAAGCAACTGTACCTTTAGAAACGCGTCAATGTCTCCAACTGCAGGAATAAAGTCTGGGATGAAAGGCTGCAGTTTGTATTCGATCTCTATTGGTTTGGGAGTGTACCTGGGAAAAAACGGCAGCACTGTGGCAGCAGTTACGGACTGGCCTGTAACACTTGCCCCAGTAATTGACACAGAGGAGAGCAAGGAGCGGGCTAAAAGCCCTTCCACTCACCTCTTGATGTACTCAAAGAGTTCTTTGATTTCAGAAGACACCGGCAGGTAATCATAATCTGCTATACTAAAGTCCCTAAAGGAAGGCAGAGAAATGCAGGCAAAGATTAACATGCAGTAGGCTGTCTGCAAGGGGGAACCAGCACCCAGCTGTGCAAGACCGGCATGAAGGAAGCAGAAACACCGAGGCAGGGAGTCTCTTGCACAGGAGAGCCACCACCGGGCCCTGTTTTGCCTTAGGCAGGCACTTGCGTGCGTTGCCTGCGGTGACGGACTCGTGTAGGGGTGTCAAAAGCCAGGTAAGTGCTCACCCCGCGAGCGCAGCCCCGTGCTCATCCGAGTCGTTCTCCGAGTCACTCTCCGAGGAGTCCGAGGAGTCCTCCGAGTCCTCCTCCTCGCTGAGGGCGGCGGCCGCGGCCGACCGAGCCACCGCCTCCTTCTAGGAGAGAGACCGGGCCTCACGGAGCCGCCCTGCCGCCGCCGGGCCGCCCTCCCGCCGCCGCCTACCTTGCTGCTGCTGCCCTCCTCGTCGCTGCTCTGATCGGCCGCGGGATGCCCGGGCCAGCGGGAGGCCTGGGGCCGGCCCGTACCCCCTGCCCGCGGCGATCGGCTCCCGGCAGACCTCCCCGCCACGCCGCCCGCCTGCTCGGCCTCCGGCAGCTCCAGACGCTCGTAGTACGGCTGCTCCTCGGGCGGGCGGGCCTAGGCAGAGCGGCGCGGTGAGGCGGCGGCCCCGGCCCCGGCCCCGGCCCCCGCCGCCCGGCGCCCCGCTCACCTCCGCCATGCCGCCGCGCCGCCGTTGCCAGGGCGACGCGCCCGCATCGGTTGCCCCTGGCCGGCTAGAGCGGCAGGGCCTCCGCGGCGCCCCCTGGCGGGAGGGGCGGCGGCGGTCCGCCAACCGCGCCCCGCGCGCCGTGCGTGACGGCGCTTCCGGCTGGGGACGTGGCTCGGTGCCGCCATCTTGTGCGGCTGCCCGAGGGACGCGGAGGGACGGAGCGCTGAGCCCCGCGCCGCCGCCGCCATGGTAAGGTCTCGCTCCGCCGCCCATCGCGGGGCACAGCGGCGGGAGGGGACGCTGCTCGGGGGGCCCCTGCTCCCGCCCGGGCCCGGCGCTGGAGGGCCCTGGCCTGCGGGGCAGAGCCGAGCGCTGCGGAAGGTCCTGCCGCCCGGGCAGGCGGGGCTGCGGCCGCTGCCCTCGGGCCGGTGCGGGCTGAGCACGGGCCCGTTCCGCCGCGGAAGGGAGCCGGTCCTGCTCCTTGTGCCCCCCAGCGCTGCTCCACCGCGGGCTCGGGCGGCGGCGCTGGGAGGCCGCTCCGTTCCGGGGCAGAGCCGTGTGCTCCCGGAGCAGCGAGACCCCCGGTGCCGCCTCCCTTGCACCGTGACCCGTGCTTGGGGGCAGTGCTTACAGAGAGGAGGTTTCGGCCTGACATAAAAGCACTTCAGGAAGCGTTTGTCCCCGAGCTGTCAAGCTGCAAGTCCCCGAGGCCTCACCCGGTGCTGTCGGCCTGAGGCTGAGGTGGGACTTGGTCTGCTTCTGCGAGTTCCCAGCGCCTGCCCGTTAATAACAGCGGTTGGGGATTTAGGAGATCATCAGCACAGAAACAGCCTTATCCTGACAAAGTTAAGAGCTGATCTGTGCGAGGAGGGAGTCCCACTAGCCCGAGAGAACGAGAAGATGTGGGCTGCAGTCGCTTTGCTGCCTTTGTGTTGGTGTGATAGTACCAGAGGTGTGCAGGAGAGCCATCAGGGGCTGTGGTTAACGCCGCTGCCACTTCTCCATTAACGTGGCTTTGCCGTGGATGTGGCCCTGGGAAGAACCATCCCATTTTACATTTCTGTGTTTGGTTGTAAGCTGGGGCTGGACTGACCAGAAGAGCTCAGTAACCTGGGGCCTCCCCGGAGCACTGGGTGGGTTGTGCCACCTCTGTGTGTGTAGGAAGGGGCCAGTTTGCTGTGCTCAGGGTAACAGAGCAAGGCAGAGGTGAGTCTGCTTTTAGCATAGCGCAGTTACTGGCGGCAGCAAAAGGCTGAAAGCGGTGGCCAAGGAGGCCGAGCTGGGGTGCGGCACTTGTGAAGTTGGGATGGAGTCGATGCTCCCCTGTCCTCCCGCGCTGACCGGCCCTCGCCTCCTCCGCAGGTGCTGTTGGCAGCAGCCGTGTGCACGAAGGCGGGAAAGGCCATCGTGTCCCGGCAGTTCGTGGAGATGACGCGCACCCGCATCGAGGGGCTGCTGGCGGCGTTCCCCAAGCTCATGAACACGGGGAAGCAGCACACGTTTGTGGAGACGGAGAGCGTGCGGTACGTCTATCAGCCCATGGAGAAGCTCTACATGGTGCTGATCACCACCAAGAACAGCAACATCCTGGAAGATCTGGAAACACTCCGACTCTTTTCCAGAGTGGTAAGGATCTAAGGATCGTTCGCTTACTGCAGGGTTCCTGCTGTCAGCTCTGCTGGGGAGACCAAAGGGGTGATTGCTAAAGTTAGCATTAAATATTCCCTGTATTCAGGGCTCCTCAGGAAATGCGCTGGCCCCAGCGTGTGTTTAGGTTCCTCTGAGTTAGTGTTCCAGGGAAGTTAAGAGGTTGTCCAAGGTATTGCAGTGCAGGAAAACTAATCGTGGCAAAACTTGGTCTTGTTTATCAGCAACGTAAGAGCAGCTTAACAGTGCACTGCTCTTGTGGAGGGCCTAGCACTGCTTTGAAGTCAGGGGGTAGTAGAAAGTGTTTACATGGTGTTGTCTACAGACACCCCACCAAAATGTTTTCTGCTATCCAGATCCCTGAATATTGTCGAGCTCTGGAGGAGAACGAGATCTCTGAGCACTGCTTCGACCTGATTTTTGCCTTTGATGAGATTGTTGCCCTGGGCTACCGTGAGAACGTCAATCTGGCCCAAATTCGGACCTTCACTGAGATGGAGTCGCATGAGGAGAAGGTGTTCCGAGCAGTCCGAGAGGTGAGCAGGAGTAACCACAAGCTGGGCCCCACGTACACGCTCTGGGAGATGCTGCTGCTGCTCAGCTTTGATAGTGGCCCAGAAGCGATTTCACTTTTCTGTAAACTGAGTGCTAGTCTCTTGTTCCCTTTTGCTTCACAAAGGGTTTACAGGCAAATGCGCTTGATTCCTGAGCAGAATGAGATTGAGATTGCAAAGCTCTGTCAGCCTCTTGTCTTTTACTTCAGACTCAGGAACGCGAAGCAAAAGCTGAGATGCGCCGTAAAGCCAAGGAGTTGCAGCAAGCCCGGAGGGACGCAGAGAGGCAGGGCAAGAAGGCGCCTGGGTTTGGCGGCTTTGGGAGCGTGGCCGTGTCCGGGGGCACGACGGCGACCATGATCACAGAGACCATCATTGAGACGGAGAAGCCCAAAGTGGCTCCGGCACCTGCCAGGTGGGTGTGCAGCAGGGAGCAAGTGGGCCCTCGGGGTCAGCGAAGCTGCAAGCACGTGCGCCAGTAAAGGCCCTTTTATTGGTGAGGAGCATTTGTGGTGCGTCCCACATTAGCATCCTGGAGCATCTCTGGAGCCTTTGATAGGCGAAGGGCTCCACAACCTGTGTAAGAAAAAGAGGTCCCAGCTACTGGTAATATACAGAACAGAATCCAAACCTAAATTACAACTTTGCAGCCTACATATCAGTTTTGAGTGTGTTCTCCCAGAAAAAAGGCTGCAGAGGTGAAGCTGGTTTTGTTGGGATAGTCGGGTTACAGTGCTTGCAGGTAAGGAGGAATCTGTTGCCATGAGCTGACCTGGAGGTTCTTACACCTTTTCTTTAGGCCCTCGGGTCCCAGTAAAGCCTTGAAACTTGGCGCTAAGGGGAAGGAGGTGGACAACTTCGTAGACAAGCTGAAATCGGAGGGAGAAAATATCCTGACTGCTGTAGGGAAGCGCTCCACAGAAGCAGCCAAAGTGCTTGCTCCTCCTGTTAACATGGAGAGGTAGGTACTGCCCCGGCTTTGGAAGCATTGTTCTTGTGGTGTGCTGTGTGGTGCACATGTGGCTTCTTGAGATCGCTTCCTTTCTCATTTTCAGAACAGGCTTTTTCCTGCCCTTCAGGCCCCATGTGCTCTCTCGTGCTCTCTCGTGCTCTCATTGTAAATGGTGGTGGGCAAAACCTTGGGAAGCGCAGCAGGAAAAAGCAGACAGCTCCTTTCAGTAGGACTTACCTGAACTTGGGTGTACGTCCGTTGTTCAGCTGAGGTTGGGAGTTTTCCCATGCCTTTTTCCCTTCAATACCTGAAATTTTTCTGTTCTTCTGACGCAGAATTCCTGCTGAATCCTGGCTTGGGGTGGCCATGTTCACAGATAATTTTATATAGAGCAGTTCAGAAGCTTATAGTGCCATGAGCTGTGCTCCTGTCAGCACAGGATTTTTGGGTGAGCAGCCCCTTGAGGTGCTGTATCACTGTTCTTCATGTGGGCTTCCACCCATTGCAGACTCACATCTCTGGAGCTGACCTGCGGGAGCAGCGTTAGCATCTGCTGTGCCCTCTGTGCTGCTCCGTTGGGGCCATCCCGCTCCTGGGAGCTCTGGCTCATTACGTGCAGCCTTCCCTGCTGAGCGCTGCTCTCTCATCTGACCTCTTGGATGCCAAGCATAGCACTTGCGACACTACTTTCTGTCTGTCTGTCTAGCGTGCACATGAAAATAGAGGAGAAAATCTCCCTGACTTGCGGCCGTGACGGAGGGTTGCAGAGCATGGAGCTGCACGGCATGATCATGCTGCACATTGCCGATGAGAAGTTTGCACGGATTCGCCTGCATGTGGAAAATGAGGACAAGAGGGGAGTGCAGCTACAGGTAAAGCCTGTTCAGTGTCCTGTGCTCTCGAATGTGCCTTTGCTCCTCTCCAGGGAATACGTGAGCCTGTCAGTGTCCTGTGTTCATTCACGTTCAAGCCATCTCAGTATATGAGTTGAAAATGGGAGTAGTCACTGCAGAGGTTAGCGCACTGGGGCCAGCTCACGCTGGAAAGATTGAAGTTCAGTTGAGAAATCCAGTCTCGTGCCCTTATCTCCCTGCCCTCGGCGCCTTATCTGCCCGATGGTGCACGTTGCTGTGCCGTCTGGTCGCACTTGGACCTTGCAGAAGCCTGGTGCGGTGCTTGGTGCTCCTTGGTATGATGTGAGCTTTAGTTGGGGAGTGGAAGAATTTAATGTGGAGTCCTGTGCTGCTGAGGAATGAACTTGCTACCGCTTGGGGTCACTTGTGTGCCATCACTGCTGTATTGGAGGTGATTGCTGGAGTTCACGATTGCAGCCAGCGATAGAGCTCTGAAGATTCTGAAGGACACATCCCCTTTCTCCCACTCTGTGTGGCCTTACAGATGCCTGGAGATTGTGCTCCTTTGATACACTCTTTCGCGCCTTCCCTCCTCCTCCTTGCTATGAGCTTGCCTGTATATGGCTGGCTTATCTGCTGCTGGCTTATACACTAGGAGGTTCCTTATTGGCACATCTCATGAGGGAGTTCCTAACAACGCTCCCTCATGTGCTGCTTCAGGTGGAAGACAAGATCAAACCCAGTGTTGACTCCTGTCTTTCTAGCATAACTTGAAGGTTGACTTGCAAAAATCCTCTGCTTCTGCAAAGCTGTTTATGGAGAGAGAATATTTAAATTGAGTTTGGCTGCTGATGTCATGTGTTAAGGTTGTGGAGGGAAGTAGGATTTTTGCCGTTTCAGGGTGTTCCATGCAGCATTAGGCTGGTTTTTCTTCTGTTGTGGGTCTTCAGGATGGCATTTGAGGTTTCAAGAGTCATTAGAGTTGCTCTCTAGGTGTTGGCCCAGGACACGCATTGCTGGCATGTCTGATGCAGTGGTGTGTGTTCTGGAAGGAATCCCAGGTTGATAAGCAGATGTGCTCTAGCTGGGCTTCTGAACCAGGAGCAAAACTGATGCATGTCGAGTAAAACACCCTGGGATGTGTCATCCTGCCTTACTAGAGCCCGTGTTGCCTACCAACAGTTCTGTCTTTAGGCTTGGAGTTGGAGCCTGAGCGTATGTTCCCCTTTCAGACTCACCCAAATGTGGACAAGAAGCTCTTCACTACAGAATCGCAGATTGGTTTGAAGAACCCAGAGAAGTCATTCCCTATTAACAGCGACGTGGGGGTGCTGAAGTGGAGGTTGCAGACCACGGAGGAGTCCTTCATTCCATTGACAAGTGAGTGCAAGTGTGCACCTGAGGGATCAGGTGGAAGAGGCTGATGTGCATTACGTTGCAGAGAGACCTTAGAACAGCTTCCAGTGCCTGAAAGGGGCTGACAGGAAAGCTGAAGAGGAGCTTTGGATAAGGGCCTGTAGGGACAGGACAAAGGGGAATGGGTTTAAACTGTCAGAGAAGATTCAGATTTGATATTAGGAAGAAGTTCTCTACTGTGAGGGTGATGAGACGCTGGGACAGGTTGCTCAGAGGAGGTGTGGCTGCCCCGTCCTTGGCAGCGTTCAGGGCCAGGTTGGTCGGGGCTTGGAGCAACCTGCTGTAGCAGAAGGTGTCCCTGCCCATGGCAGGGGGGTTGGAACTGGATGAGCTTTAAGGTCCCTTCCAACCCAAACCAGCCTGGGATTCTGTGATCCATGGGCTGCCGGCTTGTAGCCAGCCTCCAGCAGCTGGGCTGCCTGGAGTGTGCCACCACACGCTGAGATGAGATGTTGGAGATGTGTTCCCCTGGCTAGTGCCTGTTCTTGGTGGCATGTGTTTTCTGTAATGCTCTTAAAGAAAAGAAAAAGCTTTTATTTAAGTCAGGGTTTCTTGGGGATGACTTTGCGGTGCCTTTTGGGAGCCCATGTGGTTCACTCACTGTTTCTGTGCCCTCAGTTAACTGCTGGCCATCAGAAAGCGGCAACAGTTGTGATGTTAACATTGAATATGAGTTGCAAGAGGAGAGCCTGGAGCTGAACGATGTGATCATCACCATCCCCTTGCCGTAAGTAACACTCCTTGTCCAGGCAGCATTATCACATCTGCCTGGATCCAGCTGCTTCTCTCCCCTCCCTGGTTTGTGGGTCTGGACAAACACTTCCTTAGCTCTGTGCAGCTGAGCTGTTGTAACTTCTCGTTGCCTATTCTAGGTCTGGTGTAGGCGCTCCAGTGATTGGGGAGATTGACGGTGAGTATCGCCACGACAGCCGGAGAAACCTCCTCGAGTGGTGCCTGCCAGTGATAGATGCCAAAAACAAGAGCGGCAGCCTGGAGTTCAGCATAGCAGGGCAGCCAAATGACTTCTTCCCGGTGCAAGTCTCGTTCATCTCCAAAAAGAACTATTGCAACATACAGGTATGGTCACTGCTGGTACTCCGTGGGTGTGATGTTCCCACTCTTTGCTCCTCCAAGCTGCCTTGGTCATGGTTATAAGTGTCTGTGTCGTGGCCTCTTGTGCCCTGCTGCTGCTCTTGGTGAAGGCTCAGTGTTGGCATGAAGTTTCCTCTGTGTTGGCTGGGTTTGGAGTGCCAGTGGACAACGCTGGCAGCTTCAGCTCCCCAGAGCTGACCAGCCATTTGGTCTGTGCCTTTGTGACTCTTGTAACCACTAATTCCCCTCAGACTCTGATAGAGAAACTGTCAGCCTTTGAGCCAAAACATGTGTCTCTGTCTCTTGCCCCATCCTTGCCAGTGTTCAAGGCCAAGTTGGATGGGGCTTTGAGCAACTTGGTCTGCTGGAGGGTGTCCCTACCTGTGTTATGGGGTTGGAACTATAGATGGCTTTAAGCTCCCTTCCAACCTAAACTGGTCTGTGATGCTGTGCTGCTATATGGCGTCTGTCTGTCCGTCCTGAGCTGCAGCTAGTGACTGCTGCTGACTCTCAGCAGAAACACAGCTACTGCAGAGAGCCCTTCCCCATTTCCAGCTTTCCTGAGAAGAAAGCTCTTTTTGGCAGTTTGAAAGCGCGGGGTTGCCACTGTCCTCACCAGCGTCCCGGTGTCGGCGCTGAGCTAACTCTGCCTCTTGTCCTGCAGGTTACCAAAGTGACCCTGGTAGACGGGAGCAGCCCTGTCAGGTTTTCTACCGAGACCACCTTCCTGGTGGACAAGTACGAGGTGCTGTAACGCGCCCGCGGGGCCCGCAGCGGAGCAGGTTTTTTAAATTTAAGAAAAAAAGAAAAAGAAAAAAAAAAGAGGCCGAAGTTGATTGGGAATGTTGGGAATGTGGGAATGCCGCAGCCCCCCCGCGCAGGAAGACGCGTGGCTCTGCCGCCTGCAGCGCTCCCAGGGCACAGACACTTTTGGCAGAGAATTGATGTGCTCACGGGGGGAAAGGCTACAAATTTCTTTGGCAGATTTTCACCGGCCGGCAGGAAAGCGCCACCTCCACCGCAGGGAGCCTGCCTTTCACCCGTCCCCGTCCCCTCTGGAGCCTCTTGGCGCCCAGTCCCAGCGCCCACCAGCCATCGTCCTTTCCCTGCTGAAGCATCGCGCGCCGATCCCTCCTTGGTGCTGCTGCCATTTTAATTTCTCCTCGACCTTCAACTCCTGTTCCTGTTGGTGAAAGCTGGCGTTAAGATGACGTGCTTGGGGTGCCTGGCTCTTCCAGACCCTCCTGTCTGGTGCCAGCAGAGCAATTTGGCTGCAGTTCTGAGTGAGGGGGCCTGGCAGAGGAGAAGGTCGCAGTGCTCAGTCCTTCTGCCCCGCACGGTTACTGCTGTCCTTGCAGCTGGGCTCGCCTCTGGCTCGGAGAGGGCTCCATGGTGGCACAGGCCACACTTTGGCACATTCCTGCTGCTGATGGAGGGCATCCAGAGGGACTGTCCCTGGGCACAGGCTCACTGTCCGCTGCAGCTGCTCTCGGGCCAGGCTTTGGAGGTGGTGTCGGTTAGAACCAGCTCCATGTGCTTCCTCGAGCTCTTTCGGTGCAAGGGGAAGGCCTCGGTGCATGGAGCCGTGGACTCTGGGTTGCCCGGGCTGCCCCCATGGTCACAGAAAGGGAGCACTCCGAAGGCACATGCACCGGGAGCACCTCTGCGAGTGCATCTCTGTTCCCTGGGGCCCTCTGCCGAAGAAGTTCATGGTCTCTCCTCTGTTGGCAGCACCCGGGAGGGAACCGTCCCTCATCCCGGCCCTGGGAGGGTGGGAGAGCAAACCCTGTTCCTAGGAAGGCAAAGTAGGTGGCAAATCCCACTAGCTCGGTCCTGGTGCAGAGCTGCTTTTCCGTATGATGTTAAAATGGAGCCGAGGTTAGTTCGGAGCTTTTCCTTCATTTTTTTCCCCTGGAATTGGTTGGAGGGTCACACTGAAGCCGAGCCGGGATCCCCTTTTGTAACCCTGTACTGGCCTAGGGACTAGAGCACATTCCAGTGTACACAAATACGAGTCGTTAACCCAATAAAGAGTTCTGTCGGAGGAGCTGGCTCTGCCTGCGCGGTCCTTGGGGCTCAGCCCTGCGGGGGGCGGGACGGGGCGGGCCGGGGTGGACCCGGCGGCGGCCGACAGCGGCGGCGGGACCGGAGGAGCTGAGCTGAGGTGAGCGGCGGTGGGGAACGGGCCGGGCTCGGGCACCGGCGGTGGTGCGTGGGCCCCACTCGTGCCCGGTAACCGCTTCCCCCAGGAAGCGAGCGGGGCCTGCCCCAAGGGCAGCGCGTTGGGGTACGGGGAGGGGAGGCGCCTCTGTCTCTGCGCTGGGGCGCGGGATGCGGTGCGGGTGCCAGTGCCCCCCGGGGGCTCCGAAGAACGGGTGGGAGGAAGAAGCGCCCCTCAGCCCTTGCGGCACGTTCCGGGGGCAGACGGGGGGGCCGGGACCTGGGCCTGGGGGTCCACGTCGCGTTGGATTTGTCAGTGCGGGAGCCCTGAGAGCATCCGGCCCTGTGCGGGAGCTCGGGCCCGGCGCTCCCGACGCCGAATCCCGCCGGGATCGTGGGTGGCCGCAGGCAGGGCTGGCGCTTGGCCGGAGCCTGCCCCCGCTTGTCCCCGGCTCCTCCCGGGGAGCCTGGAAAGGCGCTGGCGCGGCCGGGCCCCGCTCCGCGGCGGGACCTTGTTTACTCCGGTCCCTGACACGCTCTCGCCGCGGGTCCTGCGCCGCTGCCAGGAGGCCCGAGGAATTTGGCAGCCCCGGAGCAGCTCAGCGGCCGTGCACCGGGCGCCGCGCCCTGGCCTCCTCCCGCAGCACCCGCCCGTCCCCGGGCGCGGGCAGCTCCTTGCGCGTCTGGGTTTGCCGCGGGTGCCGGTGTTGTGCGTGCGGGGCGGCAGCGGGCAGCGTGAGGGGGGCACGGGTTTGCGTGCCCAGGCGGCGCTTGCTGGTGGCGGGGGACAGCAGCAAGGACCAGAGCGGCGCCCGTGTTGGAGAGCCGAGGTTCGCCCCTGCTCCTCTCCCGGTGAACCCAGGGCTGGGTAACGAGGCTGTGCCAGGGACGAGCTGTAGAACTCGGTGCTGTGGTGGCCAGAGCCACGTGCTGATGCTGGGCTCGGTGCTCGAGCTGTGGCGGTGGTCAGGGCCACGCACGGAGCTGGCTCGCTGCGGGGAGCGCTGGGAGCAGGAAGCTGGGCTGCGCGCCCTGCACGACCCAAGCGCACCCGGGCATCCCCCAGCACGCAGAGAGCCAGAGGCACGGTGCCGGCAGAGCCGCGGGCCCAGCCGAGCGCAGCTGCGCTGCGGAGCAGCGGGAGCACTTCCCGGGAGCGCTGAGATCAGCGGGCGCGGCCGGGATTCCTCCGCTCCCGCCGGGGCCGTCTGGCAGCTGATTTACGGTGATGTTATTGCCAGGAGCGCTGCGTTGTCCCAGCAACCGCGATGCAGCCCCCGCTGCAGCCCCTCGCCTGGGTGGGATGGCGCCGGCTCGGTGCTCCCTGCTCGATGTGGGGCAGCCCCAGGTCTGGAAGAGCAGGCTCCTCGCTCCCCTCAGCTTTGCGCTGGACATGGGCTCCCCACGCCCAGCTGCCGGCGGAATGGCCGGTTGTTTACTGGAGTGGAGGGTGTGGGAAGGGGTAAGCGCGCCCTAAGCGCGTTAGCAGATGGGGAGCAAGCAGGCAGCCAAGTTGGATGGAGGCTGCGACGCTCTGCGGTGCGCGCCCGTTAGCTCGGCCTCTCCGGCTTCCTCCCGTGACTCACCCAGGCACGAGTGGGAAGGAGAGGCTGTGTCCCGGGATGCCGTGTGCCTGCCCCTGGCACGCCGCATCCTTGCACGGCTGGCACCGCGAGGGGGGCATGGCGGGGTGTGCCAGGCTGTGCTTCGCTGCACCGGCATGGCCCTTGTGCGCCCGGGCCCCGGCTGCGCCCCGGCCGGCGGCACGCGGGGCGGCTCCGTGGCCTGCCACTGCTGCGGGCAGGCTGGGTCTCGGCGGGCAGCCGCCGGTCAGGCAGCGGCCGGCGCGGTGCGGGGGGCCGGCGGGGCGCGCCGGTGCCGGGGAGCGCGGTGGCGGTGGGACGGGGGCCCCGCGGCGGCAGGGGCTGGGCGTCCGCCCAGGTGAGGCCTCCGCCTGCGCCCGGAGAAGAAAGGGGCTTTTGTCCTCGGGCAGGCGGGGGCCGGGCGGGCAGCGCTGCGCGCGGGGGCTGCTCGGCGGTACCCGAGCCCGACCCCTTGGCATTTGCTGCCTTCACCGCTCCCCACGGAGGGAACAAGCGGCGCGTTCTGCAGGCGCCGGCCGCAGAAGAAAGGGCGCCTTGTCCGCCCCAGCGCGGGGCCGCCGGCCGGGGCAGCCGCGCTCCCGCCCCGCATTCCGGCGGCCGAGCCGGCCGGAGAGGGGCTGCACCGCCGAGGGACGGGCACGGGGACGGCGGGCGTCCGTGGCGCGGTGAGGAGCCAGGTGAGGGGCTCCGGTGGAGGGTGATGCTGGGGGGCTGCTGCCCGTCAGTGCGGGCGTCGGGGAGCAGCCGGATGCCGGGGTCGCTTCCAGGGGTGCCTGTGGAGCGACGGGCGCTGGGTGGAGCGAGTTTGGGCAGCAGGAGTGAGGGTGACCCCCTGAGCACGGGCTGGGGTCCCCCGAGATGCCCACCCAGCTCCGCCAGCACAGCCACGCTGGGAAGGGGTTAACGCCGGTGCAGGATCCCACCCTGGCCCCGCTCCCTTCCTATGCAGCCGCCTGGCCCCTCCTGGCTCTTCCTCCTTCCCGAACACTGTGGCTCGGCTTGGGTGCCAGCGCGGGTCAGGGGCTCGGTGGGGCTCTGGGGTGTCCGGATGCTGGGAAGCGTGGCCCCCCTGCGCCCGGGGGACGCGGGCACCCCACCACGGGGGGTCTCGCTCAGCCCCAGGACGAGGTGGCAGGTAGGGGAAGGCAGGGCCCTGCCTCTGCAGCCAGTGGGCCGCGGGGAGGCGTTCCTGGGGTGCCGCGTCTCCACACCCCCTCGCAGCCGAGCTGCCCCCACCCCGCGTCCCCACGGAGCCCCGGCTGCGGGGCGGGCTCTGTCCCCGCCCGGTGTGCTCCAGCCTCTCATTTTTTCCGCAGTGTGTAACGGCCGCCGCTCGCCCCCGCAGCGCGACGCGGCTCTGGCCGAGCCGGGGGGGTCCCTCGCCCCGCGGGGCTGGCGGTGCCGGGCCGGCGCTGCAGGGAGCCGAGCCCAGGGCTCCCCCCGGCTGTCCCGGCACCGGGGTGCCTCGGGCGGTGGGAGCGCTCCCCGGTTCGGTGCGGCTGCCCCGGCCTTCCCGGGAAGGGTTAAGCCGCGCTCGGCCGGGCCCGGGCGGAAGGGAGGGACGTGGGGAGCAGCAGACGGTAAATTTAGCAACCCCGAAGCTTCGGCTGGGCTGCGACTGTGGCGTGAGCCCCGGGGGGCGGAAATGGTTCCTCCCGGAGCTGCCTCCCGCCTGTGCCTCCCGTGGGCACGGGTGCCAGCGTGCAGGCAGGGACGTGGTGCGCTCAGCTCGGCTCCTGCACCGCGAGGTGCTGCTGCGCTGGGCTGTGCCGGAGCAAAAGGAGGTGTGTGCCTGGGACAGGCCCTTGGTGTGTCAGGGATTAGGCAGATGTTGCTGGGCGCAGCTGGATCCTGTCCTCTTGAGTCCTCATCCATCAGTGGCAATTGGGGTTTGGCTGCCCATCACTCTCCATGTTCAGTGTGTGCGTTTCCTACACCAGTTCCCCAAAACCGAGCCGGTATTCTGGCTCCTTCTGGTGCCATGTCGCGTCCTGATGCTTGGAACACACAGGTTTCCTGGGGGACGGTGGCTCACGCCTCGCCAGGCGGGATGCTCATGGCTGTGGGCAGCTGGGAATGGCAGCTCAGGAGGGCAATCCTCATGGTGGGAAACGCTGGTCTGGGATGGGGTTTGTGAGGCTGCCGCTCAGGCTGCCGCAGGGATGTGCAGCAGGAGTACGGCAGAGCCATGCCCAGCGTGGTCACCTGGATGTGCTCTTTCTTCTGGCAGCAGCCTGTGTCTGAGAGCACCCGGCATCTCCGAGCGGGCACCATGGAGGCACCCAGCAGGACCCCTGCCAGCCCAGCCCGTAGAGTCCAGACCGTCATCCAGGTGAGCACACAGGACCGGGACCACTTCTCCGCCCCAGCCAGCCCTACCACGGGTGGCCAGTGCTGTTCTCTGGCCTCTCCTCATCTCAATCCTATTACGGGATCGGCAGCAAAGCCCATTGAGCTAAGTGGCTGGTATCTTGGATCCTCTTAGATGCAGCCCAAGCCGTGGAGATCTTTTGCTCGCACAGCAGGTCACCTCTGCTCCCTGGAGCAGGCAGCATGGGTGGGATGGAGCCCTCAACTCCTGCATCCCACTGCTGGGCTGTCCTGCAGGCACACAGCTGTGCTGGGCATCGCTCCCTGCACCTGGCCAGGTGGGCAGCGCAGGGGAGCAGGCTGCAGGCATGGGGGTGGTGAGCATCCCTCCCTCTCCTCCTGCAGAGCAGCCCCCTGGACCTGATCGACACAGGCAAGGGACTGAAGGTGCAGACGGAGAAGCCACATCTGGTGAGCTTGGGCAGCGGTCGGCTCAGCACTGCCATCACGCTCCTGCCCCTGGAGGAAGGTGAGTGCTGGCTGCCAGCAGGTCCTCATGGGCACGCTGCCGGTGGTAGGGAAGCTGAGCTGTTCTCTCTGCCGGCAGGGAGGACCACCATTGGCACGGCCACGACAGACATCATCCTGCAGGGCCCTGGGCTGGCTCCCCAGCACTGCTACATTGAGAATGTGGTGGGGACGCTCACCCTGCACCCCTGCGGCAATGCTTGTGCCATTGATGGCGTGCCGGTGCGGCGGCCCACACGCCTCACCCAAGGTAGGGATACTCTGTTCTGCTCTTCCCTGCTCTGGAGCAGGGCCTGGTTCGCGGTCGTCTGCTCTTAGGCATTGGGGTGTTTGTGGATCCATCCTGCACTCGCACATCCCAGCCAGGATGTTCCTGTCTCTTTGGTCTGGGGTGGGGATGTGCCGGATGCTGGCACCGCTGGGGAGCTGATGAGATGAGGAGGGAGAAGGCAAGCGTGCCGGCCCGGGTTTGGTCCCTGCCATTGTGCCCGCTTCCCCGCCAACAGTGGAAGTGCTCAGCCAGGCTTGGGAAGGGGTGAATGGAGAAAACAGCCCGGGTTTCCCTGGGCATCGCTGCCGGTGGCCTTGCACGGTCGGAGGGGCCTGGGCCCTGCTGTGTCCCCCCCGCCGCTCCCGGGGCCCCGCGCCCCCGTTCCCGGGAGGACCCCGCCCGGCGGCGGAGCAGCGCGAGGCCCGGCCCCCTCCGGCCCCGCCCGCCCCCCGCCCCTCCCCGGGGGCGGTGCGCGGCGCTGCCCGGGCGGCGGCGGCGGCGGCTCGGTGAGTGCGGCGGGGCCGTGTCGTGCGTGCCCGCGGCGGGGGGGGGTGTTGGGGGGACCCCACCTCGCCGCCCTGGGGCGGCCGCGGTGCAGCCCGTGCGCCTTCCTCTGCTCCCCTCGGGGAAGGGGAGACCCCGGCGTGGGGGGCGGCCCCTCGGGGGACAATGGGAGCCACGAAGCCGCCTGTGAACGGGCGCGACGGCTCCGGTGCGGCGGGTCCCGGCGGGTCTCGGTGTTGCCGGGTCGGGCTGTGAGAGCCGCGGTCTGCTGGGGTGCGGGCAGGGACCCCGGTTCTCCTGCGGGCAGCAGGCAGGGCGCAGGGCAGGGTCACTGTCTGTGCCTGGCCGCAGCGGGGCGAGCCGCGAGGCCGGCACTCGGGGTGCGGGACGGGGGTACCCCGCTTGGTTGGGGTGATGCACGGCTCTGCCGGTGCCGATGTGCGGGGAGGCTGCAGGTCGCTGGTGCCCTGAGCTGGAGGAGCCGTCGCTCATTGCCGGGCAGGGAGCTGGCATTGCCACCCAGCCGGCGGGATGCTCCTGGGGAGCAGGACTCCTTCCGTCGGCAGCGCTCGGACAAGGCAGCCAGGCCCCCGCAGCCGTTAATCCGCCCGGCATCGCGCTCGCTGGGTGCTCCACAAACCACGTCCCCTCCGGCGAGGGATTTTCGGCTGTCGGCGCGGAGCGAGCCTCTCCCCATGGCTCTGCCGGGTGCTTCAAAGCGGGGTGTGTCTGCAGCGGCACGGAGCCTTCCAGCCGCCCGGCGCTCCCGGCCCCGCGCCCCTGCCCGGCTCCCCGGCGGCTCCCGGCCCCTTCCCCCGAGGGGCTGCGCCTCGGGCCGGGGACAGGAGCTGTCTTGTCTGGGGCTGGCAGCCGCGCAGGCCCTGGAGCATCGCCAGCGCCGCCGCAGCAGCGCGGCCCCGGCGGGGACCCCAGCTGTGCCTGTGCCGGCGACGCGCTGCCTGCCTGCAGCTGCCGGGGAGTGACCTGGATTTCAGCCTCCCCGTAAGCCGCTGCTGACGGCAGGAGCCCGCTCCCCTCCGGGGGATGTGCCTTAGGGCTGGGCAGTGCCCGGCTCCTGCCTCGCCTCTCTCTGGCATCGCTGGGGCCAGCAGCTGAGCCCTGTCCCCTCTCTCTGCAGGGTGCACCATCTGCCTGGGCCAGGCCACCTTCCTCCGGTTCAACCACCCCGCTGAGGCCAAGTGGATGAAGAGCATGATCCCGGCGGGGGGCCGGAGCCCAGCGGCTCTCTACGGGCTGCCAGCAAGTAGGTGCCCAAGCAGGGTGGTGGGGAAGCTGGCCCATGGCACAGCCTGCCCGGCGCGCAGTGCTCTCCAGCCCTGTCCCCCGTGTTTGGGAGCAGGGCTCGCACCTGGGCACAGATGTGCCGGCCGTTGTCTTGGCATGGCAGTTGTGCTGGTGTTTGTTAATGATTAATACCGCCTCGGAAGAGGGTGATGGCGAGGGCAGCGAGGCACAGCCTCTCGCCTCTGGCCAGCCTGGCCATGGCACAGCCATCACCCATCGGCCCACGCTGGGGATGGGTGCGTGGGGCCCCCCGGCTGCCTTGGAGCGGGTGTTTACATGCTGGGGTGGCCACGCGGAGGCTGTGAAGGCCGTTTCCCCGGCTGCAGTCATCTCGCTGGCTGCTTATCTTGCTGTGTCTGCCTGTCTGCGGGGTCGGCAGGACTTGTGCCGGCGCCACGCCTGGTTCCCGGGGATGTTCACATCCCCAGCAGCCATCCCCGGGCTGGTAGCCCTTCTCCCTGCCCCGACCGGCACGACCTGGCACGGAGAGAGGAGCTTGGCAGCCTCGCCGTGCCACGTGTGTGTCGGGAAGGCAGCACACCCCGCAGCTGGGGGACGGGAGGAGGGACGTGGGGAGGTGGCGTGGCCACGGAGCGTGATGCGGCCACGGAGCATCCCGTGTGGGCCCCGCGCGGTCCCTCGGGCACCGGCGGGACCAGGCAGGATCACACAGGCCGTGCTGAGGCACATCTCTCTGAGCACAGAGGCGTTGCCGGCTGCCGTGGGGGAGCCGCTGGGTGCCAGGGGTGACGCAGCCCGGGTGGCACGTTGTCCTGGCCAGGCTCCGTGCCTGCCGCTATTAGCTCGTACCCTGAGTGACAGGCACATCGGTGCCGTGCTGGGAGGACAGGGCAGCCTGGGCAGGGGCACTCAGGCTGGGGGCACAGGAAGGCTGCAGACGACACGGCAATGGGTCTGGATATGCCGCAGGTCCGTGCTCGGTGGCTTTTGGCTGTCCATCTCTGCCCTGTTTCTGGGGTGCCAAAGCGTGCCGGGGATGACCGGTGGGCACCAGTGGCTGGCACAGGCAGCTGCACCCGAGGGAGTGGGGCTGGGAGCTGTGGCAGCGCAGGGATGTCGGGAGCAGGAGCAGGCGGCTGGGCTGTGCTATCAGGTTTCTGTCTCCCTGGTGATGATGGGGCCAGCGGGATACCGGCCTCCTCCCTGGCCTGGCTCCCCAGCCAGAGTGGGAAATGGTGGCAGTGGGGCTGGGGGGAGAGGAGCTGCATCCCAGCACTGGCTCTGCAAGGCTGCATCAAGGGGTGATGCTCTGTGGGATGCCAGCCTGAGCAGGGGCTGTGGGGGGTCTTGCCATGCTGACACCTGCTCCCGTGTCTCCCCACAGAGGCTGAGCCCCTGGTGAATGGTGGCCACCAGCCGCCAGAGCACGGGTGTCCCAGCCACAGCTCCCTCGTCAGCTCCATCGAGAAGGACCTGCAGGACATCATGGACTCGCTGGTGCTGGACGAGCCGGCATCTCCCGCTGGCAAGAAGCCCCCTGCCCGCGGCCGGTCTCCCCTGTCCCCTGTGGTGAATGGGGGTGGGCGCTGCCTCCTGTCCCCCCCACCCAGCCCCGGAGCCACGTCGGGGGGCTCCAGCTATGAGAACTTCTCCCCGCTCTCGTCCCCGGCCAGCAGCGGTGGCTACACCAGCCCCTCGCCCAGCAGCCAGGAGCAGGGCCCAGCCGTGCCACCCCTTGTCCCACTCCGCTCCTCCAGCTACAACCATGCCGTGCAGCCGCCCCCCATGCCTGGCGGGGGGCCTGGCGACCCTTGGCCAGCCGAGCGGCTCGGGGAGCACCGGGCAGGCAGCCCCCGGCCGACCCCCAGAGCGGCCCCGCGGCCACGGGCAGCCCTGCAGGAGCGACCCCCCAGCCCCTTCCGGGAGCCACGGGACCCGCTGGTCCCCGGCCGGCAGCCCCCCAGCAGGGCAGCTGCGGAGACCCGGCTGCAGCCCCCCGAGAGCCCGCGGGCAGCCCGGAGGAACATGGAGAGCATGCGGGAGCTGCCCCCTCTGAGCCCATCCCTGGCGCGCCGCGCCGCCAGCCCCCGCGTGGTCCCCGACGCCCCATCCCCGCAGCCCCGGCTGGGCAGGGACGTGCCCGGCAGCCCCCGCACCCGGCGCAAGGGCCCGGAGGAGCCGCGGGGCACTGGGAGCCCCTCACCCCCGCTGCCGGCAGACACCCCCCAACGCCGTCCCAGCTTCGGCTCCTGCCTGAGCCCTGCGTACGGGCTGGGCTCCACGGCCGTGCCCTCGCCCCGGCAGAGCCCCCGCGCCCCCAGGAAGCCCCTGGGGGACCCCCGGCTGCCAGCAGGGCCGCGGGAGCGCAAGAACAGCATCACCGAGATCAGCGACAACGAGGACGAGCTGCTGGAGTACCACCGGCGGCAGCGGCAGGAGCGGGTGCGGGAGCAGGAGATGGAGCGCCTGGTGAGCCCTGCAGCCGGGGGGACACGGGACCGTGGTTGAGCGTGGGATGCCCTCTTTGCAAATGCCTTTTGGCTTTTGCTGCTTTAAAACCTGGCCCTTGCTCTCAGGGATTTGCCGCAGCTGCCGGCTTATCCGGGGGGATTACGACCAGGAGTGGCCGTCAGTGCATGGCAGCACAAAGCCCCCAGCTCGCAGCAGCCCAGGGACAGCCATGGGTCGGTCGCATGGCTCCGTGGAGCTGCATCTGAAATTGTGGCACTCCTGCCTTTGCAAAACCATTCACATCTCCTCCCGCCCCGCCTGTGCCGTGTCTGGCAGCGACGGTGCTGTGGCTTTGTGGGCATCACGTCTATATTTAGGGTAGATGGAGCTTTTATAGCGCCAGCAGCTGCCTGGGTGGGGTTTGCCCTGTGCATCTGCCGGGGCTGGGGCCGTGCTGGAGCCCTGTTGGCTCAGCCCTGACTCACGCCGGCGCGGGCGGCCTGACTCACTGCCTGGAAATAGCGGAGGTGCTCGGCAGCCACCACTGCCGCCTGGAATTAGTCTGTCCCCAGCTCCCGGTGCATCGTGTGCCTGGCGGTGGGCTGTGGTGGGCTTTGCAATGTCCCCAGCCCAGCATGCGGGCAGGGCAAGGAGCAAGCGCGCATCCCGGCGGCTGCTATCGGCACAGGGTCTTGCGGGCTCTGCCGGTGGCTGTGCCGGGATGGGCACCACGCTGACCGTTCTTCCCTGCAGGAGCGGCAGCGCCTGGAGACCATCCTGAACCTCTGTGCCGAGTACACCAAGACAGACGGCACCGAGCCGGGTGACATGCACCGGCTCCTGGCTGGTGATGCGGATGCTGGCCGGCGGGTGCCCAGGGGTGCCATGGCTCTGGGTCGTGCTGCCGAGGAGCTGCGGCAGAGGGAGAGCCTGGAGAGGTCGGATGAGGAGAACCTGAAGGAGGAGTGCAGCAGCACCGAGAGCACCCACCACGAGGTGAGGGGATGGTTGTGCCGTGCCGTGCCGCACTGTGCTGTGCTGCACCGTGCCAACCTGCCCTCTCTGCAGCACGAGGAGCTGGCGGGCCCCCGGGCCAAGGAGGCACAGCGGCTGGAGGAGGAGCGCGCCAACGTGCTCGGCCGCTTGGACCAGCTCAAGGGCCGCGTCAAGGAGCTGGAGCAGCAGCTGCAGGAGACGTCGCGAGAGGTGAGGGGATGGGGAGCCCTGTTGGGTCCCCCGCTGCTCGCTGGCCAGCACCCAGTGCCATGGGCAGAGCTGGACCTGGCCGGGGCAGCCATCCTGATGTGGCCGTGCCCATCCAGGCAGAGATGGAGCGGGCGCTGCTGCAGGGCGAGCGCGAGTCGGAGGCAGCGCGGCTGCGGCAGGAGCAGGAGGCAGTGCAGCAGCTGCAGGAGAAGCTCTCCAGCCTGGATGCCAGCATCCGGAAGGAGCGGGACAAGGTGAGCCCTGTGGCAGGCTGTGTCGTGCCCTCCTCAGTGCTTGCAGTGGTGCTGTAGGGCTCCGTGCTGCAGTGTTCCCATCTGGACATGTTCTACCGTCCCTGGGCTTTGCAGAGGCATTGAAGAGCATCCGCTCTGGGTTCACATCCTGGGGGGATCTGTTGCTGTCTGCCTGGGACAGGTCCAACAGTGGTGCCAGAGGAGGGCAGGGCTGGCACTCGGGCTGCATTTCGGCTGCCCTCTGTCACACCAGAGGGGTCTCGCAGGGAGGTTTCGTGGTGTGGGGCTTTCCTGGACACCCATTGCCTGCAATGGGCATCACTGATGTGGAGTGGGGTCCTCAGTGCTCCCTGTTCCCTGCCCTTGCTGGTGGGCTCTGTCTTGTGGCCAGTTCCCCCAGTGTGCTGCCCATTGGGGCATCTTCATGTGTGATGGTGGCTGCTGCTGTAGTGTTCGGCTCACTGGAGGTGGGCAGGAAATCGCAGCGGGTGTTTCCTTCGGCTCAGTGGCTGGGGAGGGGTCCTGGCCCCCTCCCCCTGGAGTGGTTTTGGCATCCTTGGTGCAGTTGCTGCTGTGATCTCCAGGCCTGCCTGAAGGCACTGTTGCCGTTTGACCTGGCTACCGGTTGCAGCCATCCTGCAGCCTCGCTGGCAGCGCAGCGTGAGCTGTTCCGTTTGCCTGGGTCCTGCTGGCAGCTCGGTGCTGCCGTGATGCGGCGCTGATGTCCCTGGGGGTCTGTCTGGCCCCGTGTCTGTAGGTGCTCTTTGGTTGCCCATGGCTGGGCAGAGCTGCCGTCGGTGCCTGCCAGCAGTGCCCGTGCGGGGTTTGGGGTTTTTGTCCTGTTTTGGTCTTCCAGCCCTTTGCAGGCATCTTCTGTAGAGTTAGGAGCACAGGCAAACCCAGTGCCGACCTACTGACCTAACCTCCGCCTTCCTAACCAGCCTGCACAGCCTGCACTAACTATTCTCAAGTCTGCCAGCACCTCCTGCCTGAGAGCTCCCAGGCACCCTACAGCCCCTGTCTCGCCCTCCTGTATCCCTGTTCATGGATCCCCCACGTGTCTGTGCTGCCACAGTGTGTGTGTCCCAGTGCCTGACTGCCGTGTGGTGCTGCCAGACCTGCAGGAGGTGATCCCCTACGCCAGCCCTGTGTTGCTCTCTTCCATCGTACTGCTCCTGTGGCTGTGGGAGGGGGGCTGGGGACGTTTCTCCCTCCTCCCAGGTCCAGGAGCAAGTGTCTGCCACTAACTCTGCGTAGCCTGAGCATCTCTGATAGCAGGGTTGGACCTCAGTCTCCTGTCTTCACTGCCATCCTGCAGGCAGCCCTCTCCTCCTGACGGACGGGGGTGGTCCATGGTCCCTCAGCCTCAGTAGCTGGGGATGGGACCTGCTGTGTTTCATTGGCAACAGGTCGGATGGTGAGCACCGAGTAGCAAAGCTGGTTAGTGGTGATTCAGAGTGATCCACTGTGGTGCAGCCGTCTGCAGGAGCGGGATGACTTTATCCATGCTGTCAGCAGTGATATTTTCATGGCCCACAAGTGGGCTTTTGGCATGTGAACGCAAGGCTGAGGTCGAGGGCTGGCCATAACCCCCCTATCACTGCCCAGCCTGGGTCCCCATGGCTGTTCCTCTTGATGCCTCTGTAGATGCCATGATGCTCCTCCCTGCGAGCCTCCTCTTCAGCCGAGCCCCTCTCTAACTCTGCAGCTTCTGCACGGCGCCAACTTGAGAAGTGTTTTCTCTCTTCTCTTTTTTTTTTTTTTTGTTTTCTTTTCTACTTTTTGTTTTGTCTCGTTCTCCCCCGATTCAGGAAAGGGCAAAGGTTGATGCTGAAAGGAAGGAGCTAGAGCAACTCCGGGCGCTTTACCATGAGTCGAAGAGCCACCTTGATAAGTGCCCTGAGTCAATGCGGGAGCAGTTGCGGGAGCAGATGCGAAGGGTCAGTGTCTCCCCCCACCCCTCCCGGACCATGGCCCACCTCCCTGCGCTCCAGCTTAGGCCAGCTCTTCCCTGCCAGCCGGGGCCGCACGGGGAGCATCACACCCGGGCTGGAGGTGGCTGGCACCGGGCTCCGCCGTCCTGGTAAGCTTCCGCTCGCCCAGGCCCGGGGCGCGGTGCTGGCTTGGCAGAGCATCGCCAGGGAGCTGCCGTGCTCCTCTGGACCGGTCCTGCCCCGAAAGGAGGGCAGGCTGGGGAGCCTCGGGGACCGCCGGGTCCTCGTCCCACTGCTTCCAGCTACTTCCTGAGATCGTTTATTTACACGGTGCCGTCAGTTTACATTACCGCCGGTCTGCAGCATTTTTTCCCATTATCTGGTATTTTCCAGTAGTGTCTGACCTTTCCCAGGCCTTGCTGTGCAGTGAACCCTCTTTGCTGCAGCCTGCTTGGGGCAGGCACCCCTGTGCTGGATGTGGGTCCCAGTGTGCAGCAGGCAGGGACAGTTGATGGGTTAGTCCCAGTGTGTGGGAGCCCTTGGTAGCCACCACGCCGGTGGTGCCGTGCCATGCCACGAGAGCGAGCGCTGCCCTGCTCCCAGAGCAGGATGGAGCGCATCCCCATGGTGAGCCTGGTGTGATTTCTGCACGCTGAGCTGGGTGCTGCTGTGTGCTGTCGGTGCTCAAAGGCTGGGAGGATGCTGTTTGTACCGTATGGTGCTCATCCATGAGGGCTCTGCTGGCCATCAGCTGATGATGCAGGGCTGCATGTTGGTGGTTACACCAGCGTATGGTGTTTTGCCGCTTGGCAGGGCATGGTGCTGGCCCGGATGTGGCTCAGTGGGGGCATCTAGCCTCCAGCCATGGCAAGCTCATCCATCGTCGCCTGGGGGTGACAACTCTCAGCTGGTCTGTGCCCAGCACCTCCGTCGCCTTCTCCAGCTGGGTAGAGGTAGCTGGTGTCTCTCCCACATTGCTGGTGCCAAGCAGGAGGGAAAGCTGCCTGCCTGCCTGCCCGCACAGGGCACCTGGGACAGGTTTTGCCGTGGGTTCCTGTTCCTGGCCAGCACCAGCAGGTCGTGGGGGCACGTCAGGAGGTTTCGCTGTGGGATGCGTGTGCAGAGGGAGTGACCCACTGTGCCCTTGTGTGTCTGCAGGAGGCGGAGGTGCTGGAGACCGAGGCCAAGCTGTTTGAGGACCTGGAGTTCCAGCAGCTGGAGCGGGAGAGCCGCCTCGAGGAGGAGCGCGAGGCGCGGGGGCAGCAGCTCCTGCAGAGCCGGGCCGAGTGCCACCGCAGCATCGCCCGCAGGAAGGTAGGGAAGGAGAGGGCAGCGGGTCCAGGCTGTGCCCCGCGGCTCACTGGCAGCCAGCTCATTCCCACTCCCGCTTCCAGGAGCGGGTGGCTGCCCTGGATGCCCAGGCTGCCCAGATCCGGCTGCAGAGTGCCCAGGAGGCCGAGCACCTGGCCAGGGAGAGGAACGGTGTCCTGCAGCTCCTGCAGAAGGTAACGCAGCCATTGGCAGGTCAATGTCTGCTCCCCGGCCCTAGGGGTGCCTGAGGCAGGGAGTGAGGCTGTGCTGGCTCTTGCTGGGGTGCTGGCAGTCGGGGTGGGCTTGGGGGGCCGGGCATGGGGTGCCAGGCTGGTAGGCATCAGCTACCTCTGCTCTCACTGTGCTCAGGAGAAGGAGAAGCTTGTGTCTCTGGAGAGGCGATACCAGCTTGTCACAGGCGGCAGGAGCTTCCCCAAAATGCCTTCAGCTCTCAGAGAGGTAAGTGGAGAGATCGGAGGTGTGGTCCCTAGGGCTGCTCTGCTGCCACCCCAAGCACTGTTGCTCATGCTGGCACAGGGAACTCCTTCCAGTTCATGTCCAAAGGCTTGTAGGTGGGAGTGGGTCACCCCGATGCACCGCTCGTGGTTCTGAACGGGGAGCCGGAGCCACCCGAGCTGCTGCTGCAGAGAAGGGCAGGATGGCCGAGTCCCCTGTGCCTGCCTGCAGCAGGGCTTCTGCTGCTGCCTGTGCCCGCCTTGCCTATGTGATCTTTGCCCTCCAACAGGAGACCCTCCATATCTCAGAGCCTTATGAGCTGTTGGAGGGAGCTAAGCCCCTGAGCCCCCCGCCAGCTGCAGCTGCCTCCTTAGCTTCTCCTGCCGCCCTCTCCTACCCCAGGGCACACGAGGTAACAGACTAACCGCACGTGCCAGCCCGCTCACCCCTGCTCGGCCGAGCCGCCGCCAGACCCCTTGGGTGCACTAACATCACCGTCGGGCTGCAGGGCATCCCCGCGGCACAGCAGCGGCTGCGGTGGCACAGTTGGGCCGTTTCTCCTTCAGCTCTGCAGCCGCTGTGCTCATTAACACTCTCCTGAGCCTGACGCTCGGTTTTTAACCCCGGCGCAGCCCCATGTGGCACAGGCGTCCCTGCACTTTCCCCCTGCCCCTGCTCACCAGCAGCTGGGCTGTTCCTGGGAGCATCCTTTAGGTTCCTGCTAGCCAGAAAAAAGAGCAAATCCCCAGCTTTAGCATGTTCGGTTCAAAAAGGGTGAAGGAAGTAGATCTTAAACTGGCCTAGAACAGGTTGAGTTCTGTGGTGGGGGCCTCATCTGGTGCTAATTCACTGGGGAGAGCTTGCGGCTGGGGACCCCAAGATGTGGGTGATGGGGAACGGCTGAAGGTGCATCGTCAGGGCAGGCTCCATCCCCAGCCTTCACCCAGCAAAGCTGCGCCTAAGGCAGGAGCGAGGCAGCTGGGACACCCAGCCCGGATCGGGCAGCCACAGGCAGGGTGGGCAGCGGGAAAGGGAAGGGAAAAGGAGGGCCGGGCAGGCGGCGGCGGGGCATGTGCATGTGGGGAGATTTGCTCCCGCTTTGCAGTCGGTGCCGTGATGCCAGCGCATGGGTCTAACTCTCCTCCTTCTCCTCCGCTGTGGATTTCTAGGAGTACATGAGGCTGTCTGACGTTTTCAGGTTCTGCAGCAATGCGCACGGCCCCAGCCCGGACACTAAAGCTTCCGCTGCTGCCTCTGCTGCCGCTCAGCGCTCTTTCTTGCTTGCTGTACCTCCTGCAGCTGATGAGGTACCCGCTCCAGAGCATGCTCGGGTTCACTCCCTTGGGTTGCCACCGCATCCCGGGCAGCAACGATGATGCTGCAGAGCACGTGGCCTCCCCGTGTGCCCCGGTGTTCAGAGCCCACCTCTCTCTCGGGCCCGGGGCCGTTCTGGCTGCAGCTGAGCGGGGAGCACAGGCTGGAGTCACCCAGTCGCCTTGCCGGGAGTGCTACTGAGCAGCAATGGATGGGCTGTGCCCTCGGGCGGCAGCAGCAGGGCTGGGAGCGGAGTGGGTGCCCAGCGGGGCGGGAGGGTGGCTGTTTGCCTGTTGGACCCAGTCCCGGCAACCAGTCCCAGGAGAGGAGGGTGCAGAGCGGGCAGGGACAGAGCTGGTGCCCAGCAGCAGCTCCCTGCCTCCCAGGGACATGGCACCCTCTCTTGGGGGCTGGAGCCGCCTGCTCACTCCGCTGTGCCTGTTCGCCCTTGCTCAGAGCCTCTTCTCCCAGTTTAATCTGCTTCTCTCTGCCCAGTATGTGACCGTTGAGCAGCTCTCAGGCATCCTGGGCCACCTCCACCCAGTTGCCGCTTCCCCGCTGGCCTGCGCCCCTCCATCTCCTTCATCTCCTTCAGGCTGCATTACTCCTCCTCCTCTTCCATCTCTCTCTTCTCCTTCCATCTCTGCAGAGGTTTGTGCCCTTTTTCCCTCCCTCTGCCCCTGCGCCCTCCCCGGGAGGTGATGGGGATGTGGGGATTGGGGTGGCAGCGGGGCCTGTCTCCAGCTGCCTGCCCAGTGCCTTGTGCCTGCCTGAGCCTGCAGTGTGGGGCAGGGGGTCTCTGTGCCCTCCTGGCGCTTCCATTGGCTCTTGCAGGCCCTACAAGCAGCCAAGGGGGTCCTGGAGCTGGGGCACTCGGGCAGGGAAGGTGCAGGGTCCTTGGGGTGTGCAGGTCCCATTCTGTGGGTGGTGCAGGTGCAAGCAGGGATGCTCCGACCTCTCTATCTCTGTCTGTCTGTCCCTCTCGCTGCGTTTCGCCCTTTGTCCTTTCTTATGCGGCGTTTCTCTCCAGATGGAGCAGCAGCTGCCGGGGGGCTCCGTGTGGCTCCCGGCTCTCGATTTAGAGAAGTGGTACCAGGAGGTCATGGCTGGCTTTGAGACCTCCTTCTCCTCTGTCTCTCCTCCTTCTTCCCCTCCTCCGCTTCCAGCTAAAGCTCACCTCTCTCTCAAGCCTCTCCAGGTAATCCCAGCTCCCTGCTGCTGGGGCTCAGGCTTTGGGGCTGCTGGCCGCAGCAGGAGCAGGACAGCATGGGGGTATTCCTGCCGGTTCCACATTGCGAGGCAGAGGCAGAACAGACCCGCAGCGGGCAGTACGCCTGGGGCAGGCAGCTACTGCCTCCTCTTGCCTGCACCCCTGCCAAGGTGGCACCCACGCAGGGGCAGGACCTGGGGAGGGGATTCTGAGCCCCGGTGGCAGCTGAGCCGTCTGTCCAGGGGGCTTTTGCAGCCCCCCATGACTCTCACCTTTGTCTCTCCATGCCCAGGTCTATCGTGCCAAGACAGAAGGTGATGCTGGTGTCCTCGCACCTCGGATGAAGAGCGGGACCCCCTCATCCTCACAGCTCAACCTCTCCATGCTGGGGCGCAGCCCCTCGCCCAAGGTACTACTACCAGGGGGAGCCGGCATCGCGTGGCCCCTGGCACGCGGGCTCCTGCGCAGCCTGTGCCAGCCCCTGTCCATCCCCACAGCCCAGCGCCTGCCGTCCTGTCCAGGGCCCCCTGAGCCCGGCGGGCAGCCTGCCCCACAACCTGGCGGCCACACTGCAGGACATCGAGACCAAGCGCCAGCTGGCCCTGCAGCAGAAGGGTGAGCGCCGGTTCCGCGCCCTGGCTCTGTGGCGCGGTGGGACTTTGGGACACTCTTCCCCACCACCGCTCGGGCGACGGAGAGGGGAGCCCGGCCGAAGCGGCGGCGCTCCGGAGGGACGCGGTGCCTCCCTCACGGTCTCTTGCTTTCCCCCCTCTCTCCCTCCTGACCCCTCCACCCGACGGCGTGTCTGCAGCCGAGCCGCTCCCAGCAGAGCCCTTGCAGCCGGGCGAGCTACCAGGTAGAGACGTGGGGCGGCTTGGCCTGCCTCAGGCAGCCCAAAGGCAGCAGCATGGCTGTTTGCTGGCACTGGCTGCCATGTATAGGAGGGGCATGACCAGCCCAGGACCCCAGGTGCCTCCAGGCATCCACTTAGGAACAGCCTTGTGCATCCCAAACTCGCTAATGCTTTGCCCAGCCTGCTGCTGCCAGCCTGGTGCATGTGCCCCCCTTGGCTGCCCGGACCCCCTCCTCCTCCCCAGAGAGGTGTTGCTTGCAGGGAGTAGCGAAGGCTCTCGCCGCCGCACCAACCATCCCTCCCAGCTCCAGCAGTGCCTGCTGTGTCTTCTCCTGCCGGCGCCATCCGCTCACCTGCAGCGGCGCGGTGCTGAGTGCGGAGCGCTCAGTTGTGGTTGTGTTCCTATGGCCCAGGTCAGCAGGTGATCGAGGAGCAGAAGCGGCGGCTGGCAGAGCTGAAGCAGAAAGCGGCCGCTGAGGCTCAGTCCCAGTGGGAAGCCCTGCACGGGCAGCCCCCCTTCCCCACCGCCTTCCCCCGCCTCGTGCATCACTCCATCCTCCACCACCACCGTCCACATGGCGGCGGGCCCCGCGCCGAGGAGCTGGACCACGCGTATGACACCCTCAGCCTGGAGAGCTCGGACAGCATGGAGACCAGCATCTCCACCGGCAACAACTCTGCCTGCTCGCCCGACAACATCTCCAGGTAACCCCGGGGCCCGCTCCTGCGGCCGGAGGAACAGCCTGCTCTGCTGGGCGCACCACCGGCTCGAGCTCCTGCCCGCTGGGACGGCAGCTGCAGCTCTCTTGCAGTGCCAGCGGCATGGAGGGAGGGAAGATCGAGGAGATGGAGAAGATGCTGAAGGAGGCACACGCGGAGAAGTCGCGGCTGATGGAGTCCCGGGTGAGCAGGGGCACCGGTGCCATGGCCAGCCGGGGTGCAGGTCCCCAGTGCTCAGGGCTGAGCGGCTGCGTGTGCCGGCAGGAGCGGGAGATGGAGCTGCGGCGGCAGGCGCTGGAGGACGAGCGCCGGCGCCGGGAGCAGCTGGAGCGGCGGCTGCAGGACGAGACCGCACGGAGGCAGAAGCTGGTGGAGAAGGAGGTCAAGCTGCGCGAGAAGCACTTCTCGCAGGTGCGGGGCGGGTGCCACCTCCAGCGCGGGGTCCCCGCTCCCCACCCGTGTCCGGGGCGGGTATGGCCCTTGTCCCACTGGCAGGCTTTGCAGGGCTCTGCTTTTCCAGGCTCGTCCCCTGACGCGGTACCTCCCCATCCGCAAAGAGGATTTTGACCTGCGGCTGCACATCGAGTCCTCGGGCCACAGCGTGGACACCTGCTACCACGTGATCCTCACAGAGAAGATGTGCAAGGGCTACCTGGTCAAGATGGGCGGCAAGATCAAGTCTTGGAAGAAGCGCTGGTTTGTCTTCGACCGCATGAAGCGCACCCTCTCCTACTATGTGGGTGAGTCCCCGTGCTGCCCTGTGCCCCTCCCCATGCCCCTCCCTGTGTCATCAACTGCACACTGTGATCAACACCGGTTCCCTCTCTTGAGCAGATAAACACGAGACAAAGCTGAAGGGCGTCATCTACTTCCAGGCCATTGAAGAGGTTTACTACGACCACCTCCGCAGTGCTGCAAAGGTGAGAGCTGGGCACCGCTGCTGCCCCAGTGCCCATGGGGACCTCCTCGCATCAACCCCCATTATGCAGACAGGAGGCACTGGGGCACTCATGCTGGGGATGCTCCCAGGCTGATAGAATCATAGGATCCTGGAATGGTTTGGGTTGGAAAGGACCTTAAAGCCCATTCGGTTCCAACCCCTGCCACGGGCAGGGACCCCTTCCACTGGAGCAGCTTGCTCCAAGCCCCTGTGTCCAACCTGGCCTTGAGCACTGCCAGGGATGGGGCAGCCACAGCTTCTCTGGGCACCCTGTGCCAGCGCCTCAGCACCCTCACAGGGAAGAGCTTCTGCCTAATATCCAATCTAAATCTATCATTTTTCACTTAAAGTCATTAGATCCATAATCCATGGCCCCCAAGGCACCTCCTCCCCGGGGTGCCGATGGCAGGAGCCCAGTGCTGGGGCTTATGGGGGAGAGAAAGGGGAGGAGCGCGGTGCTGCTCCGAGGGGGCAGAGCACTGACACCATCCTCTTCCTCCTCTGCAGAGCCCTAACCCCGCGCTCACGTTCTGCGTCAAGACGCACGACCGTCTCTACTACATGGTGGCTCCCTCGGCCGAGGCCATGCGCATCTGGATGGACGTCATCGTCACCGGGGCAGAGGGGTACACGCAGTTCATGAACTGAGGGTGGCGGGTGCTGCGCACCCCAGGTCCACCAGCGTGATGGACTCCTGAGCTCCGCCAGCAGCGGGGATGTCCTGGGGGGCCCGTGCTGTGCCCATGCGCCCATGTCGGGTGCACCAGCATCACCTGCTCAGCCAGGGGAAGAATTGTCGTTTTCTTTTTTAAGTTGACTTTTTAAACACAAGTTTATTGGAAACGTATCAAAGTGCTGAACCATAAAGAGCTGCCAAAGAGCTGCCCGTGCCCGGAGCTTTGTGCCGCAGGGAGGTGCCGGGTTTGGGAGGACGCTGCCGCGATGCCAGCGGGATGGACCAGTCCTGGACGCCTCCTTGCGACTCTTCTGTGACCCTGTGTTGTGCCGAGGCTGTGCAGGGAGTGCGGGGTGGGCTGCCCGGAACGCCGTAAGGCGCTTGGTGAAGCTGGGCCTTGCTCCCCGGGCCCGGCAGCTCTGCCTCGGGAGGCAGGCACCCGGTGCTGCGGCACCGGGGCGGGCCCGGGGCGGTGCTGCGGGCCCGGGGGAAGGGGAGGGCGGGCGAGCGCTAGGACCCGGGCAGGCGCCGGGGGCGGGGCCCGAGGAATGGGCCTCTCGGCCGCCAAGGGGCGTTACCGGCATGCTGTTGCGCGCGCACGCGTGCGCCTGACGTCACCACGCACGCCCCTCAGCCCGCCTCGCGTTGCCCCGCCCCGCCGCGCTCAGGCCAATGGGGCCGAAGCTCCCCTCGCTGCCTCTTCCGGCTTCCCCCGACGTGGCCCAATCGGGTGCGCGCGGGGTCCCGGCGCCGGCGGCCTCGCCAATGAGGTCGCGCCGCGTCCGGGCCGGGGGTTGCGCGAGGCGCCGGGGCCGCGGGCCGGGCCGAGCAGCAGCAGCAGGAGCAGCAGCAGCATGGCGGCGGCGTGGGGGCTCGGCTGGGCTCTGGGCTGGCTGCTCCTCTCCTGCCGCCTGCCCGGCGGAGGTGCGTGCGGTGCCGCCGGGGGGAGGCGCGATGGGGGGGTCGGCCGGCGCGGCCCTCCGGAGCCGGGGGGCGGGTTGAACCGGGGGGCTGCGCTCCGGCGGCGGGCTCACGCTGGGGTGGGTCTGTCGGTAGATGCCGTGGCCGTGATGTCGGTGGACGTGGGCAGCGAGTCGATGAAGATCGCCATCGTGAAGCCCGGGGTGCCCATGGAGATCGTCCTGAACAAGTGAGCGGCTGCGTCGCCATCGTGTCGCGGTGCCGGGGTCGGGAGCGCGGCGGAGCTGCTGCGAGGGCTGGGGCAGCTCTGCTCCGGAGCCGGGCTGAGAGAGCTGGGCTGGGGCAGCCTGGAGAAGAGAAGGCTCCTGAAGGGGAGACCTGAGAGCAGCTCCAGTGCCTGAAGGGGCTGCAGGGAACCTGGAGAGGGGCTTGGGACAAGGGCCTGCAGGGACAGGCCAAGGGGAATGGCTTGAACCTGCCCGAGGGGAGACTGAGCTGAGCTCTTAGGCAGAAGCTCTGCCCTGTGAGGGTGCTGAGGCACTCACTTTAGTGTGCTAATACGTTAATCGTAGTGGAAGGGAGTCACCTCTTACTGAGTTCTCATGTGTTACGGGAAGGCTAACAGTGTGCCCACCACGGCTTCCACTGTGAAGCGGGAAATTGTCTTTGTGTGTTTTGGTAAAGCACGTAGTTTGGCCATGTCATGAGGGACACCAGGAGGTGTGGAAGCTCTGAAGGGAGGTGCTGCCATTGCAGCACTTCAGGTAAACGGAGGCTGCCTTCTCTGTAGGTGGTATCCGAGCATCTTCTGAAATGGAAACAGTGCCTTTCCTCACTAGGGACTCTGTATGGAATGTTCACCTGTTTCAACTGCTTTATTCCTCTTTCCCCACACAGGGAATCACGAAGGAAAACGCCCGTGGCTGTTGCTTTGAAGGAGAACGAACGTCTCTTTGGTGACAGCGCACTGGGAATGGTGAGTTCCTTTTGTTCGTTGTGTCAGCTGCAGTTCCCGTATGCAGAGTGTGTGTTCCCACTGCTGGGTCCTTTGTGATAAGTGAGCAAGGAAGTTTTATTTCTTCCCACCTCCTTGGTGTGTTACTGGCTTGTTGTGTACTGGCCATGTGCTCCCAGCTCCCGTAGCAAGCGTTGTTCAGCACAGAGCTTGGGAGACGTTTGTCTGACAGCAGCAAAGCCACAGCAGTGCAGGTGGGTGATGTGCTTTCTCTTTCCACAGTCCATAAAGACCCCGAGGGTGGCATTCAGATACTTCCAGGATCTGCTGGGTAAGCGTATGGATAACCCCCATGTGGCGCTGTACCAATCCCGCTTCCCAGAGCACGAACTGGTGAAGGATGAGAAAAGGCAGACTGTTATCTTCAAGTTGTCCCAGTAAGTGGCTGCTTCAGTGTTCCTTGTGGGCTTTAGCTACCAGGCTGCTACAGCTGGATCTTTTGTTGCTGTAATTCTCTTTCCTGTTTGTTTCTCATAGGATGATACAGTATTCTCCAGAGGAGATGCTGGGGATGGTCCTGAACTATTCACGGGGTCTGGCTGAGGAATTTGCAGGTCGGAAGGCTTTAGCTATTTCTCACAGTATCCATGTGTGTTTGTTGTATCATATAGGATTTGAATAGGGACCGAAGATGTTTGAAAACCCACGAGTTTTTTAAACAGGATGTTGGGTCTTTTCAGTTATGGACCTTAGCAGCTATGGAGTCATGTTTTGTTTATAATATGCAAGTTTGGGGTCTTAGTCCTATTTTTTTGGTGGGCACCCCAGGTCCCACCCAGCTTTGCACTGAAGAGTATCCTAACATGAAAGAGGGGTCAGCAGAAACGCAGCTCTGTGCGGACACAAAGTCTGCTTGGACACAGAGTTTCATCCCTAATGATCCTGGTTGCTGCTGCAGGATTGATTCTGTACAAGTCTTTGCCTTGGACTGTCTGGCTTTGCCACCAGTACCCACCCCATTATGGTGAGTCTTTGCCACGTTGCTACTCTGGTGGAAAAACATGTTCCCTGTGACTCTTTCAGAGCAGCCCATCAAGGATGCAGTGATCACGGTGCCTGCCTATTTCAACCAGGCGGAGAGGAGAGCGGTTCTGCACGCCGCTCGCATGGCTGACCTGAAGGTGCTGCAGCTGATCAATGACAACACAGCCGTAGCGCTGAACTATGGAGTTTTTAGGAGGAAAGATATCAATGCCACCGCCCAGGTAGGTACAGCTGGGAGATACAGAGAGTCCTGAGCAAGTGCTTGCATGTGGGGAGGAAGTGCAGCAGATAAAATCAAAAGCACTTGAGCTAAAGCGGACTCTGCTAGTCAGCCAGTCGCCTGTTTTCATGTGCTCATCAACAAGGCAAAGAAACTTTTAAAGAGCAAAGCTTTGGGTTTGATCTGTGAAATGGATGATTAAAGCTTTCTTGTCCACTTGTGTAAAGTATGATCCTGAACATCTCCTGCGTTTGATCAAAGTACGAGTCCTGTCGTAAGGGTATAAAGCCAGTCCAGGGAGCGAATAGTCTTGGCCTATATAAAGCTCAGAAGGCCGTGGGTTCTTTCCTTATTCATGGGGGATATCCAGGTGTTTCTGCTTCACCGTCCCAGCTTCTCTTTTCAGAATATCATGTTTTACGACATGGGAGCAGGAAGCACCGTTTGTACTATTGTTACCTATCAGACAGTGAAAACTAAGGACTCGGGAACCCAGCCTCAATTGCAGATCCAGGGCATTGGGTAAGGATTCAACACAAGTTGCACAAAACCCACAGGTCTCAGGAAAGAAACCACTTTTTTCATAGTCTCTTCTAAATGTAGGATTTGGCAGTGAGGCTTCAGCACAGTAATTTGGGTGGCAGAGTGGGAAGTGTTTGGAGCAAGAAGGCTCCAGTTGGTTATAACTCTGGTATCACTGTCTTGTGCGGAAGATAACTGAGAACTTCCAAGGGCTCAGGAGGGAACCAGTGTAGTTAGTTTGCTTCAGGCTTGCTTTTTGACAGCCTCAAGCCATTGGTGCTTAATTCCATGTCATATAATCTTCTAGAAGTAGAGTGTGTCAGTCTGGAGAAGTGGAATGTCCTTCTAGAGGAGAATCAAACCGCAGTGCACTCACACGATGCCAAACATGGAGCGGGGTGCTGTGGATACCCAGCCCAGCAATTTTAACTCCAAAGCACTTGCACTGCTCTTGCTAAGAAAATACCTGGGACCTGAGGCAGTTATCCATTAGCTTCTCAGCTGTTTGACATGCTTGGCAATAAGGCCTTTACCGTAAACATACTGACGTTTCCTGCTCAAAGGCTGTTGTGGTGGTGAATCTTTCTTTTCTTTGTTTCATTGTGATGTGTTATTTCTGAAACAACCTTTATTCTTTCACAGTCCATCACAGCTGATAATAATGCAGCTACTTTTGACCGCTTGCTGCTCTGCATATCTGTGAAGTAAGTTTGCATTTCAACCCTGTTAAAGTTGGTACATCTTTACATCTCTGCTCATTCTTTTGCTCAGATTTGACCGTACTCTTGGAGGTTTAGAAATGGAGCTTCGTCTGCGGGACTATTTGGCAAAACTCTTTAATGATCAGCACCCTTCAAAAGACGTCCGAAAGAACCCGCGGGCCATGGCCAAACTGCTGAAGGAGGCCAACCGCCTGAAAACCGTCCTGAGTGCCAATGCTGACCACATGGCACAGGTCTGGCCTTCTGTCTTCCTGCTTTTGTAGGACTGAGGGGTGGCTGGGGCAGGGACGGGGCTGTGGGAATGCTGTCCCTTTGCAGCGCTGGTGTGCTGAAGAGCATTGCTCCTGGTCTTCGGTGGGGGCAGCACTGGGGGCCCCTCAGCCTTTCTGCACTTGGTAGCACTGGTGACTGAGCGAATGAGTGAACTGGAGGAGAGTTATTCACGTGGAGTTTGTTAAATAAACTCACTTCGGAAGCCATCTGTTACACCCACGTTCCTCTTGTCACCTGAGCAATGGCAGGGTTCAGGTCCTTGGTGTGTTTAGGAAGCTGGAAGTTTTTGGACCCTGGGCAAGTCAGGCAAAGAGAATGCACCACCAGTGATTTCATTCTGGCTGCTTTTTTTTCTGGGCAGATCGAGGGACTCCTGGATGACATTGACTTCAAGGCCAAGGTCTCAAGGCAAGAATTTGAAGATTTGTGCTCCGACTTGTTCCAGCGAGTCCCGGGACCTGTGCAGCAGGCTCTGAGCAGTGCAGAGATGAACCTGGTAAGTTTAAGGGAATGCACTAACAAGCCTGTAGTTAATATGCGGGGAGCTGCTGCTGCACCATGATCGTGGCATCAGCGAATGTGTACCTGCCAGCAGTGCTGACAACAAATGCCTGCTGTTGTCGTAGAGTGATGTTGGTGCTGCAGAGAATTTACTTGCTGCAGCGTTAAGCAGGAGTCCATCACGGCTCCCTGTGCTACCCACCAGAAATGAAGGGCTCGGAGGAGGGGGTTCTTTCAGTTAAAAAACTTTACTCTTGGGCTGTTCTGGTCTTGCTCATGAAGCTTTAACTCCAAGAGCCTAGACACAGAGCTACTGCTGTTCAGGCTTCCCCTTTGAGCACTCCCTTTAGAAACCCCACTGTAGACTGCAGTTGGACCAAACGTGATGCAGTCCTTTGGAGAGACTTACTGCATTGTTAAATGCTCACTTGCAGGGTGCCAGGGCACTCTTGAGCATCTTTTGACTCTGGTATGCAATGCTGGACACTGAGTCACCTCTTAAAGTCTGGGTTTTGTCTGTCTGGTCCCACTTGCTCTCTGAGTCACTGCCTCCTCCGGCTTTAAACTATGGTCTGTGTAATTCTGAAGCAAGTGACTTGAAGCAGCGGTCACATTGTCCCTGTTTGACAGGCCTGACTCCACATTCCTCCTGTTGGTGCGGCTCCTGTCAGCCTGTCTGAGATCTGTCAGGCCTTGACCTGCACTGGGACTGCAGGATGTAGTGTGGGTGTTCTCAGAGCACCACATCAGTGTGTGGTGACCGGGGAAGGAAAGTAAGAAAGCCCTGAACTTAGGTGTCCAAAATAGCTTTCTCAAGACAAGGTGACTGTTTCCAATCTCTAGGATGGAATTGACCAGGTGATTCTAGTTGGCGGTGCCACACGAGTCCCCAGAGTGCAGGAGGTTTTGCTGAAAGCTGTGGGCAAGTGAGTATGTGAGGCCCCCTTCTAGTCTCTCTCCTAATGACAGCTTGCTGTTTGCAGCAGTGGTTGCAAAGTTGATGCCTGTTGCTTTTTGCTCCATAGAGAAGAACTGGGCAAGAATATCAATGCAGATGAGGCTGCTGCTATGGGTGCAGTCTACCAGGCAGCTGCTCTGAGCAAAGCCTTTAAGGTGAAGCCTTTCGTTGTTCGAGATGCTGCTGTGTTTCCTATCCAGGTAACCCTTGGCTTTTTTTCTTGTGTGCGGGGTCTGGGTAAATGCAGCTGTGCTGGTAGAAATGTTCCAGGCAACCTTCCAGTAAGGAAGCTGTGGAGATCTTTGTGCCAATTTTAATAAAGCAAGCAGAAGAAAATCCTCTGTGTTGTACAAGTGTAATATCCAAGAAGCTGGGTGCCTAGGAACATCAGCTGCTGAGAAGCACTTGCTGTCCCCTGACTTTTGTGTGTGGCAGAGCAGTCAAACGCTACAAAAACCTCTGATGTGAGATGCCACAGAGGAAGTCTGGAGTTGCTGAGATGAATTTTCTGTTGGTGATGCAGGTGGAGTTTACTCGTGAAGTTGAGGAGGATGATAAATCCAGGAGTTTAAAGCACAACAAGAGGATTTTGTTCCAGCGCATGGCGCCCTACCCGCAGCGCAAAGTTATCACTTTCAATCGCTACACAGACGACTTTGAGTTCTACGTCAACTATGGAGATCTGTCTTTCCTGAACCACGATGACATGCAGTGAGTTGAGCCCAGATCATTCTGTGCTTTAGCAAACCAAACCGTGGGCACTTGCTTTGTGCATTGTCTGTCGCTGGAGATGTGACTGTGGGAGGTGTTTAGCTGTTCTGCAGCATTGTTATCCTGAGTTTTCTCTCTGCTTTTTGTCTCTGTTGTCAGGGTTTTTGGTGCTCTCAATCTCACTACTGTGAGGCTAAAGGGAGTTGGAGACAGTTTCAGGAAACACTCAGATTATGAATCCAAAGGCATCAAAGCTCACTTCAACATGGATGAGAGTGGAGTTCTAAGTCTTGACCGGGTGAGCACCAGCTGTTGTGATGTTTGTCAGCCTATGTGTTTTCCAGTTCTGTCCCTCTCTCCGGTGTTGCTGGTCCCTGCTTAAAACTAGTTCTGTGCTCCTCTTTCCAAGGTGGAATCTGTGTTTGAGACCTTGGTGGAAGACAAGCTGGAGGAGGAGTCGACACTGACAAGTAGGTGCTGAGCTTTGGTATTCATGTTGACTGTTGTGGTTTACCTGGAGTGACTCAGATAACGGCAGGCACACTGTTTCCTTGGGTTTGGGGTGTGGAAGCGGAGTAGCCACAGCCTCTGATTGTGCAGACAGCTCCAAAATACTTTAAAGCACTTTCTGAGTGGCTGCTGGGTGCTGCCAGGAGCTCTGAAATGTCATACGCTCCAAAGGTGGCCATGGCATGCATTGCAAACAGGGGTTGCTTGCTTTTTGTTCAGCCACAGCTGCTGATTTCAGGAGGTCTGTCCTGAAGGGAAATCCTGCATCCACTGCCCCACAGCATTCTCCCATCTTGCCTGGGTTGTGACGCCCTGATCTGTGCTTTGCGTTGCTCAGGTTTGAGAGCACAGATTTCCCCTGTATCTGCGTGTTTGAGGTGAACGGGAGGCGCAGAGATGACTTCTGCAGCCACAGGTTGGAGCTTGAAGCGTTTTAGTTGAAGTTGCAGATTTTGGATCATATTACAGCAGTGGTAGAGACCCCACTTTGCACGCACAAAACCACAAAGTGAGGCCAGGGAAGGATGAGTTTCTGGAGTGTAGGGAGCTAACTTACACCACCAAGGCAGCTCCTTGATGATCGTTAGGGCTGTGAGGGGAAGAACTGAGGGCTGATGGTGCCTGCCTTCATCCTTTGGGAGCATAATATTCTGGATTTTCTTGTCTCCTCTTGACAGAACTTGGAAACACCATCTCAAGCCTGTTTGGGGGTGGTGGCCCAGCAGCAGAGACCAGAGAGAACCTGACAGACCCAGTTCAGGTGGGTCCCAGTGGGCAGGAGGGAGCCCGTGGGTCTTGCTCTGGCTGCTGAAGAGGCAGTGATTGCAGATTTAGCAGAACTAAAGGTGTCTGACAGCACAGCAGGAGTTTAAATGGTTTTAGAAAGTGCTGTATTCTTCTTGAGTTTCACATAATGTGTGTTTAAAGATGGTTATTATCTTTTGCTGGGAAGTCCAGCTGGGTGGACTGATGTTCCAGGACTCATTTCTGGGGAAGTCTCTCGTTTCTAGATTGTCCTGGTGCTCTCTGGATAAGCTTCAGCCCATGTGTTGTCTGTGCAGGTGTCTAGCAGGCTCCTTGCTTTACATACAGTTTTTGCAGAGAGTTCTGTCATCTGTGAAACAAACATTTGCACAGAATTTCTACGTTAAAAAAAACTGGTTTGGTTTCCCCTTTGCTTGCCTGTGGTGACCAGGAAGAAGAAGAGAGCCTAGCAGAAACAGGGAAGGAAGAGCAGGGGGAGAAACAAGACCCAAAAAGCAGTGCAGAAGGTGCCAGTGAAGAGCAGGGAGAAGAGAAGGAGCAGTCTCCAGGCCAGGGAGAAACTGCCCCTCCCGGAGCAGAGTCCCAGCAAAAGGAAGAAGGTGACAGGTTGGAGTCGCAGGTGAGCATCAAATTGAAGGAACAAGACTGTGATTTCAGTGACTGAGAAGTGGAATTTTCTCAGGAGAATGCTCCCCATTTCTATCCTGCGCTGGAAAATGTTGGAGAGCCTGCAAATCTGTTCCCTTGCCTGAGAATATACTTTTCCTGTTACAGGATCCCAAAGAAAATAGAGAAACTGCAAAAGAGGAAGAACCGTCCAAAAGTTCCAGTGACAGCACAGTTACCAAAACAGAGGAAGAGAAGAAAATCAAAGCACCCAAGAAGCAGAAGCTTGTGCATGAGATCACCATGGAGCTGGATGTAAATGATGTGCCTGACCTGCTGGAGGACGAGCTGAAGAGCTCAATGAAAAAGTATGTTTGAAATGACTCTGCCGGGATAAAGCTCCAGATAAAGGAAGTGAATTGCCTTGGAATGGTGGTGGCTCACATAGCACTGCTGTCATCAGAAGCTGATGCGTATGATGTGCTGCTCAGTTACTTACTACCTTTGATTTCTGTTCTCTTTCTGTGCTAGACTCCAAGACTTGACGGTCAGAGATCTAGAGAAACAGGAAAGAGAGAAATCGGCCAACAGCTTGGAGTCATTCATCTTTGAGACCCAGGTAAGAGAGGGATATAAAGAAATGAGATTGCCTGGAGAGCAGGTGGAAGTGTCTTGTGCAGCTTGGCTGATCTGAATGCAGGGGAGTTGTCTGAGCTGGGAGAAGCCCATTTGAAGAGCCCAGCTTTCATCTTTCAGCCATTTTTCCATTGCCTCTAGGCCTGCCAGGCCCATGTGGACTTGTTAGAAAAGGAAGACTTTCCCCAAGCACGTGTAACACATTCAGCTTTAGGTTCACAGTATCTCTTCTGTGTCCTTATCTGTGCATTTTGCAACAATTGCACTCGGGGTATAAAGAAGCTACAGCTTCCCAAGAGCTGCTGTGCAGAACAGGCAACTAATGTTAAGTGCATGTGAAATTACAGGTTTCGCAGCTTTACCATCGCATGCCTGGTGAGCACGTGTCTATACACCTGCTGTGTTACCACCATACTGCTGGTAATGCTGGGAGCAGGAGCTTGGATTTGGGAGGGTTAAGTGAGGATCTCCTGGCCAGAGCAGGCAGCACCCCAGGAGTCCATGGTCCAGCCCGGTCACAAGGGAGTGACTGGGTGGTTTTATGCTTCCATGCTCAGTGGTATTTGACGGGAGTGCTTGCTTTGTTCTTTGCAGGACAAGCTTTACCAAGAGGAATATCAGTTTGTCTCAACAGAGGAGCAGAGAGAAGAGATTTCCAAAAAGCTTAGCGAGGCTTCCAGTTGGATGGAGGAGGAGGGTTATGCAGCTGCAACTAAGGTACTGCCGTGTGTATTCAGGATGCCAGGAGCTGTCCATGATGTGGAAATGACCACACAGGCTGACTGAGGAGAGATCTACCTTGATCCTTTGTAGTCTTTTTTTGCAAGCTCTTGTTTCCCCTGTGCATTATGCCTAGAACAAAATACGCAGTTCTTGCGGCCATGTGTGCATCTGGAACAGCTTCAGCAGTAACCTGTTGATTCCGCATACAGCTTAGTCACATGGCTCTTTTTACTGTATTGAAATAGTGTATTTGATAGAGAGAATGAGAAAACTGGCTGTTTTCACTTCTGAGGTTTACAGTGTCAGACAAACTGATTGTCTCCTTTCCCCTCTCCCCTGTTTGCAGGAGCTGAAAGACAAGCTTGCAGAACTGAAGAAGCTTTGTAGGAACCTCTTCTTCCGTGTTGAGGAAAGGCGGAAGTGGCCGGAACGCCTGGCTGCCCTGGAAAGTCTGCTCAACCACTCAACCATCTTTCTCAAGTAAGAGCAAGCTGCTGGGAAGGAGAGTTGTGCAGCTGGTAATGTAAGGGATGCCAACAGAATGCGGCCGGATTGAGCATGGTCTGAAAAAGGCTACCAAAACTTTCCTTGCTAGTGCTGAGTTGGGCAGAACCTGTTAGCGAAACATGCAAACTCTGTTTAAACCAGGGGTATGGGAAGTCTCCACTTTACTGTTTACAAGCAGATTTTTCCTCTTGGTCTTATAGCCTTAGCCTTTCCCTGTTTTTCTGATCTCATGATAGCTGCATTTGCTGGCTCTGTATTCCATTCTGAGCATCCAGAGATCGGTTAGGACTGTGTTTCCTGCAGGTGCAAGAGACATAAATGTAAAACGCTTGGTGTGTGCACTGGTATTTCTCTTACTGTCCTTACCGGAGCTGTAAACACTTGAGTTGCCCAAGTACAGTCTGTTCGGTTTTACAAAAATAAACTTCTTATCTTTAAGGGGAGCCCGAATGATTCCAGAGTCTGACCAGATATTCACAGAGGTGGAACTGAGTACCCTGGAAAAAGCCATCAATGAGACAATGGTAATGAAGGATCAAACAATTCCTGTAGAGAGTGGGGGAGGCAGTTTGGGTTCTGTTTCCTGTCCTGTCCTTCTACTGAAGGCCATGGGATAGAGTGTGCACATTTTGTTTCTGTGCCACCAGCAAAGCTTTTGTGCAATCTAGCATTTTCTAGTGCCCAGCTTGACCCCAGACTGCTCTGGGGGGTTTTGAGGTTTTGAGTTGCATGTCAAGAGTTGTCTCCAGGAGTGGTGGTTACCACTGTACCCAGTCACAGGCTTTAAAAGCAGTTGCTGGGTTTTGAGGAGTTTGTTTCTTTGTTTTGTCCCATATCTGGGTAACTAAGAAGCTGGTGGAAGTGTAGCAGGGAGCAGTGTTATCCTGAGTTAAGTTAGAAGGTCCAGGAGCGGTGACTTTGGGATACTGTGGTATACAGGGGTTCCTGGAACCCAAAGCATTTAAAAGCACTTTTTCCTCTTGTTTCTACAGATCTGGAAAAACGAGACGCTGGCTGAACAGAACAAGCTCTCTCCCACTGAGAAACCCGTCCTGCTGTCCAAAGATATAGAGCTCAAGATCGCAGCCCTGGACAGGGAAGTGCAGTATCTTCTGAATAAGGCCAAGTTTGCAAAGCCCAAGCCCAGAAAGGAGAAGAACACAACGAAAATTGATTCAGGCAAGAATGCTACAGCAGCCTCTGAGCCCGAGAGCACTATCCCTCCCACGGAGGGGAAACAAGAAGGTAAGGAGCAGGTGGGGGACGTGTGTATACCTCTGTTCTGGTTTAAACCCAGCTGGTAACACAGCAGCATGCAGCCGTTCGCTCACTCCCCCCTTCCCCATCCTGCCCTGCATGGGGAGGAGGATCAAAAGCAAGTAAACCCCACAGGTTGAGATAAGAACAGTTTAATAATCAAAATAAAGTAAAATATAGTGATAATAGAAATAATGCCAACAATGATGATAATAGGAAACAGTAAGAGAAGCAATGACGACTCAGAAAATACAAGTGATGCACAGCACAGTTGCTCACCACCTGCCCGAGCAGCGATCGGTCCCTTCTGGGTGACTCCCCCAGTGTAACACGCTCATATCTCCAGTGAAACGGAGCTAAATAAATAAAGGCAATAGTTAACTGTAGGAATAAATGATCCTCTTAATTTTCAGAGATAGCTGGGGAAATCTAGCTGTGGCAGTGTCCTTTTCCCCTCGCTGCTGGCTTGGGTGCTTTTCTGTGAAGGAACAGAAAGTATTTGTCAGCTTCCTGGGAGGGTTGATCAGTATCTGTCTCTCTGGCTGGCTGCCTTAGAAGAAGGATAAGCCTTCAATTGTGTTCTGGGTGTCCAGAGTCAAGTATTCACGTCCTGTCCTATGTCAAAGAATAGAATGGGGAAGGTTTCTGGCGTAGATGGACCCTAGACAAGAAAAAATCTCTTGGGACAGGAAGAATTCCTGAACTGTGACAGAACCCTGGGTTCTGGGCACGCTGGTTCTTTTACATCTGGCAGCTATTTGGCAGCAGAGTTCCCTGCTGGCTCCTCTGGCCTGAGTACGAGACCCCCCCTTGCAGTCACAGCTCCAAAGAGGGGACTGGCCTTCATTGTGTAACCAGTGAAACTCCAGGGCTTCCAGAGATGTGAGGCCTGGCAGACAGAGGCAGTGAGAAACGAGGAGCCGTTTGGTGACACCTGCGTGTCACAGAGAGACCCACTGTGAGGATGGATTACTGCAGTCCTGCTGAGGAGCCACAGCTTGTTTGTAAACCTCACCGCTGGTGGCCTCATCTGCCTGCAAGTAGCCTGCTCTGTATTCTCTCTTCACTTTTGTTTCTTTCTGCTTTAGATGTAGACAAACCTGAAGATATTGGTCCAGCTGTGGAACCTCCTGCAGCTGAGCAAGTAGCAATAGACAGCGAGCCTGGATCAGACTCCGGTGGGTAAATGTTTGACTAACAGCCTGAAACTCGGTAGCTACAAGTGCAAGCTGTCTGCGTGCTTCTTCCCTTAGTTTTGGCAGCAGGGGGTGATAGAAGCCCCAGTTGCAGATTGGTTGTTAATTGTGCAAGGAGGAAGACACGAATTTGGGTTCCTTACTGTTCCCCTCTTCACGGTTCAGCGTGAAGTTCTGGCCTGCTGCTGCCTCCTGCCCCAGCAGCCTGTGTGGCTGCACTTCATAGCCAGCCCTGCAGCTGCGTGCCTGCCTTTGCTAAGGAGCAGATGTGCAGGCATGTGTTTGTTCTGCCATGCCCGTTGTGAGGACAGCAGTGCTCTCAGCAGGAGGGCAGGAATGACTTCAGCGCTTTGGAGCTGAGTGTCAGTCCCCAAAGCTTCCCCCCGACTTCAGTACCACAGGGTGAGAGCTCGGTGTGCACCTGGTGAGCGCCAGGGCCTACTTTGTACGCTGTGAACAGTTGCGGTGTGTGACTGAGTTTACTTCATTACACAGGGTCCAAAGAAGAGAAGAGAGAAGCTGGAGGAGAGAGCAGGAAAAATGATGAGTTATAACACCCCTGAGATCCCACTAGTGTCAACAGCTATTTATTTCATGGTTACTTTCTTGTTTTTATCACGGACCTGGCTAGTAATGGTGTAAATGGAACACAACAACCAGTCTGACAGCACAGTGGGATAGAGATGTACATTTTTATTTCCTTTCTGGGGATTTTGCCTCTACTAACTTAGTGAATTGGGGGGGGGGGGGGTTGTTTGTTTTCGTTTTCTTACGTGTTTCAAGGTGGTTCTTTGCCCACCGAGAATTGTCTCTTTCCATGCAGAAGTCACCAAAGTGACTTTGCTGTGGAGAGAGAGTCGGAAAGGAGCATCTTGAGCTTAGGGAGTAACTTGGCCCACAGAGTCTGTGCCACACCCCTTCTAGCAAGGATAAATGGGATCGATGCAGGAGCACCTGTAGCGGAGATGGTGTTGTTGGCCCTATCTTCGCGAGACCGTGTGATTCCAGCGCCGGGGGTGTCTTCTCATTTGGACTTGTTGGCAGGTGCAGCAGGCGCGGGGCGGCGGGCGCGCGGTGCTGCACGGCGGGGGTGTGTGTTTTCCACAGGTGGTGGTGGAAGTGCTCTCCGTCCGCGCTGTAGCGGAGCCTGGAACGTGGGGGCTCACAAACCGCTTGTGCTTCGAGTTGAGTGTAAAATAAAGGGCTCGGAAGGGGCGGCGCTGGTCGTGAACGCAACACGGGCACGTGGCCGGGGCGCCTCGGCTACCGCGGGGGGCCCGCGGGGCCGGGAGCGGAGCGCGGCGGCCAATGGCAGCGGCGCAAGGGCGGGCCGGGGCTGACTGAGGTGAGCCGCTGCCAATGGGAGGCCGGGCCGGAAGCGGGGCGCGGGGCGGGCCCGGGTGGCCAATGGGAGCGCGGTCCGGCGCGGCGGAGGGAGGGGGCTGCGGGCCGCGGCCGCTCTCGGCGCTGCGGCCGGTCCCGGGGAGGCGGCGGGCGCCGTTGCCCGGCAGCGGAGCGGGATGGCGGCGGGCGGGTACGGGCGGTACCGCGCCGTGATCTTCGCGGCCATGTTCGCCGGGTACACGCTCTATTACTTCAACCGCAAAACCTTCTCGTTCGTCATGCCCGCCGTCATGGCCGAGGTGCCGCTGGGGAAGGACGAGCTGGGTGAGTGCCGGCCCCCGCGCCCCCCCCCGCCCCCGCCGCGCCGCTCGCTGTAACGGGGTCTCACGGGCGGGCCCGCCGCAGGTCTCATCACCAGCAGCCAGTCCGCGGCGTACGCGATCAGCAAGTTCGTCAGCGGCGTCCTCTCGGACCGGGCGAGCGCTCGCTGGCTCTTCTCCGCCGGGCTCCTGATGGTGGGCTTGGTCAACGTGGTCTTCTCGTGGAGCTCCACCGTCGCGGCCTTCGCGGGGCTCTGGTTCCTCAACGGCCTGGCGCAGGGGCTGGGCTGGCCGCCCTGCGGGAAGATCCTGCGGAAGGTGAGCGCGGGTCGGGGGGAAGCTGCGCCCGGCTGCTGCTCTGCGGGAACCGGAGCTCCGGATCCAGAGCGGCTCGCGCCTGTGCCTGCCTCCTTCCAGCCGAGGAGGTGGAAGTCTGAGGGAGCCTCCTGCCTGCGCAGCAGCTGTCCGCCAATGAGGGTCTGGGTATTGCGGCAAAGGTCCCAAGAGCTGCTCGGCCCGCGCACGCAGGTGCCTTGATTCTAGCTCCGGTTCGGCTTGAGAAGTCACGTCTCGCGGTGGCAGGCCTTCTGCACTGTAAGGGATGTGCGCTGTGGGAGTCCAGCTCGAAGGCAGAGGTGTGCCTGTCTCCCCGCTGTTGTGGCAGTTTGCTGCTGGGCAAAGGGCGATGAGCAGAATTCCATCGGCACGCTCGGGGAGCTCGGGCATTGCAAACAGCAGGCTGTCCGGGTAGAAAAGCGGGCAACGTGTGGAGGAACAGCAGGAGCTGAGCCTCCGACTCATGCGTGCGTTCGGGATCGGATTGATTGGCGCCTCTGGGCAGAAGGCAGGGGGGTCAGCCGTGTGCGTACCTCTCTGGAAAGGTGTAAAATCCAGGAACGCACGTGCTTGCGGGATGGGGGGGAGGGATTGACAACTGCCCTGCTCATCTCGCTGCCAGAAAAGAGCTGTCCAGAAAAGGACACACAAAGGAAGGGCCCAGATCACAGAAACAGCGGTGCTGGGTGAAGACGTGTGTGAATGGAGCTCTCAGACGTTTTCCTGCTGACAGCAGCCACCCCAGCGGTTCTGGCTCTGTGAGCACATTGCAATGCAGAGCCGATCGTGCCTGGCTCTTAGCAGGGAGTCCTAAAGTTACCCTGTGACTCCCCGCGTATCCGTGTGCAGTGTTGTGCCAGCAGACCTCCAGGAGGACGCTGTTCCTGGCGCGGGGGTGTGCAGAACCCTGTGCTCTCCAGTTTGCCTCTCCTGGACCGCGTCTCGGTTTCATGGTCCGTAAATGGCAACGCCTTGGAGCCACGTGGGGTTCCCTGCAGGACTCCCTTTACCTGATTCTATGGTTCTGTGGGCGCCTGCAGTGCCCCAAACCCTCCGCGTGGGTCCCAACCGTGGGTTTTCAGGCGCGGTGTCGCTCTCTTCCTCAGATCTCATGCCCTTTCTCTTGTTGTTGCACAGTGGTTCGAGCCGTCGCAGTTCGGGACGTGGTGGGCAATCCTGTCTACAAGCATGAACTTGGCTGGAGGCTTGGGCCCTATCGTCGCTGCTCTCGCGTCACAGAACTACGACTGGCGCGTGACTCTGTCCTGCTCCGGCTTCATCTGTGTGGTTGCCTCTTTTGTTTGCCTTGTCCTCATTAAGAATGAGCCGTCGGATGTGGGGCTGCCCAACATTGACCAAGGAGCCAAGAAAGGGAAGAAAGGTGAGCAGGAGGCTTCGCTGTAAGCGGGCACCCGTGGTGCCTTCTGTGTGTATCCCGGCACAGGCGCGCTGTTACCGGTGTCCTGAGCCCCCCGTCCTTCCCAACTCCCACAGTCACCATGTGGTGGGCACGTGCACGGCCTTGTTTTCAGCAGCTTTATTCTGAATGCTGAAGTTCTAAACCAAGCCCAATTGTAACCTTATAGGAAGGGGACTGCGTCTGGGCTACAGCAGCGCAACAGCAGGGAACGCTTCCTTGAGCCTGACCTGCCTCTCCATGCTGACAGGGGACAGGCAGCTCTCCCCTTACTCTGTAGGTTCTCTTGACCCCTGGCTTGCGGTGGACTCTGCTCAGGGTTTTGTGTCCTAGCCTCGGACAGCTAGTTAGTAAATGTTTGTTCAGACCACTGAATATGGTGCTTTCCTGAAAGCAGAACAGGTAGAGGGGAATTGCAACACAAGTTTGCTGTAAGATTTGAGAGGCCGCTGGAAACTCAGCCTATGTTCCTCACTGTCCTGCGATGCCTGCGCTGCTAGACGTGACCTCTCTGTGTAAGAAAGCAGTATTGCTTCCCCAGAGCCTTTTCTGGGGAGAACGGGTTGCGTTTGTAGGTGCTCCTCGCAGACTGAAGCAAAAACAGAGGGAAGACCTGAAAGCCAGCATCTTGGCTTGGGTCTGTGTAGTGGCTGTCACAGGCACTGCTGGAAACATTAGCACAAAGTCTGGAGGAGCAGACAATTTCCCTAGCAACCTCTGCAGAGGGTTTATTGGCAGCCGCAACACAGCACGTTGCTGGGAGGAGTGTTTTGATTATTCTTTTGAAATCCTGAATGAACGTGGAATAGATTGACGGAAAAGATTCTGGAATCACAGCAAACCCAGAACAAGGGGGAGGTGGAGCCATTCATTCCCTACGAATATCTCCCTTTATGAATATCCTCTTCTGTAGGGATGTTCTTGTGCATGAATCCCGCTCACGGATCTGTCCGTAGCGCTGCTGAGCTGGTGTGCTTCAGGCTGTGGTAATGCTCAAGCAGTGGTAACGCTCTTCCTGATCTTCCTCGCAGGTTCCTCCAGCGACAACAGCACTTTGACAGAGCTGCTGCTCTCGCCGTACCTCTGGGTGCTCTCAACAGGCTACCTGGTCGTTTTTGGAGTGAAAACGTGCTGTACCGACTGGGGACAGCTCTTCCTGATCCAGGAGAGGGGACAATCCATGCTTGTGGGTAAGACCCGAAGCTGCATTAAGCTGTGTGGCTGTTGTTGCCCAGAGCTTGACTGGGAGCAGGAAAAGGACACAGGGATCTCTGTCTGAGGGACTTGCTCACCTACATCCTAACTGTCTGCATAGGTACATGTAGGTATTGACGTAAGTCAGTGCTGAAGCTACAGCCTCAGTGCCAGGGCCCTCGTGGGACTGGCAGATGGGCATCCCTGTACAAGGATGAGCCGGAGGCTTGTCCAGCACAGCTGCTCTGAGCTTGCTGGGAGCTGACAGGGTTGAGCTGAGTCTAAAGCATGCAGCAGCTTCGTGACCAAACCTCATGGCCTGTCCTTTGCTTCACCTGCGTTCTAGGTAGCTCCTACATGAGTGCCTTGGAGATCGGGGGTCTGGTGGGAAGCATTGCTGCTGGGTATCTTTCTGACAGAGCAGTAGCAAGAGTAAGTAACCTGGACCCTCGGGTGTGCTGGGCAGTTAACACAGCATTGATTTGAACTGCTGCAGATGCCCCCCTTCTCTAACACCCACGCCAGCAGTGGAGCAGAACACTTCCCTTGTTCTTGTCGCTCTGGAGATTCAGGATACCCAGAATGCAGAGTTCTGGAGCCGCTGCCTCATGCTACAGAGCAGCCGCTCTCAGTGCTGTATTTTAGTTCTGTCTTCCCAAGCTGCTCTTCTGGAAGCAGTTCTGTGTCTAAACTACCCTGCTCTGAGGTGGGGCTTTGGAAGATCAGAGCGTTCTTGATTATCCCATCTCTGTTCCTTCGCTCAGAGGCGGGCTGGGAGGGACAGGACCCATCTCAACAGCTTCAGGAAAGTGTTCCGTCAGGCTGGTATTGCTGCTGCCTGGTACAGCTGCGAGAGGCCTGTAGCAGCTCTGCTGGGCGCGTGAGGACAGCTGCCAAACGCCCTTTTCGAAGCCGTTTGGGTTTAGGATGTTTGGTCTGTTTTGTTTGTTGGCTTTACTGTGCTCTCTGCATTTCCCTGTTGAAGGAGATGTGGTTGTCGACAGCTGTCTTCTGGCTGAAAAGGAACCTGCATTAAAATCCAGTGGTGGGATCTGAAGCCAAATTCAGGGGGGAAGTAGGGTGCAGTGGATAACACAAGTATCATTTATCACTAAGAGCATCTTGTTTAGCGCGCGGGCAAACTAAACTGAACCAAGAAGCCTTGCTGAAAGGTCCGCTTTGGCTCATGTTCCGTGTGTCTGACCGGGCAGCGTGGATGGCATTAGGTGCCACCAGGATAAAGCCAGAGTCCTTCCAGCTTCCACCCCCCGTTTCCTCCCCTCTGCTGCAGGTGGGTCTGTCGAGCTACGGGAACCCCCGGCACGCGCTGCTGCTTTCCATGATGGCCGGGATGTGCGTGTCCATGTTCCTCTTCCGAGTCACGGTCACCAGCGAGTCTCCCAAGGTAATCCATGTGTGAGCCGCTGGCCGTACCTGGTCGGGGTGGCCTCACCAGGGGCCTGGTGGCAGGGAGCCTCTTGTCTTCACCCTTGCCTTGCGGCACAGCGAAGCAGCCTCCCTTGGCCTGGGCTGGGCAGCTTCTGGCAAGGTTGGCTTGGGTGGCCTTCGTTACCTGCTGTAGCGTAGACATGGCTTGCCTCTGCCTGTGTGATGGCTGGAGAAATGAAACCTCTTTTCTCCTTTCCTTTGTTTCTTCTTCAGGAAAACCACTTCTGGACTGTAGCCTTGCAACCTCTAGCTGAACTTACAGGCCTCAAGGAACATGAGGTTTCTGCCTTGCATTTTTCCTCCCTCTGCCTGTTTCTGCTTTTGCTGATCTGCCCTTTTGCTGTCCTGGGAGGTTGGTTAGCACTACAAAACTTAAAACCAGGGCACTGAGATCACTGTAAGTTTTGTAACAGAAACCTTTTCGTGTAGTCTTTTGATTACACTGACTGACTTTTAGAAGTCTGGATATAAAACTTGCACGTTCTTATTTCAGAGGTTCTGAGGACATTTGTTCATCAGTTAAAATGCAGCCAGTTAAGGAGTCCTGCGCGTGGGCTCAGGAGGAATTATCCTGCTCCTGCACATGCCTTCCTGCTTGCTTTTCTGCAAGTGTTTTCCTAACTCTTTGTTTCTGTTTCCCATCTGGAAAATAAGATGGCATTTACTTACTCCTGCACATCTTGAAATGGTGTTTGTGGTTCAGAAAGCACGCTGTAACCTTGAGGAGGGCAATTACCCCTTGTTGTCCTTTCACACATGAGCTAACACTGAAGTTCAAGCTGTCAGGGGTTTTTGGGTTGGTTTGTGTTTGTTTAGTAACATAGGGACTATCAAATGGTGGCTTCTTGCAAATAAAGATGCTCTGACTGGTCGCTCGCATCTAAGATGAGAAAAGCTTTTAGCTGGTGACTCCAGGGTCGTTTTAAAGCGACCCAGTCCACAGCTCTCCTGCAGTTTTGCCCATCTCTCCTCAACGGTCTGGTTCTTGTGCGAAACGGCTCCTGTTGTGTGAGCACGGGGTAGGGGCAGAACTGTGGGAGAGAGGGGGGTTCACGGTGCCTGAGAACAGCACATGGGGGCTATCACAGGCTTGAGCTCTTCTGTCAGCAGGTCACGGAGTCGGTGTCAGCCCGAAAATGTCAAAACTGCCCCGCACCGCGCGCAGCATCACGGTTGGTCGGCAGCTGCTGACTGACAGGGCAGGGTGCGCGGATCCTGTTTCTGACCTTAACGTGTTTTCACAGCTGTGGATCCTCACCCTGGGAGCTGTGTTCGGGTTCTCCTCGTACGGGCCCATCGCCCTGTTCGGGGTTATCGCCAACGAAAGCGCCCCTGCCAACCTGTGTGGCACCTCCCATGCCATCGTGGCCCTCATGGCCAATGGTGAGTAGCGCCCATTTCCCTGGAAACCAAACAAAACCCATGGGTGTTCTTGCTGGAGCATTGCCCACCACTGGGTGCCAAGCTCCTGGTCATGGGAAGCCTCCCAGGAAGCAGAGATAATAGAGCTGGGAGCCTCAGGGACGCTTCTTGCTGTGCCTGACGGGCTTTTGCCTTGCGCTTCAAGTTCAGGCCGTGCCTGAGAAATCTTTACGCATGCAAAACCAAGTATCAGCAGGTCAAACTGAGACACAAGCATTGCTGGCTTTCTGTTTGTTTCTCCTTGCAGTTGGGGGGTTTCTGGCTGGACTACCCTTCAGTACCATTGCCAAGCACTACAGCTGGGCCACAGCCTTCTGGGTAGCCGAAATCACCTGCACTGGCAGCACAGTGGCTTTCTTCTTACTACGCAACATCCGCACCAAGATGGGCCGGGTTCCCAGGAAGGCCGACTGAGGAGAAGCCGCTCGGTGAAAAGGAGCCTCTCTCACTGACGGGAATGATGCTTGGATTTTTGTTTAACTGGAGTTGAGTTTACCTATTGCTGCAACCTAGATAAAAATATCTCGATTTCTCATTCACTGTCAGAGGGCACAAGGTTCTCGCTGCTGATCACTTTTTCCCTCAAGATGTGATAATTCAGGTAGTTTACACAGGCAATGATTTTGCTGCACCTCCTCACAGTACTGCTGGGGAAGCACCCAGGCTTTGCAGCCTGAGCTCCTCTGCTAAAAGGACTCTGAAATGACTGGCTTCAGGTGCTGTCACATTGAGTTTTGTCCCTGCTGTTTTTCTCGGCCATCAACTTTTTGATTCTGCTTCGCTCTCAGCCCTGGAACAGCAACAGCAGTAAATGGTGGTCATTAGAGCTGGGCCTCATGGCTCTTTTGAGAGCAGTGTGGCTTTAGCTTGACCCAGGATTAGTTGTTAGGAGAGATGGAGGTGTTTTACTCCGGAGAAGTGGAACCCTGGTGCGGTGCTGCGGTGGGGCTCTTGCAGCACCTGGAAACAGGCACGTTTCCAGGAAACCCTCGGTGCTTTAGGGGAGAGTGTTTAAAGAAGCTCCTTCTATTGAACTGATCCTGCCCGGCACAATTTCTGCGTAGTGTTAATGATTTGCAAGGGAGGCAGCTGCTGCCATGGCAATGTGCAGCCAGCGCTCTGCCCGTCAGCTTGGAAAACCCACGCAGCAGCAGGTATGCTGACAGCAGCTGCATGGTTCTTCCAGCTCTCTGGAAAAACACCTATTTTTAGTGTTGGCTTGTGTTTTGTCAGTACACGGAGTGTAGTCTAGGGAGGTTTTGGTCAAGAGCTGCATCTCTCATAGCTGTGGGCATGGGCTCGGGCTACTTCCGAGTCAGCCTTAGCAGAGCCACCACTGGCAGCCTGCAGCACTTGGGGCCCAGCACTGTTTGCAATGAATACTCAGGTTTTTAACCAGGATTTAGTTGAATATTCTTGGCTTTCCCCAAATGGATTTACTGCTTCAGGGCTCTGGAAGAGGCAGTTCTCGTGCAGAACGTGCACGCAGGTACTGTGCTGAACAGCGTGGTTGCAAGAGTAGGTAGCCAGCCTTAATTAAAACTGGAAGTGAATTACATTTTGTACTTAATTCTCTGATCTTCTATGTGAAATAAAAACGGAGCAGTGTCACAAGGGCTATGGTTGTCTTAGGGAGAATGGTGCAGGCCGAACCACCCAAACCTGCTTATCTGCTTAAGGTGCTACGGGCACAGATTTACCCTGCCAACAGAAAACAGCCATCCACTTCTTCAAGGAACATTTATTACTCCTACATAGAAACCCTTTGCAAAACCATAAGTTAAGAGCTATACAGGAAAAATACATATGTACAGTTCTGAAATGAAAGCAAGCCATCAGCTGCAGTAATGCCGCGGACCCACGCCTCGCTGCCTTTCTTCACTCAAGGGCACAGCAGAATAAGCCTCTGCGGTCCTTGTGCGAACAGTCCTGACTAATCTTTTGAAGGTAAATCTCACAACCGGGGGATAAACAAGTATCTTGGGACATAGTGGAGCACGTCTGGGGGCTGTGCAGTCTCTGATGTGAAGGAGAGGCCCTGTTCTTCAGGGGGAGAGAAGAGTCAGTGCAACAGGTGAGGCCTTCTCTATGACCCAGGTCCGAAGGGTCCGGCTTTCTCTGCCACCTCCAGAGCAAGTTTCAAGTTCTGGTCAAACAACTCGCATCTGAAACAGAAAAGCAGAAGGGGGTGACTTTACCTATGGAACAGGCTAACAAAGGCAGGATCTCCACATTCTTCAAAGCGAGATTCTGCTATCAGACTTTGGCCTGGCCATTAATTAAGGTTAAAGCTTCTTGTATGCGCTCAAGCGTGACATATGGGCAGGAGGGTTTGTGCCGAGGAAGAGTGCCTCCCCCTTCCCCAGGAGAGCAGCACCAGAAGGAGCACAGTGCCCCTGCCGCCACGTGCTGTGTCCTCCCCTTCCCTCAACCCCTGGGTCTGCTCTGCCCCAAAACAGAGGGGCTGTCAGCGTGTTACCACACGGGCAGAGTGAGGAGGGGCTGCAGCTGCATTGTCAAAAGCGGGCTTTTCTCTACCTGATGGGCATCTCCAGGGAGTAGAAAGGATTCTTCAAGGCGAAGTCAGAGTAAATCTCGTAGATCTTGCGCAGAAGGGCGTCTATCCCCGCCTGCCTCGGGTCGGCAAGAACCACGAATTTGATCCCTGGAGCCATAAAGACAGGGCGTCAGGAAGGCTGAGCTCCGCGACAGGCCTGGCCGGGCCAAGCCGAGCTGTACCTGTCAGCGTCTGGAAGCAGTGCAGCTTGAAGGTGTCTGTCTCCAGCATCTCGATCCCGGAGCTGCCCACCTCGGGGGACAGCTGCGACCCGATGGCGAACAGCCTGTGGGGAGAAGGCTCCTCAGGGCCCGCGCCCCCCGGCCCTGCCCCCCGGTCCCGCCCGTCCCGCGCGGCTCACGAGTGGAACATGGAGGCCAGCATGAGCTTCTCGTTGGAGGAGAGGCGGTGGCGGCCGAAGCGGATGGACACGGGGTAGTTGGCGGGGTTGCCCAGGAACTCCAGCACGTCCTTCCCGTCCGCCGTGAAGCGCCCGTTGACCTCGGCGCCGTTGATGGCCAGCACGGCGTGCCCCACTGCGGGGACAGCGCGGGGTCAGCCCGGCCCGGCGCGCCCGGCCCGCCCGCCCGCCCGCCCGCCGCCGCACCGCGGATGCCGTCGCGCTGCCCGAAGGCCACGACGACGCGCTCGTCGTGCGGGCGCAGGACGAGGTCGAGCGGGAAGCTGAACGTCTTCTCGGTGTCGGCGCGGGGCGCGTAGTGGTCCAGCTGGTAGATGAGCCCGCCCGCCTTGTTCACCACGTACACGCTGAAGATCGCCATGACGGCCCCGGCCCGGAAGCGGCGCCGCGCCCCGCCCCGGAAGCCGCCCCTGAGCACGGGGTTTCCCCGCGCCCCGCGCCCGCCGCTTCCTTTCTGGGCCGACATCTTGAGGAGCCGCGCCGCCGCAGCATGGTGAGCGCCGGGCGGGCCGCGGCAGGCCCGGGAGGCCGCCCCGCCGCCCGCCGCTCACCGGCTGCGCTTCTGTCCCCCCCCCGCAGCCGCCCAAGGACGACAAGAAGAAGAAGGACGCGGGCAAGTCCGCCAAAAAGGACAAAGACCCGGTCAACAAGTCCGGCGGCAAAGCCAAGAAGAAGGTGGGGGCCGGCGGGCTGCAGGGGAGGCCCGGCCCGCAGCGTGTGGCTGGTGCATGGCGGGGTGCGGGCACGCCGGGGGGGGAAACGTGAGGAGGAAAAGGCTGTGGCTCCATGCGGGGCTTCAGGCCCGTCGCTGGGCGATGCTGCGGGCGCGGCCTGCGGTGCTTGTATCTGGTGTGTGTTGTCAGGCCTTTGGTGCGGGATGTGACGCGCAGGCGTTTGACGGCTTAGGGCTGGTTTTTCTGTTTCCGAGTAGAAGTGGTCCAAGGGGAAGGTGAGAGACAAGTTGAACAACCTTGTCCTGTTTGACAAGGCCACCTATGACAAACTGTGCAAGGAAGTGCCCAACTACAAGCTCATCACGCCTGCGGTTGTCTCTGAGAGACTGAAGATTCGAGGCTCCCTGGCGAGGGCTGCCCTCCAGGAGCTGCTCAGCAAAGGTAAGTGCTCAGAACTGTCGGGTGCGTTCCTTGCTCACTTGGCAGGTCTCGTGCTGCATCCGAAACAGACAAACGGGTGTGCTTTTGGCAAGCCGCTGCCTTACTTTGTGTCCCAAAAGTGGTCCGAAGTGAGGAGCAGCAGCTCTGCTGCAGTCACTGCTGTGCCGTGCTAAGGAGGTCCTGCTCAAAGGACAGGGGGTGACAGAACTGCCTCCAGACCTGAACAAAAGCTATGCACAAACACATGTGCGATTGGGTGTGCTGGTGTTCCCTCTCGCGCGTTGGCCAGTCTCAGAAGGGAGCACAAGGCCCCTGACCACCAGTACACACGCGCTCAGGTAACTTCCTTTTCTCGTAGGTTTGATCAAACTGGTGTCGAAGCACCGAGCGCAGGTGATCTACACCAGGAACACGAAAGGTGGGGATGCGCCTGCCGCAGGGGAGGACGTGTAGCGAGGAGGTGAGGCAGCGGCTCCACGCTGGAGCCAGGTTGTGCTTTGCTGGGAGCTAACACGTGGCTGCACGTTGGGCAGCTGTGCTGCTTTGGGTGGGCTGTGCCTCTGGGTGTTGGGAGGACATCAGTCGTGCTCCAGAGCAGTTGGTGATTGTCCCTGTGCGTGCTCTGCCATCAGCGTGCCTTCCCTGCTGTCACGGGGCGCTGTGCAAAGGGTCCTTGTTGGAGCAGAGCTTGCAGACTCTGTGTTTTGACCCGCTTGTCTGATTGAGGACTTCTTGCCTTGCAGGTTCCCCAGCGGCCTCGTCAGCAATGTGTCCGATGTAGACGCACACAATAAAATTATTGAAATAATTGTTCTTGCCTTTTCAAGAATGTGTACGTTTCATTATTGATAGTGGATTCTGGGACAGGTCACGGCTGTCTACCAGCGTTTATATGGTGTTTGCAATATCCTGTGAACATGCTTTTGTATTGTGACAGGGAACTTCTGTGTCACCTACAGCAGCCAGAGATGCTAAACCATGTTGAGCTGCAGTTGGAGGAAAACCGAAGCCCAGTTCTGTGGCTGGGGAAGGTGCTAGCAGGATATTTTCAGTATTTCTAAGGTCCCTGCGGACCAGCTGTCCCCACAGACCTTTGTGCAAGGCTACAGCAGATGTTGGGTTAATGTCTCAGGAGAAGTGTTGATAAGCAGCTCTAAGTAAGGCTAGAAGCATTTTATTTAAATTAAAAAAGTTTATTTCTCAAAACCTCATGTCTTTAATGGGATGTGATGCTATACATTGGCACAGGACACGAGGCACCAGAGCTGCCGAGGGTGGTACTGCTGCACTTGGCCAGGCACCAAACACAGCCACATTTATGTATTAAATAAGAGCACTAAACTTTGCACAGCAGCACTGACAAAGCTGCAGCTTCCTACAGTCCACCTTCCCACAACAGTCAGAGCTTGTTTTCTTCCCTGCTCCTCTCCTGGTTACGTTTTTTTCTTCTTTTCCCCCGATTCAGTTCTAAATTGATGCCTGAAAGACAGCACAGAAGTCAGAAGGCAGCAGCCTTTAGAAAGAGGTAACGAACACTGCCTCACCACACACAAGTAAGACAGTACACAGCTTCAGAACAGTAGCTCTGGTTTTGCTCTCGGAGCGGTAGCAGCCTCTCCAGGTAGCACACGAGAGGTGCCAGCAGGCCAGTACACGGGTCTGGAAGGTAAGGCAGGCGCCTGCCTCTGCAGCCACTGCTGTGCTTAACCCCGTGCCAGGCTGGCGTGTGTGACCCGTGCAGCGAGACCTCTCCTGCCACTTGCTGCTGCCACAGAGCCTGCTCCATGAGTGGCCTGTACGGATGGAGGCCACAAACCCTGTGCTTTGCAGTGGCCTGTTTTGCCCTGAAGCTCACCTGGACTGCCACCTCCTGCCGTGGTTCCACACGCGCCCGAAGGAAGGGAGCCAGCCGTCACTGGTCTGAGAGGTATGGTCAAAGTTGGCACCCACGCGCTCGGGGGGCAGCTTCTTCAGCTTCTGCTTCTCCTCTAGAAAAGTTTTTCATTCAGTGAGTTGTTCTGTCACAGTGCTTTTGGTTCTTCAGTGTGGAAACTTGAATGTGAGGTTAACTGAAATGAGCACAAGCTGCTCACTTTGTCTGAGAAATTCCTCGTATGAAGGTCCAATTTGTTTGCTTCCATGCTCTTCCTCCTCCTCCTCCTCCTCCATTAGCCACGGAGGTTTTGCACCTACAAGACACAGAGAGAATATATTTAGCTACTGTAGTTATCCTAAACTTATGATGGAGAGAAGCATCCTCCCTTCCCTCATCCCTGCAGCTCTCCCTACCCAGCAAGCAGTGAAGGACAAGTAACCCTGGGGCTTTGCTCAGCTGGCAGCGGCAGAGCATACCGCAGACCATACGTTCCACACAGCACCGAGTTTTTGAAATACAGAACCTTTTCCTTCTCTAGCATGTCACCTATGAGCAAAGGCACGAGCACCTCCTGCTTGTGCCATGGCTGCTTCAAAATAACTCTTGAGTTGCTCCTATGATGCTGACAAACCAAGAGCTTTCAGCAGGGCACCACCTGAGAGAGCTGCAGGTGAAGTACCTGTGTGAACGTTCCCCTTCCCTTCTGTATCCTGTCAACAGAAACAGAAAACACTGATGAGAAACTGATGCTTTTAAAGAGCGTTTCCTAAACAGACCAGTACTGGAAAGTACTCTCTTGTGTTCCCTTCCAGGGCCAGGTTCTGTCACAGGAAAGGGGAGGCTCTCCTCTACTGTCTTTAGGAACATTTGTTCTTATAGGCTGTGTTTTAGAACGTTTGCTTAAGGAAACACAACTTAATGCTGGATGAGTGAAGCCCTCAGCTCCTTGCTCCCCTGAATCCGCACGGCTGCGTTTTTTGCAACAGAGACTGCAACCCCTTGTTTTCCTTCGTAACACCCTCTGTAACCCTGTGGTTAAATTGAAGTTGTGCTCATTAGCCAGTCACCCCTACCTGGTGGCCGATGAAGGTCAAAGCCTGGCTGGGCTCCATCCAGTTTAAGTCGGGTCCCGTGTCTGTCCTGCTTGGGCCAGGCTGCTCTGCATCATGAGATGTGTCCCTGGAACACAGAGGCAGCCCGAGAGGTGGGTGACAGCTGCAGCTGGGTGGACGATGCCTGTCCAGAGGCTTCTGGGGCAGAGTTTGTGTCTGTGTTTGGAGAGTTTTCGGCAAGATTGGAAAGAAGCGTTCTAGGGGTACCATAGCGTTACCACTTTGCGGTTGTTGGTGCTTATACATGTGTGGGGGGGAGAAGAATCTCTGTGATGCTTATGATGGATAAAAGCTTGTGAAGGATCTGAGCGAGCTGATGGCAGCAGCAAACGAGCAAGGCCGCTGCCGTGGCAGGGCCATGGCTTCTAGTGGGGTTTAGGTGAGGGATGCGGTTCTCACCTCTGGGGCGCTGCTGGGGGGCCACGGGAGGCAGGTCCTGCGCGAGGCTCTGGCTCTGTTTGAAGCTGAGTGTGATTCAGGAAAAAGGAACACTATTCCTGGTGCTGAGCAGAGACACCCCCTCCACCCCCCCATCCCCCGAGCATCCGGCTGGGGCGAGTGTCCCGGTGCCCGGTCCCCACCGCGGCGCAGCCAGGGCAGGATACGGCTCACCGACCTGCAGGGCGGCCCGCACCGTCTCCCGCTGCCTGCGCTCGGCCTCCCGGATGTCGGCTGCCATCTGCGGGGAGACAGCGGGGGGGGTGAGGCGGGGCCGGGGCCGGGCCGGGCCGGGCGGGGCCGGGCGGGCCGTACCTGCCGGATGCGCGCCTCCTCCTGCCGCTGGTGCGCGGCCACCGCCCGTTCCAGCGCCCGCGCGTAGCGCTCGTACTCGTCGGCCGGCAGCACGCACCGCTCCCGCAGCGCCGCCTCGGCGCGCTGCTCCCGGCAGAACCGCGCCGTCTCCCGGCGGTGCTCGGGCCTGCGGGACCGGGTCAGCTCCGCCGCCCCGCGCCGCCCCGCGCCGCCCCGCGCCGCCCCGCGCCGCCCCGCGCCGCCCCGCGCCGCCCCGCGCCGCCGCTCACCCGGCCAGGTGCTGCAGGAGCGCGGCCCGCGGCAGCGCCAGCGGCCCCCGCCGCCCGTCCCGCCGCACGCCGCGCCCGCAGCACGGGCACCACACGCGCCGGTCGTGCTCCGCCGGGTCGTAGCGCAGCACGGCCGCTCCGCCGCCCTCCTCGTCCCCCGCCGCCGCCGCCGCCGCCGCCGCCCGCGCCGCCGCCACCTCGTCCTGCAGCCGGCCCAGCGCGTCCCGCAGCCGCCGCCGGTGCGCGGCGCTGTACAGGTGCCGGCGGCCCGCGAAGGAGGAGCGGCGGCACAGCGAGCAGTAGTGCACCGCCATGGCCGCTCGCCCTGCGCAGGCGCGGCGCTCGGCGGGGCGGGGTGTACGTGTCCCGGGGCCCCGGTGCTGCCCCCGTAGCGCGGTGTGAGCACCGCGGTCCGTGCGCAGGCTCGCTCTGGGGCCGACTCGCACACCCCCGAACCCCTGGCCCCCCACCGAGCCGCCGTGTGCGAGCGGCTGTTGGGTACCCCCGGCTGATGCCTCCTGCCCGTCCGCACCTCTCCGGTCTGCGGGAGGTTTAGACTGGGTACCAGGGAGAATTTGTCCCCTGAAAGGGGAGCCAAGCACCGGAAAATGCTGCTCAGAGCAGTGGTGGAAGCGTCGCTCCTGGAAGGGTTCTGAAAACCCTAAGATGAAAACCCTTAGGGACGTGGTTTAGTGCTGGCCTTGGCAGTCCTGGGGTAGAAGTTGGGCTCGACGAGCTTGAATGTCTTTTCCAGCCTGATTGATTCTGTAATTCCAGCCTGGCCTGACGGGAGGCGAGCATCAAGCTGCGGCTGCAAGGTTACCTCGGTGCTGCCATCCAGGGCAGCCAAGGCTTTCAGAGACTGTTCACCTTATGTCATGTCCTGCTCGGACGGACAGACAGACAACCCGCGCTGTCACATGTGGGACTGACGGCCATCCTGCGCTCCCCTAGTGTCTCCGGTGTCATTAGCACCCAGCAGTGCAGAGCCACCCTGCAGGGTGCTTTGTGTGCTGCTCAGGGAAGGAGCTGCCACCCTAATGTGCACGTTTAGACTCGATCAAATCCCTTTTAACGTGTCTGTTCCTTCGTGCTCCTGTGGGCACGCAGGTGAAAGGAGCCAGCCTCCAGCCTAGCAGTGATGTGGATCCCTGCCCACTGGGTTTGCAGTGCGGGGGGCAGGCTCATGGGCTTGGAATAACATCTGTGCGGTGGGGACTCTGCGCCCCCAGCCAGGTAAAGCATTCTGTGCCTCTGGCCCGAGGCGCTTTGTTAGGGCACAGATAAACCTCTTCCTGCAGCTCAGTTCTCTGCGCTGCAGGAGCGTTGCAAGGGGCAGCAGAGTGCATGGAGGACTTTGTGTTACAGGCATAGCGGGTGCCAGAATGCCTCTGCAACTCGTGCGGCTGGCAGAAACTCACCTTAATGAAGGAAATTAAGTATTGGCCATCTTTCTTCTCCCCCCCCCCTTCTAAATTTGAGTCCTTATGTCACAATGCTCATAATTTCCACGCGTGGTTCTTGTGAAGCTACCGGCGGCAGCACATCAGAAAGTAGGCTTGGTTTGAAAGCACATGGCACATCTTTCAGAAGCAGGGAGCCGAAAGGAATCATAGCCCAAACAGAGAGCTCATCAGATCTGCAAAAGAGAGAGTGAGAAGAAGCTGGGATGGGTACTAGGGCCATAACTACTGCTCAGGCACTGATGCTGCAGCCACAGTCCTGTCCCATATTAAACTGCCAGCTATTGCAGGAACTGAGATGACAGCTCTGTGTTTGAAAGCAGCCTGGTTGGCTTGTCTCGCTGTGTTGGGCTCTTGGCCAGCCCGATGACAGAGCCCTGCTTGTGGAGCATCTCTGCAGGGGTCTCCAAGTTCCTGGTGTCACCTCCCAGAGTCGTGTCCCGCAGTGCTGGTGGCTGCAAAGTGCTTGGGTGCGCTCCCGCTGCCTGATGCCCTCTGCGGTTTGTGGGGCTCCTGCCCTTGGAAACGTACCCGGGTTGCTCGTGCTTTGGCGCACCAGGTCGAGCGCCTCTTTAGTCAGGGCCTGTGCTTCCTCCTGAAACTTTCTGCATCCTCTTGGAGTCAGTTTCCACAGGCAGGACCTGTGGTTTCCTTTGGCGCACGGGAAGCTGGTGTCTTTCTCGAAGCAGCTGCTGAAGCACAGCTTGTGTCGGATCGTGCTTTTCCATCCCTTTGGGGCCATCTGAAAAAATGGGAAGTGCTGCCTGTGGAGAGAAAGGATTTGTCCTGGGCTGAAGCCCTTGGAGGCTGTGATAAACAACAGAACACACGGAGGGAAGGAGAGGAGGGTCCTCCCCAGGCCCTGCGGTGGGAGGCTGTCTGGTGCACCCGAGACACAGAACTGAAATCCCAGCTCTGGAGACGCAGGTTTGGGTGTTGCCAAAGAGGGGAGGCAGTTTCCTCAGCAGCATCTTGAGCTGCAGGCAGAGCTAAGACCCAAATGTGCGTCCTGGCTGCCACATCCCTGCTTCCCAGCGGAAGATCAGAGACCCCTGTACCCCCTGCAGCCCCTCTTCCCCTCATTCTGCACTAGGAGCTGGGAGAAGAGCGGGTACCGTGTGAACTGGTAGATCTGCTGTACAGTCAGACCGCCACCCGCACTGTTGCACAGGGCGAGGCTGATGAGGGTGGAGTAATTAAGGGGGGGACGGGGCCAGCCCCCCTCAATTTTGGCACTCATCTGCCTGGGGCACTTGAGCTTCATGCTCTGAGGACCGAGGACTGTGGATTTCCAAGGCACCAGCATCATCCTGACTTCAGGACTTTTTGGCATCTCCTGGGGAACTGGGATGGCCACGCATGGAGCAGCTTCACCCACAGTAAGCTGGGGAGAAGAAGGGAAAAAAGAACATGGGTTTATTAGCCCTGGGTAGAATGAGGGGCAGGGATAAGCTGCTTTGTTCTGGCAGGGAGCTTATAGAGAGCTCATACGCTTAAATTTCAGCCTCTGTCCCTGCACTTTGTACTCTGAGCCTGTTTGTCAGGCAGGCTCCATGCATCGGCTGACCGTGGCTGGAATGGGAGCTGCTGAGCCCGCTTGTTGCCCAAGCAGCTCCCTCCTGTGTACCTTTCTAGCCTTATTGGAGGGTGACAGCACATCCTCCTTGGAGCAGTCCAAGTCGGAGCAGGAGTCATCCCAGGATGTGTTCAGAGAGGAGCTCTCTGCGGCACCAGCAACTGAGGCCACCAGGCTTTTGGATCTGGCTGGGTCTGCTCCAGGGCTCCCAGGGAGGGGACAGGCCAGGCTGGGGTTTACCCACATCCACAGATTGGGCTGAGCACCCTGTCCTAAAAGGAGAAGGAGATATGTCACCCTGCCAGTCCTGCCTGAGGGCTGTTTCTGGACCTGCTGTCCACGGGCAGCCTGGGGAAGCTCTAATGCAATGCAAATCCCAAGGCAAAGGTCCCCAGTTGCCTTCTCATCCCTCTAAGTAGTGTTTTCTTTCCTGTTTTCGTACAGGGTGCCTGCCTGCGTGTTCTTGCACCACCGCGGCCAGACCAAACCCAAACAACAGTGCCCAGCTCTGAAAGTTTACCTTCTCTTTCCCCTGTGACGCCAGATGGGTGCAACTCACCCCCTTCACCCTCTTTTGGAGTTTATCTACCTGAAAGGCTGCATGTGGAGGGCACAGCTGTAATGACACCCGTGTCCTTACCTTGCAGAACTTCTTCAGTGCTGGTGAGTTTGAGCTCCTCTGCCATATCCCAGTCCTCAAGGCCATGTCGTAAGTGCAGGCTTTCCCAAAATGACTTGTTTTGGAAACTCAAGTCCATTTTCTTTGTGTGCCAAAGGTACCTCTGGGTGCCGAGGGCAGCAGGATCTGCGAGGGGGGCACAAAGGATCCCCTGAGCTTAAAGTGCTCTGGGAGCTGGCTCAGTCGCACACATGTTTTAAAAAGGGTATCACACAGGTGGGTGAAGGGCTGGTCTCTGTTTCACGCTTCTAAATACCTATTAGAGCCCCTTCTAGGGAGGCAATGATCCATACTGGTGTAATAGGGGAGCTGATTGAGAGTGGGATAGGTCACACCACGCAGGCTGTTTTCTGCCCATTTACTTTGCTAGAGCCTCAATAGATCAGCCACTCCTGTGCTCACTGGGCTAACGTTTCATTTCTTTCTGCCTCTGATTATAAGATCACAGCCTTACCTGCACTCTGCAGTGAACTTACCTGGTCTGGGAACATAAATGCCTCTGGAAGCAGGATGGATCTCTGGGGGTGCACGGAGTGCTTGGGTACCAGGAGCTGCCTCACCCTGCTTGCCTGGGAGTAGTGGGTTTTAAGACTGGAAAGTGCTTTAGGTCCTCCCAGCCAAAACACGAAGGGGGGACCCCAGCTGAGTAAAGGAGCCAGGCTGAGTAGATCCTGGGTGTGCTTTCAGTCTCTTAGAAACTTTGTGTGCCCTTTCCTGAATTGCTTTTGTTTCTTCAACCACATCTTTCACACACGGCCCCTGCCTAATCTGTCCTAGGTCTGATGAAGGAAGCAATGTAGTTTGTGCTAATAAAGGGTACTTATACATCCTCATCCTTCTGGCCCACTCGCTGTCACTCCTCTGCTTGGGGAGGGGGTGTGGGGGCAGGTGGCACTGGTGGAAATGGGGTAGCTACACATCAGAATCCAAGGCTTGGCTTTGTACCAACAGGCAGTTAGATTTCAGACTCTCTACATATGTTGACCGTTTTGCAGGAGGACACGGGTTATGCTGGTAGCGGAGCAGTGCAGCAGGGACTTGCTGCCAGTCTGTAGCAGGGAGTCGAACAGAAAGAGGCAGTGTTGGGAACTGCTGCAAAAGATTGTGCCATAACATTAGTGTTATGATGTTGGGAGGATCTCAGCTTAAAAGGGAATTCCCGGACCCTTGCACTAGAGGTTTGTCCTGGAGTTGTTTGGGTTATTTCTGTGTAATGAAAGAAAAGGGTGAGATGCTTCTCCCTGCTGCAGGCTTGCTCTGCAGTGCTTTGGGCCGGATGCCCCTGCCCTGTTTGCTGTCACTGTTCTCAGCCTTCGAGTGTTTACGTCTTTTGGGACAGGCCGTTAAAAACTGAGTCAAACACTAAACCAAGCTTTTCTGGCCAAGGTAACCTTCCAAGGGCAGGGGGAAATCTGGCACACTCGGGTTTGCCTCCTCAGTAAAAGCAGCTATGATAGTTTGTGCCGCACTAAGGCTTGCTTAGTCCTTGTTAGGCATTCCGTGATTATCAGGTCAGTATGGCGTGGCTTCTGTGAGATGCAAAAGGCTCTCGACACACTGCTTTTCCCACCCTGGTGTGACAAAGTTCAGTTGTTTGCAGAGACGCCTGTGTGCTCCCTCCTGGTCAGATGCCTCAGGGGTGAGCAGGACACACTTGCTGGCTTGCTTTCCTCAACACCCCAGTGCAAACCCTTTCCCCTTCCTGCAACTGGAGCCTGCTGTTTGACTTGGGATGTGTTGCAAACAATCCAGCTACTGCAGTTTAATAATTTACCACCTATCGCTGGACATGTCACACCACAAAGTTGCTTTCCCCTTTCTGTCTGGAGCTAAACTCTCACACAGTGCTGTATGTATCAGCTGAGGCAGAGTAATTCATTAAGCCTGTGGTTATCTATGTGCACCCTGAATTGATGCCTCACCTACCCACATAACCTTTGGTACTTCGAGAGTGAATGCACACAAGAGTGCTGGGCTGGGCGCAGCGATGTCCATCATCTTGGAACAACGTGAGTATTTTGGGGGACTAAAGAGGTCCTGCGAAAGCTGGATCTTGCACGCAGGTGAAGTGTCTCGCCCTGCTTCCTCTGCAGCCAGTGTGGCTTTGGAAGAGCCAGCAGGGCAGCACACTGATGCGAATGAAAGGCAGAAGGATATCTGGGGATGGAACGCGTCCATAGGAAGGACACTGTTCCCTGTGCTGCTCTGCAGGAGCTGCCCTGGCAAGAGCTGGAGGGGGACAACCAGGGCGTGTGGCTTGGCCACAAGAGGCCGTGTGAGCTGGTGTTTTGCACATTGGTTTCACCTGTAGCTGCTCTGGAGTTAGGTGCGGGCTCCCCAGCAAAAGCTCCTGCAGAGCAATAAAGGAGATGAGAAACAGCTGCAGGCAGCAGCTATAGGATCTTCCTTTCTTCCATCCTCCCCCAGCTTCCAGTGTCCTCAGAGAAGGCTGTAGCTCTCCGTGGAGCTGGTAAGTAGAGCCAGGGGTAGGGCATAACACAATACAGTGCTTCACCCTGAGGAGCTCTGAGCTCCCGAAATGAGGTGCGAAAAGAGCCTGCTGATGCTTCCTGCCTGGGCTGCAGGGATGGAAAGCATTCCCCGTGTACTGATGTTTACTTCTCGCTGGTGAAGGTTTGACTTGCTGCTGTAACTCAAACAGGTAAAGCAGGGAAAGGAGCCCTGTGGTCTGCAATGGAGTGAGCAAAACTGGAAACAGAGGTGCTGGTTTCCAGTTTAAAGCATAAGAATGTTTTAGATACACACAGTTGCAAGCACAGACCTTTCCCGTAAGTCCAGGAAAATTCTAAAAGGCCTTAATTTTGCCTCTGGCCATTCAGTTGCTGAATCCCAATCCCATCAGTTTGTATACTGTAGATTCTGGGAGGAAGCATCATAACCCCTGATCTCTGCTTTCCCAGGGAGGGGGATCTTGATCAGACTGATTGAGTCAACTTGTGGCAAACAAAACCTAAGGCTGCTGATTCCTTGTGCCACGCAGAGGCTCATGTGTGTATTCTAAAGCTGTCTCATTTTTGGTTCTCCTTTAGCTTCCGAAGGTGAGACAGAAGTTAGAAGAGAACCTGCTGACATGTGCAGAAGGCCACAATCATGAACGGAGCTGAAAAGGTAGAGAGGTGACAAGCTGGTGGCATCTTTGCTCGGGACATCCAGATTCTTCAAAGCCAGCTCTTTTCAGGTGAGTGTTATCCGCGCAGAAGCCAACTCATGGGATATATTTTGGCTGAAAACCAGTCTCAGCTACTCTCACACACCTTGTAACCAGCAGAACTACAGGGAAGCTTTGTCAGGATGAGGGTCGGGGTCAGGGGACAGTTCTCTTTCCTTGTTGATTCTCATCTTCTGCTGCTTTAGATGAGGACTTGTTTGCAAATCAAGAGAAAAGACGTTTCAGATTCCAGGTGTAACGGCGAGTGTGCTCGATTGCTTCTTGTGGTGTCTGACTTGTGCACGTGCGTGTGAGGTGTAGGTAGATGTCTTTGGCCAGGCTGGCTTCATGTGAACGTGCTGCCTTCTGCGAGGCAGAGACACTGGATTGGCTCCCTTCTCTGAAAGATGCTGGATGAAAGCTCACTCTCTCCCCTAAGGATAGGGGAGGTCTGTGACTTCACTTCCAACTCCGGGTTCTTACTGAAGTCTGACTTGAATGGCTTTTGTATTCCACAGCCCCTGAAAGCTTTGAATGTGTACAGAGGGACATCTGCTTGTCCTTGGTGATATGAGGGTATTGCTGTTGTCTTGGCTTTGCCCAGCTGATGGTGTTCCTATAGAGGGAAGCTCAGTGGACTTGGTGCGGACTCTGGGCTTGTGGGTGCTGGTTGTGCCAATCAGCTGTGGGGGTCGCGTGCGCGTGTGTGTACATATATACTTGTATAAGTATGTTTTCCCCTGTGGTAGAACAGAGATTAATTTCCAATTAAGTAATTGGTATTTTCCCCATCTTCCTAGCACAGGGTGTACGTTAGGTGCTTGGCTTGTCCTGGCACAGCATCACTCCTTCTGTGTTGGTGTTGCTTCAGCTCCCGGGGCTGCAGCAAGTGGCTGATGCTGTGACTGTAATATAGAAAAAGCTCCCAGGATATGCATGGGCTGGGATTAAAAACAGTCCTTTCTGTTACAGCGAGGCAGTGGGGACAATGTGGGTGGGCAAGGGGAGAGGGAATGTGAGGCAGTGAGAGATGGTTGCTGCACTGGCACTGGAGCGGGGCAGTGCCAGAGTGCCTGGTTAATCCTGCAGACGCCTGGTGTGTCTCTGTTGGTACCGCAGGTAGATGCTGCTGCTGCTGTTGTAGCTGTTTGTAGTCTCCTCAGGACGTAAGAACTCCACAGCTGTACTTGATGAGCATCGCAGCCTCTTTTATTAGCTGTATTCTAGTCTCTCTGAACAGACACGCTATTTTTTGGTGGGGGAAAGACAGCCTCTTACCCCCCACGTCCTCCGAGCCTGTGAAGTTGCAGTTAAAGAGCTGAACTCAGGTCTCTGCCCCTCCTCCCTGATTTTAGAAACCACTTCAAAGGTGAGCTGGCGGACGATTGAAGCGACCGGTTCTGCCAGGCTCGCCGCCGCTCACCTTTCGTGCCGCTCCCCCGCAGAACAAAGCGCAGCGCTTCCCTTTGAATTCCCCCTTTGAAAGCCAGAGGGGACGGAGGCTGAAACGCTCCGCAACTTTTTTGGTGACTGCTCCTGTACCTTCCTGAAGTGCTGGAGGGATGAGGACAGGGCTCCGGGGAGGAGACTTCGCTTGCAGCTCAATTAGCTGTTGGCAAGGCCTGGCGGATGGGATGCCTCCTCCTCCTGGCTGTCACAGCCAGTTTGGAGGGCAAGGTAATGCATGCAGCAAGGGCGGAAAGTTGCCACGGAGCATCTCGGAGTCAGTGGCTTGGACTGATGCACACGAGGGTCTCAGAGCCCATCCTGGCTGCCCGTCGCTGGGCAGTGCCACCTCCCGCTCCGCTGCTGCCTGAGGGAGGGCTCTGCCCTGTTCTCCTTTCTGTGTGCTTTGTGCCGAGAAGGGGTGGCACACGGCAGAGCTGGTGCGGAGCGCGTGCTGCAGCCTCCCAGGTGGGAAGAGGAAAACTGGCGAGTGGTGTCCTGCAGCCAGTGCCCAAGGCACGGTCTGCTCGCTGTCACTGCAAGGGATGCTTCTTGTTGCAAGCACCAGGGCAGGATGGAGGGCAGGGTACGAGAGCAGGGCTTATCTTTGTGATGTGAGTTTCCAGACCTCTTTCTGTGCCATCGTGGCTGGGGATGTTTGCAAAGCTTTAACACATAAGACTGTCATTTGCAAGCAGGTAAATGACACCTCACAGGCCATCCCTGCAGCGTGTAAAGGTGGCGAAGACCACCTAGTACTGAATCAGCAACCCCACCTAAGGGTGCAGAGCTCTCTTATCAAAGTACCAACTGAGCTTGCCTCCACTCAGCTCATGCGGTGACAGGACTGTGGCTTGCAGCAGTGCAGCTGCATGGCCAGCACATGCAGTGTGTGGTGGGAAGTGATGCAGGTCATGGCTGTGATGTCGGGAGCAGTGGGATGCTGACTCGGTGCAGGAAGCAGCAGTAATAAAGCAGTAGGAATTGGTCATGTTAAAGGAAGTACCAGATGACAGACTTGGGCTAAGGTTTATAAATCTGATCTCTGTGATTCTGGTGAGACTCCTCGTGTTTTATGGCCAGCATCACTTTTGTACATGTTGCAGAGCTGCAGAATCGAGAGGAAACCTCCTGCTGCTGCTGGTTCAGAGCCAGGCTGGATGCCTGTACATGGCTTCTTAGGGGACAGTGCTGAAAACCTAAATACATCAGTGTGTGTGTGTGTGTGTGTGTGTGTGTTCAGCGCTCAGCCCTGGGTGCAAGAATTGCTGATGCTGGAATCACATTCAGCTGCTTATAGCAACCCATGTATGAGGGCATGTGCCTCTGCATAAGACCATTCTGTGGCTTGGCCTCGCTCATTCTGCTGGTGGAGAATCACTGAGATGAGGAGGACCGACTCATGGAATATTTAGTCTGAAAAACCAAACCTTTTCATTTTACTGTGGGTGAAACAGGGACGTTGTCTCTTTAAGGCACCCCCTCCTCATTCCCCGAATACCTCAAGGCCTCGGAGTGATTCTGGAGGAGAGGATCAGTGCAGGAGTTTAAGGCATCCTTCCCTGCCCTGCTGCACTGCTCACTTACTGCTCCGAAGGCTGTGCTTTGCCGTTGCCATGGAAACCATTAGTTGCTAAGCAACTGGAGCATCATCTGCGCTGAGCCCTCGCATCTAATTATCCCATCACAGTGGCTGAGAGGGGCTGGGGGGGGATTAACTCCTCTACCGTGGCAGATCCATTGACAACACTCTAGTCACATTTAAAGAGACATAGCCTCCTTTCTGCCACACTTGGCCACGCTCTCTTGCTCACTCAGCTACTTGGCTTTCTTGCATCGTTGGTCTGCTAGAAGGGATGTGGGTTTCTGCGAGCAGCAGAGATGTCCTCTGTGCTCGTGGTGTGCTTGCTGCCCATGCACGGAGCTCTGCTGGGAGCTCTTGCTGTCCAAGTTGCACGTGGTGCCTGTAGCTCCATGTTTGGATCATGCAGTCCTTGCTTCGAGGACTCTGGGCCACGCTTTAAGTCCTTCATGTATCTCCTTTGTGTTGCGACCGCTTCAGTGCTGCCTTTATGTTACTGTCTCTGTCCCAAGAGCCTGATGTCATGTCTGCCCTGTGAAGTAGTGATAATTCTTCAGAACTCCGCAATGGGAGAGGTGGGCAGCTCCCTGTCTTCAGTCTGCAGGCTAAAGCAAACGCTGTGTAGCTTCACACCCAGTGTCACCTTACTGTGTGCTGCGGGGAGGGGCTGGGGACTCTCTTCGAGGAGCACTGAAACTCCGAGGTGTGAAGTAAGCGCTAAGGAAAATCTCACTCCTGGACCTCTGTGAGTGGGCAAAGCCACCCCCTGACTGGTGAATTTTGCACATTCAGATAAAATAGTAGGTCTGAGAGCTGATTCTGATCTTGAGTTTGCAAATCCAAGGTCAAACTCTGCAGTTGTCTCCCTGCCGTGACAGATTGCATCTGAATGAGGTTCCCTGACTTGTGAGGACAGTGGCAGCAGTTTGTTGCCTTTAAACCTGAGCTTCGTGAAAGCCTGACTGCACCAAGGTCCATGCTTGAGTAAATGATACCGGCTCCTCACCTGCTCCTGGCTGGCTGGATAGGGAAGAATTCCTCAGTTTTCACCTTCTCCCAGGAAATGGATGCTTTGTGATTTACTGAGGTGATTTCCAGGTGGCTGGATCCATGTGAGTGGGGAGGTTGGTTAGAAAGTTTTCCCTTCCTTTTTTTTACTGCTTAGGTCTGTGAACCAGTTGTTACTGCACAGCGTCCTACCAGTGTTTGCTGCACCTTTGATAGGTAGTGAGATGGAGCTGGTTCAACAGAAGGGTGGTGCATCCTGACCTTTGAAAGCAAGAGAATTCCTAATAACTCACCGAATTGCCTTTGTTTCTCTGTTCAGCCTTGAATTGCATGGTCTTCCGGTGCAGCCAAAGCCTGCAGGCACTCTGCAGCCCTGGCAATATGTTGTGCCAACCTGTTAGCAGTGCTTCCACCCCTCTCCACTGGCACAGGACCGAGGCATGTGGCTCTCCAAGGAATGAGTGATCGGGGCTAGGTGTGGGATGGAGTAGCTCGGGAAGATGGAGCAGGTGCCCCCACCTTGCTCTCCAGGTAGACGAATGATGATGATGATTATTAGAGCTCTTGTAATGATCTTGGGGAGGGGCAAGTGGAGGAGAGAGTCATATTTTGTCATGAAAACGGGAAATGTAATTAAAGGCCACATGTTAATTAAGAGCTGGAGGGGAGAAATAGATGGATTTCTGCCTGAAGTCTCATTGGCATTGGCAGTTGGGCACTTTGCGTAACGCTAACAGGCAAGGAGGAAAAGCAGGGAAGATGGAAGTATTGTGTGGCAGCTCCTGCGGCTCGGAGCGGGAAGTCTGTAAAGGAGAAGTTTTGTTCTCCCCAGGCGAGGCTGGGAAAAGGGAAAGAGGAACGGTATCCACAACCTGTTGTGTTCGGTTCTTTGGGGTAAATTGGCTGTGTTGAGACACAGAGAGATGGTCCAGGCCTGATGGCCCACGTGTGCTTCTCCGTGGCCTGCCTGGGTGCCTCCCTGTTCTCTGCATGGGGATTTTCAGTCCCTAGAGTGTCAGACCAGTGCACTCCATCTGCTTAAAGAAGCAGATGTGACAGGGGGCAGGAGTCAAGGAGACGACAGCTCTGCTGCTCTGACAGGCTGGTGGATGCCGGGCCAGTTGGCATGGGAGGATCTCCTAGGTGTGGATCTCGGACTCTTTTGCCGTATAAGACAGATGTGCAGAAGAGCATTGGGAAATATCTGCCCTGACTGTAGTGGGGTATTAATGTGTTTAACATGGGGATCCTGCTCTTCAGCTGTGCCTGTACTCCATTACCATGGCTCTGGAGAAGAGAAAAGGAGCCGAAGCACTGTATGGGAGCTGGGCTGGGAATGACTAGAGGGGAGTGAGTGCAGGGCAGTCAGATGTACCTGCTCACATGAGGGTACTCTGGGGGGGGGGTGTTTATCTGTGTGCGCATGGTGCTGGCTGGGGGAGCAAGACTGCTTCTCTGCAGAAGTGAGAAGGCTGTCTGCATGCAGATATTAAGGGGGCTGTTCACAATGTAGTTTGCCGTGTGTTGGGGGCTCACGGGGATCAGGAAAAGCAAATGTGCAAAGCCTCTGACTCACAGGCAAGGTCCCAGAGTCAGGAAGGAGTAATGTAGAAGCTGCAGGAGCCATGTGCTGCATGTTAATGAGGCAGGCAGTGCACACAAAAGTGCTGTAGCTTGGCTCTGCTGCCCGTGTGGCTTCTCCCTTTGCACGTGTGGCTTCTTGGAGGAGCAGAGCAGCCCTCTGTTTGAGCAGAGTGTGGCATGGGGCAGAGCCAGGGCAGGACTCGAGGAAGACCGTCTCTGCGCTCATTCCCGGAGCACGGTGAATGGGGTTTGTAAGGTGTTCAGTGTCTGTGATGAACCCTGTCCTGGAGCGGAACATGTAACGGCAGGCACAGAGCGCCTGGGACAAAGAAGACATTAAAGTGAGGGAGGGAATTAGGGAAGATGATAGAAAGTCGCTGCCTAAGTGGGAATTTGACCACGGAGCAGGCCACGTTCCAGAAAACGTGAGGGGTTTGTAGCAGCTTGTTTGGAACACAGCGCATGAGCTTCCTCCTGCATGGCCGGCCGGAGCATTTGCTCCCTGACCTGGAAGTGGAACTAGGGAATGTCTCGCTCAGTCCGCTGGGTTGTAGCGCATCCCTGCTCTTCTGCTTCACTCGTGCACTCTTTTGCCTTTCTTTTCGTTTCCTTCTGGCATCTCGAGGTCTAAAGCGTTTCCAAGAAGAACTGACGTTAGGAGAGCAGCAGCTGAGGAAGCTTGCCAAATGCTCTACATTGGTTGACAGCTCCTCTCAAAACCAGATGGTTACTAATTAAAGGGAGTCAAGTGAGGAGGCTGCCTTGGCCTTTCTATTTTCTTTTTTGTTGGGTTCTTTTTCACTTCCTCTGAGGAAAAGATTTCATGACCTTGGAGGAAGAGCATCTTCCTCTGCTTGCAGGGATGGCCTGTTCCAGCGCTCGTAGTTTGTGGTGATGCTGGGCGCAGGCTCCTTCTGAAGCAGCAGGCTGTTTGCTCTGGTCCAAGGTAGCTGCCATGGGAGGTAGGACAGAAATGTGGTTGTAGAAAGAAAACACAAAGGGGGAGAGGAGTTTGGAGCCCTTCCCCAGATCTTCTGTGGGACCTTTCCTTGAAGCCTTATATTGTCAGTAGAGATGATCCTGACATTGTCGCGCCACCCTTTCACCGCCTCTTGCCTGTTTTGGGGATCTTCTCCATGCTCCTCAGCCTGCTGCACCTTTCACACAGAGGGGTACTTTGAACACGGCCTCTCTTGGGTCATCTGTGTGCATGTGGGCTGCTCCATGTGGCTTCTCCCTGTGGTACTGGGAGCTGGATGGCTGGGAATGAAGGGCAAGCACAGCTTGTTTCTCTGTTTTCAAGAACATTTGGTTTCTAGAGCCAATCTTAACAGATGCACTGTCAGTGCTTAACGGTTCAACCTCATGTGGAAGAACTGTGTCTGAGGGAAAATGGATTGGCAGTAGCAAACACCTCCCACTCGAATTCATGTCCACGAAAAGTGTAGCAGCTTTGTCTCAATTAAGTTCCAGAGCTGTGGTCCTGCACAGGCTCCCATGCCTGACATCTTGCTCCTTCCTTCTACTGGCATCAGTGCTGCATGGCTGGATTTTGGGGGACTGGAAGCAGGAAGGCCAGTCCATCCTTCCCCACAGTATTGCTGATAGAAGCAAGCTCGGGTACTGTACCCCTCAGAGTTCGGGGTGAGCTTAGCCCTGCTCTGGGCAGTCCTGCCTCCTGGTGTTCAGTCCATTTCCTTTCTGCCCTCTACATGTGCTCTGGAGACACAAGTGCTCCTTTTATGTCAGACTCAGAGACCCTTAGAGAGGACACGCTCTACATATTGCCAAGAGTCAAAACGGGGATCTCCAACCTTGCTCTCCTTTTGAACAGAGGAACTTGTATGGAGTGCCTGAATCAAAGAGCTTCTGTAGGGATTGTACAAATGCAGTCCAGCCCCCTTAGAGATGCCTTTGCTGGTTCCAGTTGGATGTTGTGCCTTCCTTGAAACCTGGGCTCCAGTTGCGAGTGACTGTCTGGTAACATCTTGTATTTTGGGGACAGAGCAGCGTTCTGACAGAGGATTACTGGGGACTTACAGGGCTGTCCCTCTACCCTCGGGGGGCCTCTCGATGGACCCCTGGGCACTACAGAGTGCTGATCTGGAGTCTGGCCTTTTGTGTCCCTGACAGCACCGCGCAAATCCACATCTGCATGATGCTGCTGAAGCATCTTCTCCCTGTCATGAAATATTCATGCTCTTCTCCAAAAGGGCTCCAGCAGCAAATCCGTGTGTCCCTCCTGTGCCACCCCCGCCCTGCACAAGCAGGCAATCTGTGCTGCAGAGAGGGCGGCTGTGGGCTCTACCGGGAGGTCAAGCCAGATCCGGGCAGCTGATCTCTGTCTTTGAGGAAATAAAACAGAGCAGAAAATAAGCAGCAAAACCCCAGGAGGTGCTTTTGAGACTTAACCCTTTCCAGGCTGGGAAGCAGCAGCAGGGAGAGTGTGCAGGGAGCAGCCTGAGCGGTGCTGGATGTGGATCTGGAGAGCAGCCAAGGTGCTGTAGTCCTTTCTCAGGCTGGGGAGGTTGCTCCCCAGCCTGGGAACCCTGCTGGAACAGGCTCTGCTGCTGTTGGATGTGCTGCTTTAAATCCATCGGATGTGAGTTGCTGTGCTGCTCCTGGCTTTATTGAAAGCCGCCTTGATTTCATTGTATTCACGAGTCCTTGCTCGAATGTCACGGAGGAGTGCTCAGTTTCCCCTGTGGGCGGAGGAGCATAAATCTTGGGTCTCATGAGTTACTTCTCCTTGATTTTTTTTTCCGATGTTCAGGGCATTTTTGAGCCTCCTCCTCGTTTACTGTTATGATGTCAGGCAGCGAAAGTGATTTATTGCATCGATGACGGGGGGACTGCTCCACTGAGGGGAAAGTTTCTGGGCTGGGGGGTGGTGGTAGGACTCCCTCCTCGAGCCCTGGTGCTGTGGGGCCCTCGCCCCATGGGGTGACAGTGGTGCAGGGCGAAGGGGGCTCTCTGGGCAGGAGCTGAGGCGTGGAGGGGACGCGGTGCTCGGGCACACGCTATGGGTGCTGTTCCAGCGGCCTGGCTGGGCTGGAGGATGCAACTGGTTCACTCGTCCCTCCCTCTTCATCCCCTTGATAATCTGATTTACATTCCCTTTTCTTCCCCTGGATCCTGCTGTTACCATGGGAACTATGTTCACAGTTGCATTTCATTGGCTTCCAGAAAAACTCCTTTCTCCCTTTCCCCCTGTCTGTCTCCCCTTTTCCAGACTGGACACAGAGCTGTGGCTGTCAGAGGATGGGGAAGCTCACGAGGCTTCTGATAACCAGGATGAAGGCAGCAGTTAGAGAGAGGAACTGGGGAAATACAGCAAGACCATTAAGGACTAGATGAAGTAATTCTGCCTATGTGGCCTTTAGCTTGGTCTTTTCTGCATCTCACAGCTATGAAAGGAGTCTTGGACCCCCACTGTCCACGAGCCCACTCTCTCACCCCAAGGGTCTCTCCTGCTCTGAGTTCTCTGAGCACCAGGCTGGTACATGGTCAGCTCTTCACTGTAGCCAAGGGATTTTCCTGCCTGTTTCTGCAGAGACCAGGCTGGTGTCATGAGTGCTGCACGGATGAGGGACAGTAAGGGAGGAAGTGCTGCTCCAGCTCTTGCACTGTCACCTTCTTGTTGCCTTTTGTTAGGTCCAGGAAGATCATGCCTTGGCCTGGTAGATTAAGAGCATGCACAGAAAGTTGAAAACAATTGTGATCCTATACCTTAACAAATTGTCTTTTGTTGGCTGCTTTGTTCCTGAAGTAACTGCACTTTGGTGTTTTCCAATACAGCATATTTGCTAAAACTGGGAGAGAGGCTGGATTTGGAGGAGGAAGGGGCAGTGGAAGAGGTGAAACCTTCCCCAAGCCCCTTCTTAGGAGGTTCTCCTTCTGTCACTCGGTCCCACGTGTAGTAGGGCTAGCAGGCAGGCTGCTCAGCCTCAGCGCTCTGCCCAGCACTCTTCCTCACCCTGCATGGCTGCCTTGCTAGAGAGCCAGTGGGGCTCTGGCAGCCTCCCTCCAGCAGTACCTGTCCAAACCCAGTTCCTGCCTCTGATTTTTGTCCTGGCCAAGCACCTCGGCATCTGAATGACCCCATGTCAGCCTCTGTGTTTGGTGCCCTGGACCCTTCCTGCAGACACAGAACTCTCCTGCAACCCCTCGTGTCGCCTTCTGCCTTGGAGAGTCAAGAGGTTTTGATGCTTGGTTCTTGGTGTTCATACCGCATAAAGGGCAGATGTGAAGTGGGTGAAGGCACCTGTACACAGGTACACGGGTATTTAAGAAGGGCTGTCTGTGATGGAAGGTGTGATTTAGTGGTTCAGGAGCCAGCGTAAGGCACTGCAGCAGCAGGGATGGAGGGTTCATTGAGCTCCTTGTGTTCTAGCAGGGATGAAGAGGTATTGCATGCTGCGGAAATCCATTTCCTCACGCCAGTGCCTGGATGCTAAAGCTCTCTTTGGCGTTTTTCACTGGAGCCACAGTGTCTCCTTTTCCTCTTAATTAAAACGTCCCCTTCTGCTGTGCACGTGCCACTGTCCTGTCATGCAGAGCCCTGGAGATCCCCGCATCTCCTCTGAGAGGGCAAGCAGGGGTAAAACCAGCCAGGTGATGTGCTTCTGGTGCTGCTGCGGCGCGGCTGCTCCAGGGGAGACGTCTGGCTGCGGCTGGGACAGCCCCGCTTCCCCCGGGACCCCTGCGCCGGGCCCGGCCTGCCCTGCCCTGCTGCGGCGGGGACCCCCGGCGGCGGTGCCGCGGCCGCTGCGCCGCCAGGTGGCGCCGCCGGGTCCCGCCCCGCGCTGCCCGGGGCTCTCCGCCGGGGACCCGGGCAGGCGGCGGGGGCCGCTGGGCTCCTGTGCCCGCCGCACAGCGTGCCCCAGGCCGGGCTGGGGGTGGCCGGGGGCCGGCAGGCTGGGACCCTTCCCCATCCTGCGTCCCCCTCGGGCCATGCAGCGTGAGTAGGCTCAAGGCTGGAGAAGCAAACCCTGACCCGAACCCCCTTCACTCTTTGTCCCTCTGTAGGCGACAGCATGGATGTCCAGCGACGCTGACATTTGAAGGGAGGGAGAAACTGAACAGAAATGGCAGCGACAAGTAGTTGGGCAGGGATTGGGTGGTCCTGGCAGGAAGGACCTTTTCCTTGTCCCGGGCTCCTTACGGTGAGTGGCGCACAGGATGAATGCGTCCAGCCCAGCAGTTGCTCGAGTGTTGGTGCAGGTGACAGCAGCTCGCTAGTGTTTCCTATCATGACCTCATTTACAGAGCGGTGATTTCGAGTGACCCCAAGCACTAATAGAAGCATTGGATAAAACTGAATTTGTGGTAGGCTTGCGACCTTCCTGAAAACTCTCCTGATCTCTGTGACTTACTGACCCAGGGCACAAGTGCCTGCAGTGACCAAGCCTCCAGAAGCTGTCCGCAGGTGAAAGCACTGAGTAAATAAATCAAAAGGAGGGATTACTCCATTCCTAGTCCTGCCTTAGGACAGGAGTAGCACGGAAGGTAAAAGCTGTTCTTGCACCTTCCTTGGCTATCTCCTGGCATGATGCTGGCGCTGGATGCAGCGTGGCTCGGGGCTGGCACCCCTGTGCCCTGCTGCGTTCTGCCGTTCTTGCGCACGCCTGCAGAAAGCGTGTCTGTGCCGACGCTGTCGCCCACACCCGGCACTGGCATGTGCGCGCGAGGCGTGCACGGCCGGCGCCCTACGTGCCCCGGCAGGCAGGGCCCGGAGCGGCGCAGCCCACCCGCGGGCTGTGGGCAGGCTGGTGGAGCGCGGCGCGGCCTCGGCGCGCATCCCCGCCGCCCGCCCGGGGATGCCGCGGGGGGAGCGCGGCCCCGGTCCCCCCCGCCGGGCTCTGCGGGCTTTGTGCTGCCCGCCCGAGCCGGCCCTGCCCGCGCCGCTCTCCCGAGCCGCGCGCGGACGAAGGAGCCGTATCAGGATAAGAGTCCTCGCCCGCCGAGCCCGGGGCGGCAGCGGGAGGCGGCGGCCCCAGCGGTGGCCGCGCTTCTCGGGCCGGTGGCCCCGCAGGACGCGGGTTTAACCCCCCGCGCCCCGCAGGCGCTGCCGGCAGCCTGCTCGCCGGTCGGTCCCGTCGCTCTCCTGGCTTACCAGGTGGCGAGGCGGAGGCTCTCTCCCGGCTGCAGCGCCGGCAGACCCCAGCCTTTTCTTGGTTTGCTGCTTCCCGGGGCCGCGCTGGACAGCAGCACTGGACTGAGACCAGGGCAAAGCAAGCACCTCTGCAGGGCCCCGTGCAAAGACCGGTGCAAACGCAGCTCGAGCGGGTAGCAGGGGCCACCCCAGGCCAGGCTGGGGTAGGAGTTAGGCTCTTCTCCCATCCCAGCACCACTGTGACTTTGTGCAGCAGAGCTGGGATGAGTTCCCCTGAGTTTCAGCGAGCATCTGAGGTGGTGGGAGGGTGAGGTTGGTGTTCAGAGTGCGCAGGAGTTACAGGAAGAGAAGGATTGAAGAGCTGTGTTGTGCCTGCGCCCGTATGGGTATTACAAGCGCATGTGATGTGTCAAAGCCAGCAAGGCATCCAGAATCCCAAGCCTCGATGTCTTTGTGATCCTGGAACCGTGTCAGAAGTTGTCTTTGCTAGACGATGGTGTGTCAGCTGTGCTGGGGCTGCAGCAGCATATTTCCATTTGGGAAGAGGGTGGCTTAGCTTCATTAAATTCTGCTCTGGTGCTTCAGCGCAGGCTGCATTTTGCCTTTAGGATTGCAGCACAGGAAAATCCCAATGTATGGCAGGGGGGCAGGGCCCAGCTCTGCTGAGAGGATGCTGAGCGGGAGACTGTCTGGCTGCATCGGTTGATGTGTTGTCTTGGCGCTTCCTGGGTTCTTTAGGGTGAACGGTCTTGGCCTGCTAGAGGTGTGACGGTTAATAAGTTGGTATGGAGGAAGCAGGCTGGGATCCCATTTGAAAGGAGCAGAGCAGCCAACCTGGGCCCTCCTGATTCTATCCAGGTGTGTCTGTCACAGCACAGGCTGCCTCAGCCGGGGTGGCACAGGCTCCTCACCACTGCTGGCGCCTGCCCTGCGCAAACTCCAGCAAGCACGAAATGAGGGAGCCCATTCTTCCCCCGCTGGCTGCAGGACTGGGCACTGGCCTGGGGCCTCTCCTGGGCTGGCTCGTTCCCTGAGCGATGGCTTTGTGGTGCCATCGAAACAGAAGTGGGATTGAGACCTTCTGACGTAGCCCAAGGAAGATGGACGCACAAGCAGAGGGACTTGTGAGGCTGCGGGACAGGATCTGTGCCAGTGTCTGAGGGGAGAGGAGGGCACTGGCCAGGAGCCTGTGCAGGGAGGGGAGGGACCATGGTGGGATGGGCAGGACCAGGGTAGCAGGGGGAGAACTGAAAAGCTGGTTTTAGGCCAGAGTTTATCTGTATCAGCAATGTAGCCTCATCAATCTCCTGGTTGGACCTTTGCCTTTCTGGGGAAACACGGGATGAGTTTGCGTGCTAGGTCTGTGGATTTAATGCCGGAGCTGCCACCAGATCCTGCTCTGTACCTGTGTGGATCTGCAGAGCAGGCATCTGCTCCCAAAACAGGCATTTTGCAGCCCCGGGCTTGTTTCCTTCAGTCCAGTTCATCATACCAGGTAACAGCCAGTCTGGGCACCTCGGCCCGTGGCTCGCTTAGCACGTCGATGTGCCAGGCAGCTCCAGGATGAGCTGCAGTCACGGTGGTGGTGTTGGCAGAGGGAGGCTTTGGAGAATGCGGGGACTCTGCTTCCCCAAGCCCTCCCCTGCTGTCTTTCCTAGTGTGGGCGTAATGATGGAGGCGGGAACGGGAGGCCGGGAGCCGGAGTCAAGCGCTGGGAGGGCAGCTCGCCCGGCAGATATTAGTGAGAGGCAGAGGCTCAGCGCCGAGCCGGCAGCGGCTGCTCCAGCCGCTGACCTTCGCTGCTCTCGCTTTGCCGCTTTCATGCACACAGGCTGTGAGGGACGGCGGGGGCCGTGATGTAGCGAGCCCAGAGGCCGCAGGGAGGGGCGGCCGGAGGGCAGGTGGCTCCGCGTGTCCCGGTCCCCTCTGCACCGGACGTGGCTGGAAGGATGCGCTGCCCGTGCGCTGCGGGCACCGAGCGGCGACGCCTCACCGCGGGGCTTGGGCGCTGCCTGCGGGTACCCCGCGGGGCCGGTACCGGGGCCGGTACCGGGGCCGGTGGCCGCGGGCGAACACGTCGCCGCTTTGCCGGCGGGGCGGGGCGGGGCGGGGCGGGGCACCCGCTGCCCCGCCCCGTCGGGAGCCCGCCCCACGCTTCGGCAGGGGGCGCTGCCGCCCGCCCTGCGCGCTCCCGCCGCGGCGCCCCGGGAATGGCGACGGGATGGGGATAGGAACGGGAGCGGTGGTTGCGCGTCCCTGTGTCCCCAGCCCCGCTCCCGCTGCTGCTGCCCGGGCGGTCCGAGCCGCTGCAGGGCGAGCGACGGGGGTCTGCGGCTGCAGCGGTGCGGGGGGCCGGTTCTTTTCCATCGTGGGTCAGGGCCCACCGGAGGGGTGATGGCTTGTCCGTGCATTCCCTTTAGCTCTGCAACGGCGGCGACGCTGCCAGGCGGTCCCTGCTTCCAGTCCTCCCTCCCCAGCCCGCCCCGAGGTCAGGCAGGAGGGTGGCACGTCCTGCTTGAGATGCTGCCGGGACGAGGACTGTCTTGGCAGCCTGATGTGCGCACTTGTGCGGTTCCTGTCTGCTTGCCGCGGCAGGGAGCAGGCAGGGAAGCACGGGCAGCCAAACGGGTCCGAGCTCGGCCGAGGGCTGCTTGTGCTCCTGCATGCAGCAAATGGTGCGTGTGAGATGTATGCTGCTTCCCTCGAGCCTGCGCTCGGCCATCCCTAGCCACCTCAGCTCCTGCATCCTCCTGCTCCTTGGCTCCATCTGCCCCTCCTGGCACCCCCACCCCAGTGTCACCGTCGGTGGAGGCCGTTGCTCAGGGAAGAGGGTGGCTGTCGGTGAAGACAGTAGCGCGCGGTCCTTGCCGGGGCCGGGGCCAGCCCTCGCGTGCCCTATGCGTGCGCTGCTGGAGGCACGGCAGAAAGCGGCTCGGGTGCGGGCTGTTCCCGGCTGAGGGAGGCTCCAGAGCGTGGTGTGCAGGGCGTCAGCACGGCTGGAAGCGGGGGCCGGCGAGGCCGGGCAAGGGGGACGCTCGGTGGGAGAAGCCCCGGCGGCGCCGCGGGGAGCCGCGGGTGCCGGTGCTGGTCCGCGGCAGGCCGCTGGGCGGCCGGCGCAGCGCCCGCGACCAGGAAGCGGTTAATCAGCGCGCGGGGCTTTTATTTTGACAGGGCAGCGCCTGGCTCCGCGCTCGGAGGAAAGTGAATGATCCTGTTTCTCCAAATGATTATTCCGGCTCCGGCGGAGAAAGGAGCACTCGGCACCCGCCGCGCCGCGCCCCTCGCCACGGCGTCCCCGCCCGCGCCCGGGCCGCTGCGCCCGCCGGCTCCGCAGCCCGCCGCCCGCGCCCGGCCGCCCGCCGCAGCGCGGGGAAGCCGCCCGGGGCCCGCGGCCGGGCGGGCAGCCGGGGCCCGCCGCGGCCGGACGCCCACCCCCGCCGGCGGGCGCGGGCTGGAGCCGCCGGCGGCGCCGGCGGAAGGAGCGGCGCGGCGGGGCGGGGGGCTCCGCCGGCAGCGCCGCCGCCGGCCCCGGCCCCGCGCCCCGCGGCGGGGGCCCGAGCCATGAGCGCGGCCCGCGCCGCCGGCCCCGCTCCGCCGGCCGGCCCTCAGCAGCCCGCGGAGCCGCGCCGCGCCGCCCCGGCGCGCTCGCCCGGCCTGCCCTGAGCCGCGCCGCCGCCGCCGCCGAGGTGAGTGCCCCGCCGGGCCCGGGCGGCCGCCGCCCCATTGTTCCGCTCCCCCGAGTCCCCCCGCCCCGCCTCTGGGCTGTCAGCGGGGCACGGGGCGCCGCCGGGAGCCGCGGCCCGAGCCCGTGGCGGGCAGCGGGAGGCCGCTGCGCTGCGGCGCCCGGGGGGCGGCCCCGGCTCGGCCTGCCCGGTGCTTCCCCCCTGCGCCGCCGGCCGGGGCCGCGCTGTCAGCGCTCGCGCTTGCCCCGGAGCCCTCAGCCCCGCGTGGCCCTTCCCGCGGGGCTCGAGCGTTCCGGGTCCTCGTCGCCCATCGACGTGGCCGCCGGTAGTTCCCCGAGGACCGAAGAGCCTCGAGCGGGGCTCGGCTCTGCAGGCGCAAGAGCTTGCTTGCGTCGCGCTGGGCTTTACCGGGGCTGCGCTGGGGTTCGTTACCGGTGCCGTGAAAGCCCCAGGGAGGATTGCCGCTGGGATTCCTGTGTCCGGACTCGTTGCGTTTCATGTGGGGTTTCAGTTAATGCTCCCGTTGGAGACTACCTCAAGTGTTTGGTAGGGGAGATCTCTCTCTTTGGGCGTCCTTCTCGGCGGCTTCCCTTCCCCGTTGAGGTGAACCAGGCGTGTGGTCGGCTCGGAGGAAAAACGGGGGAAGCACCACACATACGTGCTTGCTTCGCGCGCGGAAAGGAGCCATTGTAACAGAACCTTCCCTGCCTTGTGCTGGGGACATGTCTTTAGCAGGTGGTGAACTTGTCCTCGCCCCGCTCTGCTAGCAACCACTTGCTGGAGTAGAAATGTGAGAAGGATGCATATCTGAACACATAAGTAATGCTACATGACAGGGCAGGCTGTTGTGTTGTGCGTGGCGTCTGCGCGCCTCGGGGCTGTTTGACAGGGTGTCAGGCTGCGGTGTTGGGCTGCAGTGTCGCACAGTCCTGTCCTGGTCATGCGAGGCGAAGGGCCGCTGCGAGCGGGGCATGGGGGATGGCCACGCACCTCCCCGCAGCGCAGGCTGCAAGGGCCTCAGTTGCATGTCTTGACCTGCGGGCTCTGTGCTGCAGACGTGGCTACTGCTCGCTACCCTGCCCAAGCGCTGCTTCATGCCAGGCACGCAGGAGCAACACGCTGCTCCTTCCGCCCGTCAGTCGCCAGGCCCCTGCAAAGGGATGTGTGTGCGTCTTGTTCGGCTGCTTTGGTGGCAGGAGGGATAAGAAAAGTGAGTCACGGAGGAAGTGATTTGCCCAGGGTTGCATGGCAAGTCTGTGTTGGTACTGAAGCAGGAGCTCCTTTGGCTCTGGTGCCCACGATAACGCCGGCTGCCGCCCCACGTGGGTATGGAATACACGCCCAAGGCTGGGGCTAGTGCAGAAATCACTGCCCTATGTTGCTGCCCGATTCTCTTTCTCTTTGGTAGGAAGACAAGTGTTTTGGTGTGCTGGCCCTGCAGCAGTTGTCTACTCCACTGGGGACTTTTTCCGGAGCGTTCGCACCCTAAATGCTCTCGAGCCTCTTTGTCTGTTTTTGTAACATGTGTTTTGCTATTTTAGCTGGGCAGATGGTGGGGTTGGTGCCTCCATACCACCCTGGCCTGTATCTTCCTCGGCAAGAAAACGCATCTTGTGGCCTTGGGTGTTTTCTGTGGTGCAGTGTCACAGGTGGTGCCATGTTTCCCTGCCCCTGAAAGTCCCTTCCTTTTTCCAGACCCCCCCACTGGGAAAATAGAAGTCAGCAGCTAAAGGAGAGCTTACTCAGAAACTTAAAGCCACAGTTGTCTTTCACTTGCGCGTAAACCGGTTACGTTTTGTACTTTAAAGCCCTCAGCCTTTTGCATCTCACCGTGCTGCTGTTGGAAGGTGGTTCTCTGGCCACTGTGTGATGGAGGGGACAGACTGCTGTGTGAATCAACGGGGCCATCGCAGACCTGCAAGTACGGAGGTCGCTGGGCTACACTGCTCCAGGGCAGCTGCCAAGGGTGTGCTGGACCTTGCTTGCGATGGCTTAGAATCCATAAGGTCCAAGCTCTTTGACTTTTCCATTGAGTCGTTGACAGTATCCTCTGTACTTGCTGTTCTGGGGGGAAAAAACTGCTTTTCCCTCTCACCACTGCTGTTCTTTCCTGCTGGGGCACTGTGCTTTCCTCCCAGCAGCACTGGCTGTGGAGGGGTGCGGAAGGGAGCAGTAGCTGGAGGGGAGGCTCTTGGTTCCTGCTGCGTGAGCATCAGCTGTGTCCCAGCTGGTGGCTCTTTCTTACTGCTGTAGAGGTGTTACTGTCTGTGGCTTACCCGGTTCGTCTTCAACAGGTTGCAGAGTCTCAAGTACAAGCTGGGTCCTGGGATCATTTGCTGTGCTCCATCTCTTGTTGGTACAGTTCAGGGTTGACATCAGGACAGCCTCTGCCCCTGGACTGCCTCAGGTGATTGTGTTGGGCTTGACTGCTGCTGAAAGCGAAAGTTTATAGCTGCTGGAGCACTTGAGGATGTGTTTGTGTCCCCCTGAGGTCCAGATGTGCTTTTGCTGGCACATCTTGTGTTGTGTGTTCCAGCTGCTACAATGAGTTTAGCTGTTGCCTGGGTATGGCACAGGCTGGCTTCTAGCTCTCAATTCCTTAGGGCTCCATCCAGTTTTGAATACCCTGAGTGATGGGACTCCAGTCAAGCCTCTTCTTGGGGAGTATGTCAGTTCTCCTTAGAAAAGCACAAGTTTGCTGTTCCTGCCCAGGAAGAGCGGGAGCACAGGAGCATTGTGCCATGGTTGTGGCATTTTTAACAGGAAACGTGGCACATAGGTGTGTGGATGTGTGATGTAATGAAATTGAGATACCGTAGTGATATGATGTACAGGTGCAGCAATATTTTGTCAGTGTTATTTAAGCTGCATCCGCCATCGTGACTCTTCTGGCAGATCCCAGTCTAATGTAGGTTAGGACTCAGTGTCGCTCAGCTCTCCTTTCCTCCCAGGAAGATGTCAAGTGCAAGTGTATTTTCTGGTGACCTTGTGCGGTTCCGTGTTTCCAGGGGCATGAGAGCTTTGGATTCTGAATTTAGTTGATCTACACGAGAACAAAACTACCCTACGAGGTTTCTTGTAGCGCTGAAGTGGAAAAACACACGCGTTGTCTTGGAGCACAGGGCCTAGGAAACATTGCAGCTGCTTTGCTTCTCAGTCGTGTGTTTCCAGCAGCTCTGCGTGGCGCAGGGGGTGAGGATGGCTGAGCTGACATTCCTTAGTTCTGCTCGAGTTCTGTTTGGAAGTCATGTGCTACTCGGCAGCAGGTCCGCCTTTGCTCCTCTTTTTTGTCTTCCCCTCTGCGAGCACTGCCCCTGGCAGCCTGGGGGTGGAAGGTACCCAGGAACTGATCCCGAGGCTGGTGGGGGTGATTTCTGTTCCTGTACTGTGGCCTTCCTCGGCCTCTTCCCGGGAGGCAACCCCAGCCAAACCACGTGGCATGGATGAGATGCACCCTTCCTCCTTCTGTGGTGCCTGTTCCAGGTCATCTGCTTGGCAGCGGGCCCTTCCTGGGAATGGGGAGCTGGTTTTATTTTCCTCCTACCTGATTTTCTTTGAAACTCAAAGGTGGAGAGAGTGATGGATTTGCTTCTAATTGGGCCCAGTTCGTGGTGGCGTTTGCTATTGCCACAGGGCTGTACTCAGCAGGAGCCAGCATAGAGGAAGCAGTTAGTGTCACCGGCACCTGCTTTTGATTTAAGGGAGAGCCACGCTACAGAGGGGCAGCTTGCCAGGAGTCTGGCGCGCTCCCTGCGTCCTTGGCCAGCAGAGCTGTGCCTGGTGGTGCCCGGGGCAGCCTGGAACCTGGTGCGGCAATAGAGGGAGCATGGGACAGGACACCTCAGCATGGCTGCGCTGAGCCTTGGAAATGGGTGCGCTGCTCTTGGCCTCCTGACTGGCCGCTTGCTTGGACGTGGGGAGTCGCACCTTACACTCCTGGTGCCCCTTCTGGGGCGTGGGACAGGCCATCAGAAACACACGGCTCCCAGACAGGCAGGGTTGCCTTGATGCTGACTGTGAGCCTCCACTGGAGAAAGCGTTGTGAGGACGATGGGCTGCGGCACCCCGAAGAGATGAGTGGGAACCTGTTCCGTGTTCTCTGGGTGCGTGTCCAGGCAGGGTGTGGCTGGTGGGATGAGGTCTGCTTCCTCTTGCTTAGCTCTTTCTGGGGAGATGGGCTGGTTCTTGGGCACTGCTGGTGTCTGGGCACAAGTTTCTCCCCAGCACACCAGTGTCCTCGCTGGGTTGCCCAGGTGGGTGCTTCAGGCAGGGGTTTCCAGCCCCTTGCTCTACCAGTGATGAGAGGACAGGGCCTTCACCTCCCGTCTTGTCCTGCTGCATCTCTCTGGGCAGCTGCAGGCAGCGGAACATGCTGGCTGTGCCTGGGCGTCTTTGGGAGGCTGTGCTTCCCTGGCGCGGGCAGATCATCTGCCAGCTGCGGCCGGAGCTGCTAGAGAAGATGGCACCAAGAGCAGGAGCTAGGTTTGGGGTTTGGTTTCTTTCAGCTGTGACCGGAGATGCCTTGAATCCCAGCTAGGGATGATGGGGAGCCTCTTCTGAGGCTGGGGTAATAGCCTCAAGATGGCTTTAAGACTGGGCTGTGTGCTGTGCCCAGAGGTGGGGCGTCACCCTGTTTGGTGAGGAGCTCTGCTGGAGCCAAGGTCTGGGCCAGGAGCCAGGTTTGTGATCTGTGCCAGAGAGGGCGAGACTTGGAAAGCGACGCAGAGCTCCTCCTGTGTGAGAGATGGCCTGAAATACCAAGCAAAACCACAGAGTGCTCCTTGTTCCTGCCTGTGCCTACTGGTCTTCCCTCTCCCTGAGGTATGTGGGAGGCCACAGTACAGATCTGCTATCGAGCAGGAGGGCTGCGCTCCTCAGGCGCCCCTGTTCCACCCTGCCTCTCCGGGCTGCTGCTTGGGTTGTTTTTTGCAGTTGTGTTTTGCTGTTTCTCCCCTATTAACCGTGCCTCTCCCATTGCTGTATCTTCCCCATCCCCATCCTTGCTGCTGCCCATTTGAGGGCCACCTCCTTGCAGGCGAACTGCCCGGAGCGATGCTGTGTGTGGCTGCGCTGCTCCCTCTGCCACAGCTCGGCAGAGCAGCCTTCCTTTGCCTTGCCTGGCCGCCCACCGCAGCGGCCGAGGAGAGGAATGGGCCAGAATACGGCTTGTGCAGGAGATGTTCTGCGGCACCGGCTGTTTACAGACTGTGCTTCTCAGAATGTAAGCACCGGAAATGCCAGGCTGCAGCGGGGTCTGTGCGAGCACCCTGGCCCCTGCGCGCTGGGTGTCTTGCAGCCTCTGGCCTTAGCAGCATTCTGCATGCTCACAGCCCAGAGGAGGTTTCGAGTGCTCTGCAGGAGCAAGGGCTTGGGTTTCTTCTCTGCAATAGAGACTGGGAGGAAAAGTGGGAGGAAATGACTTAACTGAAGACAGGAAGGGAATATGGGACAGAGCTAGGGACAGAAGCCAGGATTCCCAATTCCTGCTCATCACTCAGCTTCTACTCAGCTGCTTCTTTGGGTCTCAGCCTCCTAGTCGAGTCCAGGTGGAAGGGGACTGTTCCAGCCCTCTGAGAAGCTGGAGGTCAGAGACTTCTCTCGTGAAATACCCTTAAAGCTTTCCCATCCCCAAGTGTCTCATCGCCAGGGTTTACTGGCTGAGAAAACTGAAGTTAGCAAGCTGTGACTGGTGTGGTTACAGCAGAAGTTGCAGTGTCCTTGGCCAGTGAGTTGAGCATCCACGGTCTTCGTCTGATGTGCACTTGGCAGGCAAATACCGCTCTCCCAGAATGTTGTACCCTTGTTGGGAGGGCCATGCCCAGGTTTCTCTTCAGGGTTTAAGTTAAGGGAAGTTGTTTCTCTCTGCTTGCAGTGTGTTCCCTCCCAAAGGGAAGTCGTGCTCCCCTTCACAACAAACATGGGAAGGGGTTTCAGCAGTGGGGGCAGTGACTGCTGCTTCGTTCTGCTGTTGTGCGGTGCTGGGCTCCTAGCTTCTTAGGAAGGGCACAGTGGGAGGCTGCAGTCAGTGGAAGATGCTGGCTTGGAAAAAGTGGTTGCAGGGATCCCAAGTAGCCATGCTGTAGGTCTTCGTGCTCAGGGCAGCGAGGAGCTGGGCAGGGAGCTCCAAAGGGCAGTGACTGAGAGCGAGGGCGACTCTTTGTGATGGCGAGCTGGCCAAGGCTGTGGAAACCCCTGCAGCACTGGAGCTTTCACCACTTCCTCGGCAGGATTCATCCCAGCACTGGCCTGCAGTGGAGGATTGGGCCAGATAGGGCCTGAACAGAGTGGGTCCAGCCACAGGCGAGCCTCAAGTGCGGCAGTTAGGCTGGGCTGAAAGCTGCCTGTGTCCTGCCTCCGTGCAGCCTTGTTTGAACTTTTCTCTGGCAAGGAGCAAAAGGAACCGGGGAGACCTAGGGCTGGTCCAAGCAAGTTTCCTCTGCTCTCCCCGCCCCCAGATGCAGCAGGGGGAATGGCAGCGGCTCCAGAACTGCCGTCCCAGTGCGGAGCAGTCTGGGGGGGCCTTGGTCATGACAGCTTTTGAGTGAACGCTTTTTTGCCTCTGGTGTTCCCTGCCTCTTGGGCTGCGATGCAGGGAGGGGGAAGTGAAACTGTGGTTCAGAGCAAACCCTCTGGATGGCAGGGAAATTGCTGAGTAGCCGGTTTCCAGGTTGCCGAGGTCCTAGCCAGGGCCCGGTGCGACTGCCAGAAGCAACAGGCTTGGAATTTCCTCCGCCTGGTGCCAGCTCCTCTTGAGCTGGCCACAGCACCTCTGCTGGGACCGGGGCTCCTCCTGAGCCCCTGGATAGGGATGGGGTGATCCCAGAGCAGGGGTTACACCGGAGCTGGAGCTGCCCCCTTTGCTTTCGCAGCCTGGTTTCTATTTTCTTTTCCAGGGTCCAAGCTGGTTTGAATTATGCAGCCTGCGCCTCCCGCGGGGCTCCTTGAGCAGCCGCCTAACGAGCTGAGCTCCTGACAAACTTTGCTCTGGCTCTGGCTACGCTTGGAAAATTTTACAGCCTTTTCAGAAAAAGGAAATGCCTGGAAAGGCCTGTCTCTTCTTACTTTTATGAGGGGGTCCCAGTTGAGAGGGGGCGAGATGGGGTTGGAAAAGAAGACAGGAAGGATTTTGTATACTGCGGTATGGATGCTTTCTAGTGATGGGGGCGTGCGGGCTCAGTGCCTCCTGGGGAGCTGGGCGCAGCGGAGAGTGCACAGTGGGTGCAGGCAAGCAGCGACTCCTCTTCTACAGGGAAGAGTCTTCCCTCCCGAATGCCAGCACAGCTCCTGGCTTTTGACTCTGTGCTAATTGTGCTCTTTCTGAATGGCGGTGGGTTCGTTTCTAGTGCGGTTGCAGGCGGAGGCTCCCGCGTGTGCATGCACTGCGTGTCGCTCCTCAAAGCTGGTGGTGGGGACCAGCACTGGATGCTGGGCTGAAGGTCCCCATCACAGAAGACAGCAGAGTGCCCGGGTGGGATGCTGCTGGGCACAGGGATGTAGGAGCGCAAGAGCCACCAGCACGTCTGACCCGAAAAGGGTCAGTCTTGTGCAATTTGCCCTTTTGGCTGAGCAGCCATGTTGCAGTAGAAGAAACTGGGACACAAAATAAGCTGTGAGTTTCCTGCCTTTGCTTGGTAGGACGGTGCTGAGAAGGGAGCCAGAAGCCCTCCGTTTTGGATGAACTCCTCCTTCGTGAGGTGCCGAAGGTCTGCCCTTGCATTTGCCTGGTTTCCTTCAGCATAGCCCGCAGACTGTGGCACTGATCTCCCAGCAAGTGTCCGCAGAGGTACTGGGGGTAGAGGCTGGGCCTTGCCATCCTCCTCGCATGTCCTCACAGTGTCCTAGATCTCTTTCCAATGTGCAGGGACTGGGATGGGGGGTGTGGTCGGGGGCTGTAAAACCTCCCCGGTGTCCTGGGAAGCTGGGGGACTCCTCTGGGGGGAGGGATCGAGGTTTCTGTGCGATCCGAAGGCATCAGCTGCTGCCAGTCGTGGCAGATGAGCATCAGACGCGGGCGGCGATGGCTGTGGGTGGAAGAGCCTCGCGCCAGTCCTGCCGTGAGGGCTTTGCCCGTTACGCCTGTCAGGAGCGTGGCTCTGGAAAGCTATTTGATCTGGCAGCCTGTGCAGGCCTGGCAGCCTCAGAGTGGGATGCGGGCGCCAGAACCGTGCCCTCCTCTCCCTTTTTCCCATCACTCAGCCCATCCCCAGCACCTCCCCAGGGCCGAGTCCCCTCCTCCACCTGGGAAATGAGGGATCTGTCCCCTTCCCTTTCTCAGGGCTCATGGGCAGAAGCAGAGATTGCGTATGACAGTGGAGGCCAAGTGACTTGGCTGCACTGCTGGGAAGTATGAGAGCAGCTCTCCTGTCAGCTTCTTGCAGGGATGAGCTTCTCCATCCCAGCTCATTCTCAGAGCTTGAACTGTGTGGGGAGCTCCTGAGAAGAGAAAAAAAGACCCTTACTTTGCCTTAAACAGAACCTGCGACTTACGAATGTTTTGCTGTGAATGTGATTTTGGCATTCATACTGCAGGGGTGTGTGTTACATCAGTGAGAAGAATGATTTACCCACCTGAGCGTTCGTGTGGTCAGGACCTGAACTGGAAGCAACTGCTGTCCACCCCGTGTCGTGGTTTCAGAACACCAAGTCTCAGCTACTGGTGGCAAATATTTATGGTTTTATTACACTTTTTAATCAGAAGTAGTTTCCCAAAGTCCTGGCCTATTACTTACATTCATTAATGGGGTTTAGTCTTTTTATTTTATTTCCTCCCTTAGTTTAATGTCTGTGGGTATTTTTCTGATGCTGGGATGGACCCCGATGCAGCAAGTCTAAGGCTGTTGCAATTACAGGCTGCCTTTCACAAGGACTTTCCCCAGCAGTAGCCTAGAGGCCCTCAGATGTCCTCAGTGGGTAGGTTTGACACCAGTGAAGCTAACCAGCTGCCCTAGGCAATCCTCGTTCTCAGAGTGGTGCTGGCAATGCCTTGATCTGAGCCCTTTCAGTGGGAAGGGACAATGTCGGCATCCCTCAGGACTGCTCATCCCTGTCTGGGCAATGCTGAGCTTTGTGTTTGTCTTGCTGCAGCCAGATGGAGAGGTTAATTGCTTTGCCCAGTCTCAGGTTGAAACAGGATTGCAGGAGGAGGGTAGCTGTAGTGGATGGTTGGCAAGTTGGGAGGGGAGAGAGGAGAGGTGAGCATTAACGCCGTGTTTTGGTATTGCTCTTCCTCCAAGACCTGATGCGGAGCATGTTGGATGGCTGCTGTGTTGGTGTCTGATCTGTGGCTGCTCCTGGCTGTGGGTGGTGCAGTGGCCGTGGCTGCGGTTCCTGTTTGCAGTGTTTTTGGAAGAGCTGTCGGGGGTGCACAAAGAATTGGTCTCTTTGGATACTGATAGAAGAATCCCAATAGCAAACATGCCAGGAGGCCAGGCTCTGGCTTCTCTTCCTACCTCCTCACCTCTCTACTGGGCAGAGAGGTCGAGGTCCCCTGAGCAGCTCTGTTGTCCTGCTCAACAGACTCAAACTCAGGTCCTGGTGGGGGCTCAGCTTGAGGTGAGACCCAGCAGTGCTCTGGAGAGCCATGGCTGATGGCTGACCCCTGCCTTGGGAAGGAGGAGAGGTGTGGGAGAGCTGGGGTTGCAGCATGGAACAGCAGCGAATCTGTGCATCGCTTTTGGCCAGGGGACCAGTCTAGTGCCCCGTCTGATTTGCATATCAATTATTTTTTATTTTAAGAGGACTCAGGTGGACCCAAGTGCCAGACTGCATCTCAGTGTGCTGCAGGAGGAGCCCAGGAACTGCTTGATTAGATCCGAACAACAAGCGTGAGGGTGGTATCCCTTAATGAGCCAAAGACCCCTCTGGCTGAAGTCAGTTCTTCTCCATCCAAAACGGGCAAGTGCTGATTTTGGGTACGGGTTTAAGGTCATTTTGAGCAGTCTGGGCAGTGACTGAGTGAGAGGGTTGTGTAGACCCTGGCAACGGTCAGGATGCTGTCACATGAGCAGAGGGCTCACATAGGACCTGCTTAGGTTCCAGTGCTGTGGGACCGTAAGACCAGTGGTACCTGGCTCAGCACTTCCCAGTGCGGGACAAAACCTATGGGACAAGGATGGTTGTGAGGTGGCTGCTGGATGCCCAGCTCCCCTGGCTGGCCTCGCTGCTGTGAGGTGGGGAGGAAGCCAACCTCCCCAGCCCAGAGGCAGGAAACCAGAACCACGTGGGCTGCCCTGGCACCTTGTGCACCAAAAGTAGCATGCCTGGGCTTGGGCTCACTGCCTGCCTGCCATGGTGTCAGTGCTCCCGTTCTGTGTCCCCTGTTGGCAAAGCATGGGGGAAGTGCGGACCACCTGCGGTGGGGGGCATGTCCGGTGCTAAAAGGGTGACCCCACAGCCAGGCTGCCCCGGCGTGACGGCTGTGCAGGGCTTTGCAGCCGCCCCGCGGAGGAGGGCCCTGCAGTTTCACGGCAGGGCTTTTCCGTCCTGTAGTCCAGGTCTCCCGAGGTCTTTCTCTGACCCCCGGCTGGGGGCCGGGGACTCCCGCTTCCGGTGGCTGCAGCAGCGCTCACGGCAGGGGAGCGCAGGTTAAGCTTTCCGGGCAGCCCCTGCGGTGTGTGTCCGGTTGGGTTGCACTGCAGCGGCAGCGGCACCGGCACCAGCCGCCGCCTTCCTCCGCTCGCTGGGCTGGAGCGCTGCAGGCTCCCGCAAGCGCTGCCTGCGGACATCTGCTGCCTCCTCCCCCCCGCCTCCGGGCAAGCGGCAGCGGCTTCCCAGCGAGCAGCCAGCTCCGCATCACCCCCGCGTCCCGGCCAGCGCTCCCTTGTGCTGCTCCGGGCTCCTTCGCAGGACCTCGAAATGGTGGTTGCCGGGGCTGGCTGCGCTCCAGGCAGCCTTCCGGCGCACAGGGCTGTAGCTGGGAGAAGGCAGGGTGCGTGGCGGGGGAAAGGCTTGTTAAAGGTGATGCTTACCCGGCCCTGGCTCGCGATTCGAACAGGCGGCCCTCACCTTGGCAGGGCTCCAGCCTGGGGCCTGAGGCAGGCGCGGAGCCTGGGGTAAAAAGCTGGGAGCTGTTTGAGCGGAGCGGATGTGGCGAGGTCAGCAGTGAGCTGCAGCCTTGGTGCCGGAGCTGGGGGCTTTGGTCCGATGCCTGGCTTGGGTCTGTCCTGCGCTGCCATAGGGAGCAAAGCGGTGCTGTTCCAGGTATTAATTTGGCCCCTCTGGGGAGAAGGGAGGTTTGTTCCTGCTGTGGCCGAGTGGTGGGATGCTGTGATCCTCGGATGCGGAGGGCAGCAGGGTTGTGGGTTTCTGGCTCCTGGGAGTAACCCCCAGGCTTGGTATTCCTGCTGTGTTGGCAGCAGGAAGCACCACGCGAAGAGGCGTTGCTGTGGCATCAGCCTCTTGGTGCTGCTGCACCAGGATCCCATCCGTGGGTATGCGTTTGGCACCACGGAGTGTGGTGGCAGCCTGAGAGGAGGTATTTACCCCAGACAGTCCCCCAGCATGACAGTCGCTGAGAGGCCACCATGTGTACTTCTAGCCTGGAGGCTTCTCCAGAGGCAAGAGTGGAGGAGCTGGGAGGGATGGAGCAGAAGGGTTTCAGGATGAGAGCACGGGGAGTGTAGCAAACTCCTTTCTCCTTAAACTGGTGGAGCAGTAGCGGGGAGCGTGAAGGCAACGCTGAGCTGTGATCTCAGGGAAAGCCCAGAAGGAGGGCTGAGGTATGTGGATTAGTCAGAAGAGATGGTAGAGGATGAAAGAGGATTCAGCAGCTCTGACTGTAAAGGCAGGTTTGGAAGAAGGAGCTGGAGGGATTGCAGGTGGGACATGAAAACAGGAGCTTGGAAAGATGCAATAAACGAAGCCGGTGGGGGAATGTGCTGTTTTGTACCTGGATCAGAAAGATACGAGTGTGATTCAAAGGGATTTAGACAAGAAGGCACAAGTCTCTGTTTGGAGGGAGAGGCATCACCTTCACTGTGACCGTCCCTGCGGTGGGGGGTGCAGAGGTGCAGCCAGTTCCCCCCTGCCAGCTCGAGGGAGCGTGGTGAGGTGGAGGGGCATTCCTTGGCATGCACTTAGATGGCAGCAGGTTCTGGCCCCTGTTCGGCCTGCGGCCCATGCCCGTACCAGGCATCGAAGCAGTGGCAGCGGGACGGCTGCTGTAGGAGCCACTGAAGTCACCTGAGCGCCAGTGAAGGTTGTGGCATGGAGAGGGCAGCTCCAGGCTGGCTGGCAGCAAGCACTCACAGGGAGCAGGACTAAGGCCTCAGTGTCGGGAGCGAAGGGCCCCGATGCACCCATTAGCACACTTTGGGGTGCTGGTCTGCAGCAAGCGGGCACGGTGCTGCTGCACGGAGGGGGAGAGCCTGGAGCAGCTCCGGCAGCCAGACCCCATTGAGCTCTCAGGTCTCCTGTTTGCCTGGGCAGCAACCGCAGGCTCCTCCTCTGCCTCTGTGCAGCGCTGAGCGTGAAGGAGATGAAGCGAGGGGAAGATGGGGCATGCGTCTGAGGGGAGGATGAGAGATGCTGCTGAGAAGCAGAAGCGAGCTCCCTTCCTCTGTGTGCTGGGGTGGGGGCAGCGGAGCCTGGCTGCGGGCCAGCAAGGCTCGCACACATCTCTGGGAGAGGAAGCTGGAGCACTGCAGCGAGCCATGCTCTCTCCTGCACAGGTGATCCAGTGCCACTGCGGTGCAGGGCTGAGACAGCAAAGCCGTGTCCCCCCTGCCAGCCGGACCTGTCCCAGAGCCAGGAGAAGGGGTGCCAGGAGTCCGGCAGGACCCTTCCCACGGGAGCATTGTCTCCTGTGGGTGCCCCAGTTAGTGCCCTGGTTGTGACTGTGTGCCCACAGGCTTCTGAGGGCAGAGGTGTGGCAGAGACAGGGGCATGGGCTGCAGGGGCTGGTGCTGGGCTCAAGCAGTACTGCCCTCATTTCCCACCTGGGCGCATTGCTGCGAGGTGCCTTTCCCTCCATGCTGAGCGCTTTGCCCCGGGTGCTCGGGTCTCCCTTTCCTGTGCTCTTGTTTTCTGGGATGCAGCTGCTGGGGAGCCGGGAAGCGGGCCGAGCCCGCGCACGGGCGGCTGAGCCCCGGCTGCCTCCCAGCCCGGCGCCCGGCGGGGTGCCCGGAGCAGGGGCTCTGCAGCAGCCATCCTCCGCGCCCCGCTCTCCCCGCGCTGCAGGGATGGAGCCCCGTGAAGGGTTAACGGCGCGCTCCAGCCCCGCGCGGCTCGGGCTGCAGGAGGTGTTCAGCAGCTTGCTCCAGTTGGCGTCTTTCCCAGAATGCTTTGGAAAAGCACCGACCTCTGACCCTCAGTACAAACTGAGCCCAGCACGTGGGAGGGAGAAATTACTCCCAGACCTGCAGGCTCCAGGGTTTACAAGCTGCCTGCAATAAAGCAGCCATTTTTTCCGACAGTTACTAAATCTCCCCTTTTAGCTCCGCTGCAAACCTCTCCTCAGCCCCTCGTCCTGCTCCGTCTTCTCAAATCAGAAACATCTCCCAAGGTGAGGCCAGGCTGTTCCCCCCCAGGGATGAAGGCTGGGCAGAGCCTGTGAGCGATGCCCCTCGCCCTGCAGCGGTGGATCCTGTCCGGCTTGGCATTTGTCCCTGTGTCTGCATGTGTCCTGCATGGACCGGCCTCACGGCAGCAATCCCTGGTAGGGTCCTGCACCTGCCCATGGGGTGCACATCTGCACCTCTGAGCCCTCGCAAGGCTGGTGGGGTGCTGCTGGAGATCAGACAATCACAGAACGGTTTGGGTTGGAAGGGACCTTAGAGCTCATCCAGTTCCGACCCCCTGCCACGGGCAGGGGCACCTTCCACTGGACCAGGTTGCTCAAATCCCCATCCAGCCTGGCCTTGAACACTTCACCTCTCCATCCCTCCATGTCCTCATGGAGATGGGGCAGCTGGCAGGCTGCGTTTCGGTATTGCCTTAGTGCCTGTGCTGGGGACCTGGAGCCAAAAGGCAAAGGTTTTGTTCCCGGCTTTGCTGGTGGCTGGGGTGACTTTGGGTGAGGCCTTGGTTTTTGGGCACTTCTGTTCTCTGCTCAGACGGGAATAGGAACCACAGGATTTGCACTTGCCCGTCATCAGCTCCTTAGGTAATTTACTCTACCTGCACTCCCTGCAGCAAGCAAGGGGTTAACCTCTGGGGAGTCTGGCCAGTTCCTATGGGAGATCACTCTGTGGGGTGCTCAGGAGGCTTCACCAGCCAGGGTTTGTAGCCTGCTGCAGTGCAGAGTGCGAAGTAATGCTCATACACAGATGATTCCATGGCCTTCAGTTGTGTGGAAGCGCCGAGTCGGCGTGGAGCGGCGAGCGCTGCGTGCCTGGTGCCGTGCGGAGCATGCCAGCGTGTTGTGTCGCTGCACAGGGCATGGGGAGCGCGTGTTCGTGTTTGTGCAGCGCTCCGGGAACAGAGAGCGCTCCTTACGAGCGGCCACCGTGCCATGGGCACCGTGGGATCCTGATAACGGGAGCTGGTGTTTGAAAACAACCTCTTCCCTGCGCCTCCCACCTCCTGTGTACATCCCTCGGGCAGGGAGCAAAGGTGGGGGGCCTTCTGTGCAGCACTCTTCCTAGCAGAAGCAGGACACCTCGGACGAGGCTGGTCATCCTTGCCTTGGCCAGTGGACGGGCACCAGCCTGGGGACGCAAACTGCTGTCCCCAGCCCCGGGGGCGGCTGGAGGGACACAGCTCCGGGCAGCCGTGGGCTTTCGCTGCGGTTCTTTCAGACTCCGCAGAGTGCCGGGGCGCAGCGTGGCAGGGGAGCCATCTTCCTAAGCACATCTCGGGCCGCTCTAGGATCTGCTGGACACGCAACAACAAAGCACATTCACCCGAACCCCCTTCTCTCCCCTCTGCAGGAGCTTGGTTTTGTTTTTAAATCTATATGGCAGGCGACCAAACTGGCTGAGTCAGGCAGCTGGCTGGCCACCAGAAGTAAAAATGTGGTTTTGTCCCCTCCCTCGTTCCCCCTCTTCCCCCCGGATTTTTTTCTCCTTCACTTAGCGACAGTTTCATGTATTGACAACAAACCTCTCTCTGCCTCCTTGTCTCTCAGGACCACGACAAGTGGAAGCTGGTTTTTATTTTCAGCACCGGTCTAGGGGGAGAAGGTGCAGGGTGGGAGCCGGGCTCTGCCTTCCTGCTTCCGCCTGCAGTGGCGAGGAGAGGAGCTGCCCGCTGCGCCCAGGCCACAGGCTGAGGCCGGGCTCCTATGGGCAATTGGAAGCTGGAGGGACAGAGGGGTGAAGCATCTTGCCAAAGGCCATGCAGGCCAGGCCTGGGAGCTGAGGAGCAAGTGTCCCCCCACCCCGGCCGCTGGCGCCCAGGAGCCGTGCTGGCTCTGGGCTGCTTTTGGAGGCGTGCAGGAGGAGGTGGGAGGCGAAGCTGTGCTCCCGGGTGTTTTCCCGTGCTGGCTGCAGGTGTGGCTGCTCGAAGTGCGCCCTGGAGTCGGTGCTTCCACTGGGAAGACGGTGAGCCAGCAGCCCCGCTGTGCGACGGCCTGACACCCTGCAGAGGGGCAGCCGCACGCTGTTGTCAGGGGTGCAGGGTGTCCAGCATCCTCCAGCAGGCTCTGTGCACAGCGGGATGGATTCCGTACCCCTCTGTGCGCAGCGGGTGACCCATTGCCAGGGCAGAGGTGGTGCAGGGGGTCAGGTTGGTGGATCCAAGTTGGGCTTGTTGGCTGTGGCCAGCCTGTGTCCCAGCCTGACCTGTGTGACGGGTGGTGGGACCTCACTGTGTGTCCCAGCTTCCAGGGGTGCCTGGGCACCCCCTGTGGCACCTCACAGGAGTAAAACTGCAGAGGAAACAAAGGATGCTCCTCGTGGAGAGAGCGGTTTTCAGATGCAAATTGGCCGGTTGGTTTCAGAGACAGATTTTCTTCATTTGTATGTTGGGTTTTGCTGTTTCTAATGTAGAAATGGCAGCGAATGCTCCAGCCTGATTCTGGCTTCTGCGTCCTTCTGCAAGAGAGTGAGAAGCTGGGTAGCTGCTGGGAGCCATGCGGGGATCTGAGGATACCTGCACTGGTCTGAACTAGTTTGCTGCTTCCTCTGTCATCTGTCACTGCTCTATTGCAAGACATGCTTCCAAGGCAGCAAAAGCAGGGAAGGAGAGAAATTGATTTACTGGTTTTTATTGCAGCAGGAAAGGATGTGATGGGCTAAGAAACGTAAAAGGCAAAATAAATCCTACAGAATATTCTGCTCTGTTGAAATGAAGGGAGCTTAAAGGTGCATGAGGAGGCTTGAGAACACAGTGGGGAATGCTGACATGCGGGAATGATAACTTAGTCCCTGCAAGATACATCTCTGCACATGTAGTCGTGCCCCCACCTCTTCTCTGATGGTCGGTGGCCCTGCCTGTACTGTACAGCTGGAAGCAGCTAGGAAAATGCTGCAGTCTGTGTGCATCTGCAGTTCATGCAGGAACCATGGTAGCAGGACAGAAGCAGTGAGGAAAACGACAAAGTGCTGCTTGGATCTGGCTTTTATTGCCAGAGATTTAAGAGGCTGGAAATGAGTAGAGGGCAACGGATGCTGCACGTTTGCTGGGCACAGAGGGAAGGAGCCTTGAGGTCAGGAGGTAGCTGCTGGGGATGCAGCTCCTGCATCCCATATAGGGATGCTGGGGAGGGACTCTTCATCGGGGACTGTAGTGACAGGACAAGGGGTAACGGGTTCAAACTTAAACAGGGGAAGTTTAGATTGGATATAAGGAGGAAGTTCTTTACTGTGAGGGTGGTGAGGCACTGGAATGGGTTGCCCAGGGAGGTTGTGAGTGCTCCATCCCTGGCGGTGTTCAAGGCCAGGTTGGACAGAGCCTTGGGTGGGATGGTTTAGTGTGAGGTGTCCCTGCCCATGGCAGGGGGATTGGAACTGGATGATCTTGAGGTCCTTTCCAACCCTAACTGTTCTATGATTCTATGATTTGTTTGTGCGTAGTCCTCAGTCTGTCCTCACTTCTCTTCCCTTCCCTGTCTCCTAAGAGCTTGTGCCCCTAGGGTTGAGGAGGTGTGGGAAGAGGAGAGCTCTGTAGCAATCTTTGAGTGTGTCTCTGATGGAATAACAGCGCCTGATTTAGCCATGCTTTTTTCTTCAACTAATTGGAGGTCATTCACTCGGCAAATGTCCAGGACAGAAGAAGAGCAGGCGCGGTATGGAAGGGAATATAGCAGCTCGGAGTGACCTGCAGATTGCTGGCGCCCATGGCTGCCTGCTGAAGTGGAGAGCATTGTTTCCTGCTCAACTTGGAGCCCGCTGGGGTCTGACCTGGTACAGGTGCGATTTGTGTGCAGAGCTTTGGAAGGTGTCTGTGTTTCTAACCTCATCACCAGGAAAGATGCTTGTAACAAGGTCTGACCCATGGGCAAACTTTTAAACAAACACAAACTCCTGCATCAGATCAATACCTGGATCAATGGGGTTTTTTTTCCTCTGTCAGAAATAGAGTAGAGCTGTGTTGACTCAGTCTGCTGAGGCTGTTTCCCAGCACATCTCCCTGCCAAAGCCTGAAATGAAGAGCTGGATTTTCAAGCTCTTTCCATTTACATTGTCACCCGAGTTTAAGGTGTACCTGCACTTTACGTTTCTTGAAATGTCTTGGTTATAGTGCTTGGAGCTAGTTGGCTATCTTCTCGAGTACATCAGAGGGTGAAATAGACTGGGCAGCTCGGCACACTGAGCAAAAGGGTGGTGGTATGTAGTTTCTGCCCTCTGCCCTTCCTAACTGTCAGGATAGCAAGTGGCAGAAGCTGATTGCCCTGAGACAGCCCCATCCCTACCACAGCCAGGCACTTCTGTGCTTGAGGCTTTGTCTATAGTTTTGCTCGGTGTGGAAGAGGAAAATCACTCTTGTAGAAGTAGTTAGAGATGAAAACCTAGCTCCTGTCTGATCCTCGGGCTGTTGTCATTGCATGGAGGATGGACGCTGGTTGTCCCCTCCCTGTGGCTGTGCACGCACATTGCCCAGTGATGTGGTGGCAGTAGGGCCAGCAGCCAGGGCTGAGCTTCTTTGTGATAGTCCCCACTGAATAATGGGTGTTTGAGTGGGAGCTGTGCTTGGCATGGAGCAGGTGGACAGTACTGTGCCCTGAGGGTGCTCGGGAGGATGGTTTGCTCCTGGACAATATGTCCGGATTTGGGAGCTGACAGCTTGTTTCCCATTTTGCCTTGTGAGCGTCACAGCGATTATTATCCTCTGGATTTGCCCGTGCGGAATGAGGCTAATGGGTTTGGCAGTCAGAAGGGTGAACCTAGTGATGTCTTTGGTATTTGGAAAGACCTACAAGAGACTTGGAGCCCAGTCTGCTCCAGGAGAAAGCTGTCATGTCTGCAGTAGGAGCCTTGCCCTGTCTATGTGCATGGAGTGCTTGAGGAAATCCTGCAAGCCCCAGCTGGATGCGGGCAGGGCGGTGTGTCTCCGGCCTCACACAGATCAGGCTTTACTTGCTTTCGCAGCGAGGTTCTGGTGCCCGGAGGTGGGGTTGCTGAATTTGCTGAGCCAAGCTTTGAACAAGAGGAGCGCGCCCTCCCTTCCCTGCCGCGCTGCAGGGCAGGCTCGCTCCCTGGGTTGCAGTGCCAGGGCCCGGGGGCAGCGGCACCTCGGGGGCCAGGCTGGTTTATGCTGAGGCCAGGCTGCAGCGGGAGCAGTGCCTTGGCCGTGTCGCGCTGGGCAGGGGGCATGGCAGGACCCTGCCGCCATGGCAGCCCTGGCAGCATCGTCCGCGTTCTCTCACACCCACGCTGCGGCGCGGACTCGCACACGCGTGCAGATGCAGGCTCGTACCAGCGCGAACATGCTCGTGCGGATTCACATGGATCTGCGGTCAGGCGGTTGCACCCACGCCAGCGCGGATGCAAATGGAGCCGTGCTGGTGCAGGCCTGCTCGCCTCGCAGAGGCAGACGTGTTCGCGTTCGCACAGCTCCAGGCTCGTGCATGCTCCTGCACTCACAAACATGGGCGGCAGAGTGAAGCCACAGCGCTGGTCTATTTTTGGGAGCACTCCTAAGAATTGTGAGCATGCTTCAGATGTTAGAGTCTTAGATGGGGGAAAGCTAGAACAGATGGCTGGAGGGTTCAGAGCAGCAGCCCTGCTGAGAACAGATATTTATAGGCAGATTTAACCCTTGTGTGGTCTTGAGGCTCGTTTAAAGGCACAGCGTCTGAATCGAAGGTCGCGCTGCTGAGCGATGAGCTCTGAGGCTGTGCTGGCCTACCTGTGAGCTGATTATCAGGGTAGCCTGGAACTCCCATCCACGCTCTACCTCTTTCCTGAGCGCGGGGTTGTGGCTTTCTCTAGACCATAGAGCCAGGTTTCTCTAAGCCTCGGTGAAACTGCGCCGGTTGTGCCTGTTTCTTGCTGTCTGAGCTGGGGCAGCGGGTGCCGCGGCTGCCTTGCACTTGCGTGACCAGTGAAACGAGGACAAAGATTGTTTTGTCCCTCTTGCCCTGATTTTTCTTTCTTCTTTCCCCCTCATCCCCCCCGCCCCCGCATTTGCCAGAGGTTAGCCAGATTCTCCCTCTTCCTGGTTGGAAGGAGAGAATGTGTTTTCTTTCAGGCATGCTGTCTTGTACAGACGCACAGGTTAAACCCTGCCCTGTCAGATCTGTCAGATGTTTTTACCTGCCCTCGTCTTGGGCCCTCTTGGTAGAGCGTGTATGGAAGAGGAAAATCTATCCGCAGGCTGCACTGGTTTATTGATCAGAGCTGGATGCAAAGTGGGGAGCACTATGTTGGCACATCTATTTTTCGCCCTTTCTTTGAGAGCCTCCCATTTGGGACCCAAAGCAGTGCTGTATTTAACTTGTGTGGCGTGTCTGGAGGTGGGTTTGTCAAGGCCGAGTAACAGCAACAGCAGAGAGCAAGCTGGGGTCAAGGCATAAAGTGATTCCTACCAGTGGGAAATGTGAAGAGATGACACAACAGTTACCTGGGAGTTGCAGGGGAGAAGGCTCTGGCTCTGAAAACGTGAATGGGGCGCAGACCTGGAGATCTGCCTGAGGCTGCCCAGGCTGCTTGTTTATCAGCCTGGCTCCGGGAAAACTGGGGAGCAGTGGCACTCCTGAGCTAGTGCGGGACACCGGGAGACTGGGTGAAAAAGAAGCAGATGGGGACTGCTGGCAGAGTGGGGCTGCAGGTCAGAGAATTGCTCATCTGAGCTGCACCTTCCTCCTGTCGGGACTTGGGCTACTCCAGATGCTTGGAGCTGCACTCCATGACCTGCAGGCTCACAACAGGGCTCCCTGGGAGGCAGTGCTGAGCTCTTCTCCAGTTCTCATTGCACTGCTCTGCTCCTTGGGACCTGCTTCTGATGTTGGAGGCAGCATGCAGCGGCTCTTGGTCCGGAGTCAGGTTCCTGGCCAAGGCCTTCACGCAGATGCTCAGTGTATGCTTCAATTAGCCGAGTTTATTGTTGTGTACCCTGGTCCCATGCCCAAGGGGGCAAGAGGCTCTGCTGAAAAGTCTGGGAGTGCGACGGAGAGCCGGCCTTGCCTTGGGTAGGGTTTCCCAGTGGTGCTGCCGCTGTGTCAGGAATCAGCTCTGCGTCTTGGGGAATGAATTCGGAGCATCCCAAGTTTTCTTTGCACCGACATGCTGGGGCCTGGAGGTGCAAATCTGTAGGAGAGTAGGAGTATGTTGGAGCTGCTTCCTTCCTTGCTTACTCATCCCAGTTTCAGACTGTGGAGGCTTGGAACACTGTCACCACCGCCCCCTGAACTCCCCTTGCAGTCCTGTTCTCACTGCTCACGTGTGTGTCAAGTTGTGGAGTTCTCAGGTTTCCCAGAAGCTCTTGGTCCCAGGTCAGCACTTGCACCCGCCACTGAGATGTGACTTTTGTCGCTCCTGCTCCATTCCCCCCGTGACACATCCCGAGAGCGCAGCTGATCCTGCTGGAGACCCAGGTGGGGTGCTGGCACACGGGCAGCACTCAGCCTCCGGCTCACAGCCGGGTCTGCTGTGCTGGCAGCTCTGTGCCACTGGCTGTCGGACTGCGTTTTGTACCCAGGCAGATTGGTAGGAGCGAGGCTGCTCGGCACCGGGCACGCTGGCATGCTGCTCCTGCGCCTGGCTGGCCACGTGTAATTCCATGGGGCTCTCCTACCTGAGTGGCAGTGAGGACCCACCCAGTGGGTAACTGCCAGGCAAGGGATCTGCCCACACTTGCCTGGCCTCCCACAATGGCCCCATTGTTCCTGAGAGGGCAAGGAGGAGGCTGCCTGCAGCTCTCTGGGCATCATTAACCCTCTGCCTGCCAGCAGCAGGGCGTGCGTGGAGCTGGGGGTCCTGTGGGAAGGTGGAGGAGCTCCCACCACCATTGAGTGCAAGGAGGGGAGCTGCAGGGAAGCGCCTGCCTCTCTGCCTCCAAACCCGTGGGTTGCTGCTCTTCTGAGGACAACCTGCACATGCCTGTGGTGAAGATGTACATGGAGAGGCAGGGCGCTGCTGAACATGGATTTCTCCCAACAAGGTGTAGGGAGACTCTCTGCGTTCTCCCAGGCTGCTTGCTGCCATGACCTTGCTTTGTGAGCAGCCTTGGTGTGGCCGCCAGTGTCTGTGGTGCTCTGGTCCCCATGCGTTTGCCAGAGCAGGACGTGTCTTTAGGAACGAGACGTTTGGGTGCTAATTCCAGTGGCCAAGGTATCGGTGTGGAAGCTGTTTAAAGCGATTCCAGCCTGATCACAGTGCTTTCTTCCTTCCTGTCCTGTAATGTGATCGCCTGGTGGCCTGCTGTGGCTTCTGGTTCCTGTTGTCGTGGGGGTGCAGCCTGGGAGGGCTCAGGCATGCCTCACCGGTGCGCTCAGGCTGCCAGGGTGCCGGCTCGGAGCCAGGGCACGGTGTCCGTGTGCCGGAGAGGACAGCAAGTACCCTGGCACCAGCCAAAGGAGCTGAGCATCTGCGTCCCTCTCTGCTGGCCAGCTCCGCACTTTTGGTAGCAGTGATGCTTCCCCATCGGCTGGCTCTGGGGATTATAGGGCTGCGGCGGCACCCCTGCTCCGTTGCAGATTTCCTCTCCAGAATCTGTGGGATGAGGGAGAGGAAGGGGCATTTGGCTGGTATGCCAAGACTGTGTATGGGAAACTTTTTTTCTGGCTATCAGTCTTCGGAGGTGTCCGTCTCAGAGACTTTGTAATCGGCTTGGTAGTCCATACGAAACCTAATAGATACCCTGTGAGCATCACCGATTAGTTCTACTGCAAACCCAGCAGCTGTTTTGCTTATATCATGACCTAAAGAGCTACCTTGCTTCCAAAGGGTCTGTAATCTCCACTACCCCCCCTAGGTAGCCCTTGCACTCTCCCCCTTCCTTTGTTCCTTGGTCTCTGGTGACGCAATAACTTTTCTTTTCCATATGTTCTGGTTTTGAAATAACAGCATAACTAGAGTTGGGTGTGGAGGGCCACAAGGGCCACTGCAAACCCCAAAGCCTCCTGCCGGTCTCAGGCTGGAGGGCTGCAGGAGTGTCAGAAACCGGTGCCCACTCGGCACATCGCGAGTTACTGAGACCCTGTCTCTCCGGGTGGACAAGAGCAATTCTCTGGGGGCAGCCCCAGAGCTGCTCTTCGGTCCCTCCTCCCTGTTCCTGGGTGTACCTCTGCTGTTAAACAGGGCTCCCACTGACCCCCCCGAGGGCTGCCATCAGTGAGGTGAGGCAATTGCTGGCTCTTTTCTGCCTGTTTCTCATGGGGCAGTTGGAGGCCTGGCTCTCAGGGTTTAGATCACTGTGCCTCTGGAGGAGCTTGGTGAGCGCTGGGGGTGTTTGTATAAGGGCACGGTGGTCCCTGGGCCTTGGGGCTAGGTCTGTGGGGAAGGCCGTGCCTCTTCGCATCCCCTCAGTGGGAGAAGTGGGGAATTTCAGCTCACGGTGCGGAGGAGGTGAAGCGTGGTGGGTGAGAAGGTGGAGCAGTTGCCCTTTCAGGGTGCGCAGTGGGGAAGCCCCTCTCCCACGCCGGTGCAAGCCTGGAGTCTGATGGTAAAGCAGGTGGGGAGCACGGGTTCCCCTCTCCTCGAGGTCTCCCTGTCCCTCTCCAGCCCAGCGCTGCGGTCCCAGTACCAGCTGCCGCCGCTCATCACCAGGATCTCTGCTGCCGGAGCCTGAGTGCAGCCGATCTGCACTGGGGAAGGTGAAGGGTTTCCCAGGGTGGAATTTCCTGCGAGGCAGATGGGTGGCCGCTTCCCCTCTGACCTTAAACCCCAATGTGCCTTAGTCATGATGGCATGCAAATATGAGGTGACCGGAGTGGGAGCTGCTGGGAAAAGGAAGTGACCTCAGCCGGGTTTAAATATAGAGCCCAGGCCCCGACGCGCGCTGGGCCTGGTATTTATAATCCTGGAGGAGCACTCGGCAGTTCTGCATCTCCTCTGCAGCCTGGGCTGGCGGAGGGCAGTGTCGGGGCACGGTGCCGGGGCAGCCAGCCTTGCTGTGCCCCCTCTTCCCTGCATCGTGCTGCCAGCTCCCCCTCCCCAGCTGGCCACAGAGCTGTGCTTGATGGCCCCCAGTTACCCCAGTCTGTGGCTTGTTGTCTGTGGCTTGATGGCCCCCAGGTACCCCAGCCTTTGCTTTAGCTGCAGGTGTGTCCTTTGCACACTGTATTTAGTGTTGGGACTGGGTGCAGGGATGGAGCCCAAGTCTTCCTTGACTTGTCTATTCTGGGAGCAGACCCAGAACCCTGGGACGCTGTGTGATCTGAACAGTGCATATAGTCAGGTCAGAGTAGGGCTGTCAGACCAAGCCTTCCTGCGTGTGGCTTAAAACGTCTGGCTTTGCTCCCTGGCCTCCTGGGTGCTGTGACACCAGCCGAGCTGCAGCGCTCGGGTGGCTGTGGCACACATGGAGCTCCCTGTAGGTCTCTTTGCTGACCCAGCAGGTCGCAGGAGCCATGAAATAATTCCTCGTTATCATCCCAATAGAGCCGCATGTGACTGTTGAGTAATGTCTGGCACATGCAGGGTTTCTGTAAGGAACGTGCCAGTTGGACGGGGGAGCTGCAAATTTGGTGACAGACCTGGAGACTCCTGAGCACTGGACAGGAAGCCAGGTTCTGCCTGAGGGCACAGGAAGCAGCAGAAGAGTGGCAGAAACTGTTGAGCTGGGGGCAAGGAAGCGCTAAGAAAAGCTCTTCTAACACTGGTGGATTGAAGCAGCAACAGGAGAAAGCTAGTAGGCTGTGGGGCAGAAAGCAGACGGCATCCCCGATTCACCTCACTCTCTCCAAGCCTCAGTCTCCACCTGTGTTATGTGGGGATGTCCATCCCTAGGTGGAAGGGAACGCAAATCTGAGGTTTTGTCTTACTAAAGACCTTTGAGACTCGTGGCCAAGCAGCCCTGCTGAAATGCATCGTTCCTGAGGCAGCTCCGAACAGCAGGAGATCAGTGGGGCTGCCAAAAGGACTCTGACAACTGCGAGGATTCAACCGAGCATTAGGTTCTCTCTGGAGGTCTTTCAGAACCCTCCAGTACAGGCAGTAAGGGTGACCACCGCTTCTGCCATTGGAAAGGGCAGGACAAGGATCCCAGAAACAAACAGAAGAGAAAACAGGCTTCTCCAGGCTATTGGTCTGGTGGTGAAAGAGCAGGATAATGTTGTGACGCATTCAAAACAGATGACTGGTGTCAGTGCAGCGCTGTCCTGTGGAGCTCCTGCCTCCCCGTGTCTCTGAGTCTGGGCGACCAAAGCAAGGCTCAGATGAGAATACCTTTACCAGCAGCAGCCGGGGTTAAGGCTGCTCTCGCTGGTGATAAACATGCTCTGGCCAGTGCTGGGTATGGGGTTAGGGAGATGCTTCTGCAGAGGCTGGTCACGCGCATGCTGGCTCAGAGCTCTGCTCGTCAGGCTCGGGTGGTCCTCTGGCTGCTGGAGCCCATCGCTGCCTCTGGGCTGGGGCTGGCTGGGGGACAGCAGTGCCGTTCTGCTGCTGGTTCTGAGGGGTTTGTTTCTTGCTGGAACAGACTCAAAAGCTGTTGCAAAAAGGATTGTTTTGGAACAACCTTTTCGGAACCCTTTAGCAAAGGTCAAGTTTCTGATTGTAGTCTTTTTCTCAAATCAGAAATGATCCAAGAGTCTCAGACTGCAGAAGTCTTGCTTCTGGGGAGTTAGTCGTTTGCCTCCGTGAAGCACTCTGACTTCAATGAAATCGTGTGGTATTTCTTTGGAGGTGTTCCAGCCCTCTCTGCTTTAACCCCCGAGGGACTGGTAATCTCGGAATGGTGTTAGGTGGTGTGCCTGTGATCTCATCCAGCCTTGGGGTGAGAGGGACTGCGGGAGGGGGCCGTGGGTCTTTGGGGCCTTCCCTTTTGCTGTTCTCTGCCTAATGTCTTTCTCAAGAACCCCTTGAGCTTGCTTAGAGCCCCTTATTTCCGAAGCCAGGGTGTTTCCTTGAGTCTGTGGTTGTGTCCACAGGAGGTTTTCGGTCAGGCTTGTCGCAGGATTGCTGTTAGTAGCGAGCGGGTGGGTGGTTACCAGCACAGGTGATGTGCTTGGAGCGCATTTGCAGTGGCAACCTGGTCTCCTCACTTCGGGGACCGGCTGACGAGGAAGGGCCGGGTGACTTTATGCGTGTTGCCTCACTGCCATGACCCGCCTTGTCCGTTGGGTGTTCGGGATCTTCAGGGCATGTCAGCACAGCTCAGGAGCCCGGGCTGTGCTCTTCCGGGCTATGTGCGAGTCAGGAGTCATCTGGGTTTCACAAGAGCTCTCCCCAGCATCTGACAGGAGGGAGGTGCAGCAAAGCTCCGTCCTTCCTGGATCGTCATGACTCTGCTTTCCCGGCTTCTTCTTTGGCCCTTTCCTCCGGCAGGGATAGCATGGCAGCAGTGTCAGCCCGCACCAAGGCGGAGAAGCTGTGGGGCAGGCAGGGAGATGGGGATGCTGTGGGACGGGCAGGCTGGCAGCCAGGAGGCTCTCCTGCCCCATCCGGAGGCAGGCGCAGGCTCCACATTCCTGTGGCGATGTTGGGAATCTGTGTTATCGTCCTTCGGAGCATGATTCACCAGAAAGTCCTCCGGGAACGCAGCGGGGTTTCAGGTTTCCTGATCTATCAGCTAGCAATTCCGGGATTGCGAATATGTCAGCCCAGTCTCTCCTGGCCTGGAGCTTCGCCTCCCCCTCTGCTGCTGCTCCGACTGTGCTGGAGGAGACTTACTGAAAGCAGTTTGTGTTGTTTTGTGTTGAGGTTTCTTGTCTGCAAAGGTCCCAGTCTTTGATTTAAAGATGCAGCTTTTCAGCTGTACGACATGCAAATTCCCTCTGCATTCTGATGTAGCACTTCAGTGTCTGTTGTGCCGTGTAAGCCTCCCTGCCTGCCTGAGGTAAGGCTGGGGTGTCCCCCGTTTAATGACGGGGAGATCGAGGCGCCCAGAAACAGTACATCTTGCTCGGGGTCACTTGTGGAATCGGTGACAGCCAGGGTGGAAGCCAGGAGTCTTGGCTCCTTGCTTTAACCACTGGGAATTAAATCTGCTATTGTCTTTCAAACTACTGGGCTGGAGTGGTGGGTGTGTTGCTACATTGCAGAGGGAGCCAGATTTCTGTGCAGTCTCCTTTTTGTCATGTTCTTTTCAAGATGTTTTGGATCATTTGTCTCTCCGTGCCAGTGCATCTACTTTCTAATGGATTCTCTTCTGTGGCCCAGATGTGTGGCATGCCTGCTGGAATCTAGCTTCAATTTAGGGGCGTGTGCAGGGAGCTTAGAGCAATCAAGATGCCTATCGGCATGGTGCAGCCAGACAGATGAGAGGCCGGGGTGGATCCCGCTATGCATCTGCAACAGAATCCAACTGTTGCTGCTCCCAAAAGCAGAGCAGAATCCACAGGCAGCTGCTCCTGGCATTTCTCCCATTAGGAACTGTGAGGGGAGAGCGGTCACTCTCAGTGAAGACTGGAAGAGGAGGGCTTCTTGGGGTTTAGCCGGGGCCCCCCGTCAGCCTGCGGTGGCTTTCTGTCTAGAGCCTGGCTGAGCCAAGGGGCTGGGTGCCCTCCCTGGAGCACCGGCCTACTCCCAAAATGAAGGAGGAAGATGCCCCAAAAGCGTAACGTTCCAGAGGGAATCCCACAGCCAGTGAGGCTCATCCGTGCTGCAGGCAGCGTCTAAAGGTTTCCTTGTGGCGGCTGCCAGGTCCTTTGGGATCAATGCATGTGAGCGCTGCAATCTGACCTGGGAACTGGAGGGGTAGGGGCTGCATCTTGAGCATTAGTCCCTGGACTCTGCAAGCACCGTCTTAGGGGGGCCCCGGTTTTGTTCCTCCCTACAGTGTTCCCATGCCTGTGCTACGCAGCACAAGGGGTGCACATCAGTGCTGCTGAGCATCCACGTTCTCGGTGCAGTACTTTGGGATCTGTTCTGAATGCAGATGTGTCCGTTCGGATGTGCCACAGGCAGACCTGTGTCTCCCAGCCTGTCGTCGGTACGGGAGGCGGTCACAGCCCCTCTGGTGCTGTGCTGGCTGTGCCCTGGTGTCAGTGGGGCTGTGACCCTCGGGACTGCGGCGCGACGCCTTGCACAGCCCGCGAGTGCACGCAGCAGGCAGGGGCTCTGGGCCACCAGCAGCAGGAGCTGCTGCAGGGCTTGCTTTCTGGAATGCTGTCTGGCAACAGCCTCTTCCAGCGGGGCTGAGGGCTCCCTGCGGCTAGCCAGCCAGCGGCTGCAGGCAGCGTGTGCACTTAACGCTGCAGCTTGTGCCATATGGACCTTCTCCTCCTCCCTGCTTGCCCTCTCCGTGTCTCCTTCCCTGCTTTGCTCCCCTCCCCCTGCGAGTGGTTTGACAGAGCAATTGGGCAGGCACTGGGACAGCAGCTCTGACATAAATCTCTCCTGGTGTGGAATAAGGGGTATAAATATCCAGAGAGTGATGTGATCTTTCCAGCTGCTATTAATAGGTCCCTGGAGAACAAGAGCGAGCGAGCGAGACTGGCTGACACTTAAAGGGCTAGCAACTCCCTTATGTGCCGTGAAAATTAATCAGCGCTGTGGCTTACCATCTTCCTCCAGGCTAGAGCAGAGCCCTCGCGAGGTGCATGGCGAGGAGGTGGAGGAGGCGGCGGAGGAGGAGGGAGCAGCTAACAGCTCGCTCGTTAGGAAGCGGTGATAGGCCAAGCTGGGCTGCTCATGGAGGATCCCACTCGCTCAACGGGAATGCCGGGGCGGGCAGTGCGGTGGACGGCGCGGTTGGCGCAGGCGGCTCTCAGCGTGTCAGCTCTGCTTGGCCTCGCAGGGAGGCAGGTGCCAAGGAGCCCCTTCTGCAGGCAGGGGGGATTCTCTGGCAAGGGATGGCAACCTGCAGCCTGCACCTTGTGGTGATTGCTGTCTGTCGGGGATTACGGGTCTGCCAAGTGTGCTTTGCTCTTTGCTTCCATGCCATCCGGGGCACAATGTTTTGCCCTAGAAGAGCAGGCGCTTGACTTTTGCCAATGGTATGTCCCCAAGTGTGCCTTTGACAGCTCAGGACCAGTGTGCGCAGTGCTGCTGGGCTCTGGTGGCGCTGTTCAGAGATGCAGGGTTTGGCCTGGAGCCCGTGCTTCCTGTCCCTGGGTGGCAGAAGAAATCTGTGCGCAGCATCTGACCTGTGTGGTCCAGATGGGAGGAGTAGACCACAGGCCCAGGAACCCCCCATGTGCTGGGAAATTTCTCAGCCTGTACACGGGAAAGGTTCTTGAGTGCATGGTGGAGGTGGCACACGAAGCACTTGGCAGATGTAAGCGGATAGAGAGGGATGCCTCAGCTTCTCTGAACGTGAGGTTTACTCTCCTCCCCCCCTGCTCCCCGAGGAGTGGGGAAGATGTGACAAGCAGTAGGGGTCTCTGCAGCTTTGGGGTCACTGGCTGGGGTGGTGAGGAGACTAGCAGAGGAACACAGGGCTCCGATGCAGGAAGAGTTGGAGAAAGCCAGGAGTAGTTCTCATGGCATTGTGCATCTTTCCATACCGGCACTGCCTCCAAGGACTTGGCGGTGAATGCTGTTCAGGCCAGGGAAAGCTGGTGTGTGGGAGCCTGCAGCCCAGAGGCCGGGTGCTCTGCCCTAACCTCCTCTTCCCTGCACGCTCTGCCTCAGCCTGCGGGGCTATTCAGAAAGCTGGGCTGGGTCTCCTGGCAGGAGAGCCTCACGCTGCTGTCCCAGCAGGCCTGTGGCACGTTGCATCATCCTGCTGGGCTGGATGCTGCAGTGGATGCTGCCTCACCCAGGGCCTTGGAGCAGGACCTGCAACAGTCCCTCAGGCCCCTGGGAGAGACGGGGATACTGCTTAGCTGAAAAGTGTCAACACTTCCGGCCCTGCAGTTGCCTTGCAGCCCACCGCCTCCTTCTCCTCAGCGGCCTCAACCTTCTTAGTCTTCCCCTGTCCCACACCAGCTTTCTTGTTATAGGCTTGCACCATTTTCTCTCTGCTCTGTTGTCTCCTTAGTGTTTGGCAGAGCAGAATAAACTTACTTAGCTGCGGAAGGGGTCCCTGAAACCATCGGGCACCAGATTTCTGTTCCGGGTCACAGAGTTGTCTGAGCTCTGGGGTCTGCAACACATCCCTAAGGATCCTTCCGCTCAGCAGAGCGCAGGCTGCCACGGAGCACCCTGCTCTCATCGCGGCCTCAGCAGCAAGGGCTCTCGTGTCCATGCCCGTGCCTCGGAGCGCGGGCCGGCTCCATGCACGGCATGGGTGGGAGTTAGCTGCTTGTCTGTATGCAGCTGGCTGGGGAGCGGGATCCTTCGCTTGGAGGGCTGCTGGCTGATTCCCGGCAGGAGCGGCTCTGGGGCTGTGTCCGTGTGAGGAGCACCCACTCACCCGCTGCCCTCTTCTCCTGCAGGTTTCTGACCAAAGGGCCTGGGAGCTCCCTCCACTGGCGCTGTGGGAAGTTTTAGCCAATCCAATGCACCCTGACAACAAACTGCCCAGCCATGGCAAGGCAGGCAGCAGCGGTGCCCCGGCCCAGCACCACAACGTGAGCCAAGCACCCCCCTGCAACCTGGGCTCTAAGGGTGTGGGGGCAGGCAGCCATGGCGGCAAGGCCACTCAGATCTCCCCTGGCAACTCTGGACTGAAAAACAGCCAGAACACTGTCCCAAACTTCAGCTCCTTGAAGGGCAAGGTGAAACGGGAACGAAGCATCTCGGTGGACTCTGGAGAACAGCGAGAAGCCAGCACCCCTTCACAGGACACAGAATCAAAAGGTAATAACTCTTCTAAACCTTGCCTCAGCACGTCCTACTCGTAGTTGCTCCAAGCATCCTGGCAGGGCCTGGGATGGGAGCAGCTGTGAGTATCTTGGGTTTCTGTGCTGCGGCTTCTGTCCGGGCTTGTCCTGGCTGCCTGTGTGCCTTTGCATCATTGCTCGTCACATCCGTGGGTTTGGGACCAGAGTGGCAGAGCAGTGTCTTTACGTTCCAGCCCCTAAACTCTTTGTTACGTAAAGAATCTGTGACTCTGGTTTTCATGGGCTGCTGAGGCCAGCTAAGCAAGAGCATGGTTCACTGCAGCTGCACTGAACACCCTGCCTTGTGATGTGCAGACTTGGGACCAAGTTGAGTTGTTTTCTGTCTCCTCGCTGTTGGCAAAGAGCTGCTTTTGTGGTGTTCTTGCAGCTGCCCGACGACTCGGTCGTGGTTAGTGAGGAGGTGCTGTGAGGGTCGCTGTCTGAACAGTTCTGTGGTTTCACCAGCGATGGATGACTCTTGTGTTACAGTACGTGGCTTCTGGAAAAGGGCTGAGTCAGTGCTTCCAAACCCTCTGGCTTCCCTGTCCTCACCAGCCTTCCCTGTAGCCTCTTGCGTTCCGCCAGGCTCTGTGCTCAACGGCTGCGTGGGATGCTAGAGCATCTCGGAGGGGGGTTGTTGGAGCAGAAATCCCAGTGGGGCCCTTGGTTCCAACCAAGACTCACACCTGGTCCCCAGACGCAGTGCCGCTGTTCTGGCTCGTGCCCCTGAGCATTTGATTTCACAACCACATTTATCCATCCTGTGTCTGATTCCTTTCCCTGAGTCCCTGGGTGCCTTTAGCAAAGAAAGTATTCTCCCTTAGCTGCATCAGCTGCATCTGAAAAATGGAGGGAGGCAGGGAAGGCCCCTGCCCCACTGATGTGTGCAAAGAGCAGAGTCTGTCTCCCTACACAGGAGGCGACTGTGCCCTCCTGTTCCATTTTCAGGTTTAATTGCTAACCCACAGACCCCTTTCTTTTAGGGTTGGTGCCCAAAGCTCTCTGGTTTGTGACATCAGTTGGACATGTGCTGGTTTTGCAGACTCTTTTCAGACAGTAAGGAATCTGTATCATTTGAGCCATAGCTCTCACAGGGCAGTCTCACCAGGTCTGGCTGCTAAGACAGGGAGCCCAGACCTAGCAGATGCTTCAGGATCTTTACCACGGCTGGGCAGATGTCAGCGTAAGGCATCTTGCCCAGTGCATCCTGGCTGGGTTGGTAGGGCCAGCATGCAGCACGCAGTCATCCCAGCCCCTGCCAGGTCTCCTCAGCTCTTCTGATGGCTCCGTCCTGTTGCAGGTGAGGTGGCTCCCCGTAGCAAGCGACGGTGTGTGCTGGAAAGGAAGCAGCCATACAGTGGGGACGAATGGTGCTCTGGGCCGGACAGTGAGGAAGACGACAAGCCCATCAGCAGTGCACACAGTGAGTGTCTACCTCCTTACCAGCTCAAAAGCTTGAATGAAGCCAGATCCTGCAGCTCAGCAGGGCAGGTGGCACTGGCACCTCTAGCTTTGGCTCTGCGTGCTGATTTAGCTGGCTGTGTGGTGTGGTGGGCCATTGCAGTTGGTGGTGGTTGTGCTGGGGAATGTTTGCAGCTGTGCAATGAAGTGTGGGACCTATTTTGTGGAGATGCTACTGAGATGCTGGAGGAGAAGGTGTTGAGGTTGAATGTCCCTGTTGTACCTGGCTCCAGCCACACTGGTAGCAGAATTGCCATCTTGAAAGCGTGCCTGGCTAAACTCTGGTTAAGTGTGCTTACCCTGGTCATAGGGGCAGCCGGACCACGCGACACACATTGCTTTTGTTGCAGCAGTTAGGTCTGTGCCAGGCCACCCATGCAGCTGTGCTTTAAAGGTGACTGAGTCTAAAGAGTCTCTCAGGGTCTTGACAGGGGTTCAGGCAGGGCTGAGCTGGCCGAGGTGCGCACTGTTTGGGGCAATGAGCTGTAGGTGTCTCCTGTTTTCCAAGAGCATCAAAACGCTTTGATTTTTATTTTCTGTGTCTAGAATTCGGTTTGCTTTCAAATTGCAACGGGGAGAATATCCGAGGGAAGAGGGCAAGGTCCTTCGGGGCCCAGGGGCTGCAGCTGATGGAGAACATAGGAATGTATAAAATCAAGTACTGGGTGGCCTTTGTGCCTGCCAGCATACCGTAGCCATCCTCTTCAGGATGTTCTCTTGTGCTTCTCTGTGGTCTGCAGCCCTTGTGGGAAGGTCCAGTGCTGCCTCCCTGTCGCTGCCTGCCTCAAGATGGGCCTTGGAGCAGGTTAGAGCAGGTCGAGGTGGGGCTGTCCAGGGGCGAGGGCTGGCAGCGAGGCAGTGTGCATATCCCCGTGTCACATTTCCAGCGGTCTCTCTTCCCATTAAACGCTGCTGTGCCAGGGCTGGGCTGTGGTGCTGGTGTTCCCAGGTCTGCTGCTGGGAGCTGAGTGCCGGGAGGCTGCTGGAAGGGGAGCAAGGGAGCCTGCTCTGGGGGAACAGAACAGTGCGTGAGGAGGGAGACGAGAGGAAGGCAGGGCGCGCTTGCAACGCTTATTAATATTAATTAGGGCTATTATTTAATACGGCTGATGACTAATGCGGCTCCAGCACCCCCGGTGCCCGGCCCGCGGGCACGCACGGGCGGAGAGCCTCGGGCAGCGCTGGGGACCGGCAGGCGGCGGCCCCTCGGCGCCGGGGATGGCCGGGCGAGTGCTGCCACCTGCCGCCGGGCGGCGGCTCTCAGCCGGCCCCGGCCCGGCCTCGGCAGCTTCGCTCCCGTTTTTCCTCCCTCAGATTGTAATGTAGCAGATCCTGCGATGTCCACGGCCTCACAGCTTGGCCCAGGGTCCAACCCGCTGCCGAACCTGAACGAGACCGGCTCCTCCAGCGTGCCTCATGGTGCTGCCCCCGGCTTGCGGTCCGACGCTGCAGGTGGCGGGGCGGGAAAGCCGCCCTCGCAGTTCGTTTACGTCTTCACCACACACCTTGCTAACACGTAAGTAGCAAACCTCCTCTGTCCTCCGGGGATGGGCAAACTCTGTCCTAAACACACGCTTCCTCCCAGCAGTGCCCGGCACTGTGCCCTGCGACACATGCTGCGGAGCACGTCTAGTCAGCATCCAGCTGAAAGATTCACCCTAACCGTCATGGTCTGGCTTGGAAGAGCTAAGGGGCTGAGTGTCATGGCGGTGCCCTGTAACACTTGATACTCTCCACTCAATTCCCCTCTTCTGTTCCACACTGTCTCAGCATTGGAATCCTACCAAGGCTGCTTAGGTCTAGAGTTCTTCTACAACACAGATGTGGTGCAGTAGATCCCAGAGCATCTCAGTGACAGCCAGCTTAGGGCAGCAGGCACAGGGCAGAGCCCAGTGCCCAGCACATGGGACATGGGCAGAGGGAAATTCCAGGGCAAGCGGTTATCAGTTGGAGAGCTTCACTGCGGCCTGTGTGGGACAGGGGGAGGACTCTGAGAGTATCACCCTACTTGGTGACTTCCAGAGATTTCCCGCAGGACTGACGAGTGGAGGCGGCCACTGGGGCTGGTACAGGTGGGATGGGGCACAGTGCCTCTTCTCCAGTGGTTTGTGCTCTCTCCCCAGAGCTGCAGAAGCTGTCCTGCAGGGCCGAGCTGACTCCATTCTGGCCTACCATCAGCAGAACGTTCCGCGAGCAAAACTAGACCAGGTAAACAGGCTATGAACCAGTGCCTCTGTCGGCACATGCTGCTGACCCTTCCCTTCCGAGGCGGCCGTTCTCCCCCAGCTCCTGGCTCAGCTGCGGAGGAAGGGGTTGCCCTTTTGGTGGGGTGGGAAGCTGCTTTGCTGTGGGACGTCATCAGAGTTCTTCTGTCAGCCGTGGAAAGTGTACACACCTGGCTGTGCATTTCCACAGCATGTGTAATGGCAGCTGAGTCTTCCCACAGGGAGCAAAGGGGAAGTGCCACAGGGCATGGTTTTGCCACAGAGAGGTCTCCAGCAGGGTGCAGGGGAGCATTACCTACTTAGGGTTTTCCTGCTCAGGTTTATTTCCCTTTTCTCTGCTAGGCACCGGCTCCTAAAGTGCTGGGGGTTGCTGAACCACTTCCCATTAACCCTCCTGCTGCCAACACTCCACAGTCCCAGCCACCACCGGCACCTCAAGCGAGTCAGCCGCAGGCACAGCCCGCCCCGCCGCAGCCCCCACCACAGACCATGAGTCAGACACCTCTGCCTGCACCCAGCAGCTTGCCCCAGGAAGGGTCAAGTGAAGATGTCCGGAGAGATCTGACTCCCAACTCTCTGGGGAACAACGGCGGCAGCAACCAGCCTGGAAGCAACCACCCAAACACACCCACCGCATCTGCCACCACCATGCAGCCTGGGCAGGTGGACTCCTCCACCACATCTGGCTCCAGCCTCCTTGGGGAGGGCCAGGGCACAGCGATGCCAGGGAACGGGCAGGCAGGTCTGGGCTCCAGGAACCCCATGAACTCGGAGGGCCTCTCAAAGGAGCAGCTGGAGCACCGAGAGCGTTCTCTGCAGACCCTGCGGGACATTGAGCGCCTGCTGCTGCGCAGTGGGGAGACCGAGCCCTTCATGAAGTCCAGCCAGAATGCGGGTGAAGGTGGGACTGCCCCTCAGCCACAGGCTGCCCCTGCCCAGCCCCCTGCACCCCCCACCGGCATGAAGAAGTATGAGGAGCCTCTGCAGTCCATGATCTCCCAGACCCAGAGCCTTGGTGGGCCCAGCCTGGAACACGAGGTTCCCCACCATCCAGGTGCTGACATGGGGCAGCAGATGAACATGATGATGCAGCGGCTGAACCAAGACAGCCTGACACCGGAGCAAGTGGCCTGGAGGAAGCTGCAGGAGGAGTACTACGAGGAAAAGCGACGGAAAGAGGAGCAGATCAGCATCCATGGCCGGCCCATGCAGGAAATAATGATCCCGCAGTCCATGGGGAGCATGATGATGCGTGGGCCCCCACCACCCTACCACAGCAAGCCTGGAGAGCAGTGGCCTCCTGGGATGGGCAGCCAGCTGCGGGGACCCATAGATGTGCAGGACCCCATGCAGCTGCGGGGAGGGCCGCCCTTCCCGGGGCCACGGTTCCCTGGAAATCAAATGCAGAGAGTCTCTGGCTTCGGAGGGATGCAGAACATGCCCTTGGATGCTCTTGGGCCCATGAATGCCATGCAGAGGCCTGTCAGGCCCGGAATGGGATGGAACGACGATATGCCTCCTATGGGAGGCCCGGGGAACTTTCCGCAAGGTACCCTGCCCTATCCGGCAGGGCAGGGGGACCCTGAAAGGTTCATGAATCCCCGTGCCAGGGAGGAGATGCTGCGGCATCAGCTGATGGAGAAACGCCCAGTGGCGATGCAGAGGCCCATGGGGATGTCCAGCAACGCCATGAGCCAGGGCATGGAAATGGAGAGGATGATCCAGGCCCACCGGCAGATGGATCCATCCATGTTTGCTGGGCAGATAACAGGGGACAGCCTGAGCAGTGCCCCAATGGGAATGGATTTTGCAGGCACTCGGGGCATGCTGAGCCCCCCTATGGGTCAGTCGGGCCTTCGGGACATGGATGCACCCATGGGCCCTGGCAACCTCAACATGAACATGAATGTCAACATGAACATGAACATGAACCTCAATGTCCAGATGACCCCACAGCAACAGATGATGATGTCGCAGAAGATGAGGGGCCCTGACATGATGGCCCACCAGGGCATGAGCCCTGAGGAGCTGGCCAGGGCCAGGGCTCAGAATGGCAATGGCAGCACAATGCTGGGGGGACCCCAGAAAATGATGATTCCTTCCCAGTTCCCCAACCAAGGACAGCAAGGCTTCTCAAGTGGGCAAGGGCCTTACCCCAACATGCCCCAGGAGATGGGCAGCAGCTCGGACATGTTCAGCCCTGAGCAGGGTGCCATTCCCGTCGGGAGCATCAGCGGCACCACCAGGCTCAGCCACATCCCTCTGCCTCCCGCCTCCAATCCTGCTCCCACGCAAGGGGGGAACCTGGCCAACATGCACCCGGCACCGTCCCGGGGGCTGGGCCGCCGGCCCTCTGACCTCAGCATCAACATTAGCCAGATGAACTCCCCCAGCATGGGTCACCTCAAGTCTCCCACCCTCAGCCAGGTGCACTCGCCTCTGGTCACCTCCCCTTCTGCCAACCTCAAGTCCCCGCAGACGCCCTCGCAGATGGTCAGCATGCCGCCTTCAAACCAGTCCGGACCCCTCAAGTCCCCCCAGGTGATGAGCTCCTCCCTGAACGTCCGGTCTCCAACTGGCTCACCAAGCCGGCTGAAGTCCCCTTCCATGGCTGTTCCTTCCCCTGGCTGGGTGCCATCTCCCAAAGCCACCATGCCCAGCCCGGGAGTCAACCAGAGCAAGCAGACTCTCAGCATGAACTCGTCTACTTCCATAGGAGGACTGGATCAAGGTATGATGGGTTTCTTATGTGTGTGCTCCATTCTGGGGAACATGCGGGCAGGGTTCCCCTCCAGCCCATGTATTCTCGCAGGAGCGGGGAGGTGCTCATCCTGGTGCGTGCCCGTGTGTCTCCTGGAGCTAGTCTCTTTTCCAGGAGTCCACCCAGGGCCTTTGCCAGGTAGATGGGAGGGTGAACAGAGCAGCTTTTACTTCAACCCCAGCTCGCGTGCTGTGATACTGGCTGCAAAAGATGAGCCAGTGCTGGGTGGTCAGGGGCAGTTTAAAGTAAAGTTCGTTGCCGTTCTGGAGCAGGGTCTCCACGAGCGACCCTGGGTCAGGAGGGTGTCTGTCAGACACTCAGGGTCTGGAGGATGCCGGGCCGTGCCAGCTCTGCATTTTGCAGCCTTCTCTGGTCACTGCTGCTGGCAGGAGGGGCTGCGGTTGCTGCCTGATGGGAGCAAGGCACGGTGTGCAGGAGGTGCTAAGCTGCTTTCTTTCTTGCTTGCAGGTTCACTCCCTTCTGGGCCTCGGAGCAGCTCTTCCGCACCAGCCAGTAACACCTCTAGCACCATGAATCCCAACATGCCTTTTACTTCCTCTCCGGATCCATCCCCCTCCCAGAACCCCCTCTCACTGATGATGTCCCAGATGTCCAAGTATGCCATGCCCAGCTCCACACCGCTTTACCACAATGCCATCAAAACCATCGCCACCTCTGATGACGAGCTGCTGCCGGACAGGCCTATGCTTCCACCTGGGAGTATGTCAGGTACGTGCTTCTGGGGCTGGACTTATCCCAGGAGGGGTCACACCATCTTGTGGCTGCCAGGGGTCGGAGGCGCCCGGTGGAGGAAGCATTAGGGAGGGTGTTCTCCCACCAGCTGTCATGTCAAATAGCTTAAATTTGCCCTCAGTCGGAAGAGTCTGTTCACTTCTTTGTCCTGTACCCAGGCTGCCCATCAGCTTTTGGCTTGGGTTTGCTGTCTGGAAGAGCATGAGCCCATCTGGCATTGGAGGCACCCTTTTTCCATGAGCCCTGGAACATTTTGGAGCTACCTTCCCCCTGTGCAGACACGTCGGCCGTGGATTTTCAGGGCTCCTGGATTGTCTCAGGCCCAGGACTCACAGGCAGAGGTCTGCTGCTTGGAGCCTTGTGCTCTTGTGCAGTGGGATGGGGACACTCTGAGCAAGGTGTGGGAGTAGGGAGTTTTGATGGAGTCCAGGTGCCTACATGGGCAAGGCCATCACAGCATAGTTCTGATCTCAGTAGGCGACAGCCAGACACGCTCCGCTGGCAGGCAGCACTGCTGGGGACAGCTAGGCAAATGAGCTCTTTGCGTCATTGGTGACCAGCCCGAAGGGGAATTCCAGCGTGTTGTACCGCTTGATTTAGGCCTTTAAAGCTGTCTGGTAAATATTTCTGGCAGTTTTCAAAATGAAAAATCACCTTTTTGACTCTTTCACTGCAGAGTAGTTGTGGGAATCTCCACAAGTAGTCACTTGGGTTGACCTCAGGCACGCAAATGTGCTGGCTCCTTCCCAGTCTGAACCCCTCCGCAGGCACGGGTCACTCTGCTGTGCCAGTGAGCACAGTCTTCCGTCCTGGACAGCACCTGGGTCGGCCTGCAGACTCTTTTGCTTCTTTGTCTCCTCGCTACCCAAGATCATGTGTCGCAAGAGCTTGCCGGGTGGCTACCTCTGCAGGCAGGCAGTGGTGAAGGGTCACAGCCTGGTGCCTTGCAGGCAGCTTAGAGCCCTGCTGAGATCATGGGGTAGGACTGTCCCAGCGTGCTCAGACTCTAAAATCAGTGGGCTGTAAGGAGCTACAGCTCCATCCTGGGGCTGGCTGAAGCTGGAACAGCTCTCTGCTGCTCCCAGGCTTGAGGAGCTGGAGTCTGAGGCACTTTTTCCTGGTGCTGGTTCTTTGTGAGCCCACCTTTGGGGTTCTAGCTGAGCATCATGCTCCATGCTCAGGGCTTTCTGAGCAGGAACGCTAGGCAGTCATCCGGGATGTGGATTTTGCAGTCCCAAGAGGTCTGTGGGCAGAGTTAACCCTTCTTTCTCTCTTTTTTCCCCTCTCCTTAGGTGTGACGGGGAACCAGCCAAATCAACTGCACTTGAACTCTGTGGGGCCTGGATCCTCTCAGAGCCCCATGGGAATGAACCTGCCTGGTCAGCAACCGCTCTCCCATGAGCCACCCCCCACCTCCATGATGTCCTCCCCAAACCCTCTGGGCTCCAACATTCCTATGCACCCAAGCGCGCCTGGGCCAGGCGTGCCTCCCCAGAACCCCATGATGCTGCCCCCAGGGCCACAGGACTCGATGAACCAGCAGTGTGGCCCCGTGCCCAACAGCTCACAGATGATCCCTTCCAACCAGCTCGTGTTCCCCCGCATGCAGCAGCCCCACAACGCCATGCCGTCTCCCGCTGGGGGCATGCCCATGGCCCCTGGTGGTGGAGGTGGCCCTGGGATGCAGCAGCATTACCCGCCAGGGATGCCCTTGCCGCCTGAGGAGCTGCCCTCCCAGCAGCCCGGCCAGATGCCCCCTCAGCAGCACATGATGGGGAAGAACATCCCTCCTCGGATCGGCGAGACCTACCCAGCCGTGCTTCCTGGGGTGGCATCGGTGCTGAACGACCCCGAGCTCAGCGAGGTGATCCGCCCCACGCCCACCGGCATCCCCGAGTTTGACCTGTCCAGGATCATCCCGTCGGAGAAGCCAAGCAGCACCTTGCAGTATTTCCCCAAGAGCGACAGCCAAGCGCCCAAATCGCAGCCTTCCAACCTCCATCTCATGAACCTGCAGAACATGATGGCTGAGCAGCCCCCAGTGCGGCCAGGTATGAATGCCCCCAGCCTCCCTGGGCAGCAGGGCGTACAGAGGGGACTCGGCATGCCCATGTGTCATCCTGGACAAGTGCCCATGCTGGGCAGGACAGGCATACCGCCCCAGCAAGGCATGATGGGCAACAGCATGCACCAGGGCATGATGTCCCCGCAGCAGAGCCTGATGGCCCAGCAGAATTTCATGCTGATGCAGGCCAAGCAGAGGAGCATGTCTGTGTCGGGGGAGATGTATGCCCAGACAGGACACATGATGTCACCTCAGGGCTCCCTCATGGGGCCCCCGCCTCAGCAGAACCTCATGGTCACGCACCAGATGAGGCAGAGGAGTGTCTCCTTGGACAGCCAGATGAGTTACATCCCCGGGCCCGGGAACATGGCAAACCTGCCTTTCTAACCCGGCCGGCACTCAGCTGGGGAGGGCACGGGGCTGCCTCTGCAGACATTTTTAAACCTTTCCTGGGGGACGGTTGGGGGCCAACGCCGGTGGAGGACACCACGTGGGATGCTTTTCAGATCGGATTCGCCTCTACACAGAAAACCAGATGTGCAGTAAACTTGATGCGAATTGGGTTTCTTTTTCCTTTCTTTTCGGGGAAGGGGAGGGTGGAGGGGCTGGGAGCAGGGCTGTCGCGCTGAGCCCTGCGTGGTGGCCAGGGACATCCAGACCCAGTGGCAGTTTGTAAAGTTTTCATTTTTGGTTTTCCTCTGTCAAGTGTTCTTCCTCCCCCCTCCCCCCTCCCCCCACCCTTTTTTTCCTTTTTTTCTTTTCTTTTTTCCTTTTTTTTCCCCCCCTTTTTTTCTTTGTAAACAAACAAAATGTGCAAGAGGGTTTTTGGAACTAGCTGTAAATAGGTCGCTGGGAAAGGCAAAACTTGTGCTGGTTTTTAATTGTTCTGTATTTCTGTGTTTTAATAGAAGCCTCAAAACATGTTTTAAAAAAACAGAAACAAAAAGAAAACGTGCTGAAGGCAACAGTGTGCAAGGATTGAGAACTCTCCTGAGGGGCAGCAGGAGGATCCCCCAGGGTGCACAGGGCATTGAGAGATCCCATTGTAGAGTGACTGTGTCAAACCTGTGTTGTTCCCGTGTCCCAGAGGTTTGCATGTGCGGGGTGTATGGCTTCGTGCGGATCCTAGGCCCCTGCGGATGCTGTGCTGAGCACACAGCTGCAGCCAGTGACTGAGGCCTCTCGGGGAGGTCAGAGCTGTGGCCACGGTGAAGCGCTGCTGGAGCAGCCTCCCAGGATTTGGCTGCTGCTGCTCCGTGGTGAAGCTGCTGTGGCTGAGCTGGGGATGGTGCTGGCCCTTGGGCTGGAGAAGCGGTGAGGATCTGGGCTGTGCAGGTGGTTAACGTGCCGGACCTGAAGGTCTCGACCAGCCCCGTCACCTTCAGTCCCTTCCCTTCGTGCTGTGTCACCTGCGGGCAGGGTGGGGTGGTGTGTAGGGATAGATGGGCTCCGAGATGAGTGAGGTGAAGCGTTCCTGTGCTTCCAGGAGAGGTGAGCTGAGAACCCTGCTCTGCTGCAGCTTCCTACACCAGTCCTTTACCAGTCTGTCACCCTCTGTGACTGTGCTGCGCCTCCTCTACCTCTGCCATTGAGTGCTCTCCCAAGTCTTCCTCATGCTTGTCAGTGATCCATCTCCAGAGTTTCAGAGGCAGTCTTTGCTCCACCTCGCCCTGAGCTACTGGCGGCAGCCCTGCTCTGCTGCGCAGTAGAGGTCCAGCCACTGGTGAGGATCTGTCCCTGTGTGTGATGCTCCATCTTGGTGTAAGAGTTGTCTTGTACAGTGTCAGTGGCGTGGCCCCCCCGTGCTTTGGGCAGAAGAGGTTGTGTTGTGGCCCCATTCCCAAGCTGGCGGAAGCTGTTCGAACGACTCCAGCTGCTCTGGATGCTCCCTGTCCTCCGCTCTGTAAGGTCTTCCCGCCCACGGTGCTGATGGTTCCCCCTGTGTTTGCTCAGAGGGGACCGCAGGATGACACGCGTGCACTTCTGCAACGCACCGCAGCATCTCTGGACCTCTGCAGGGACCTCTGCAGGTTCCAGCATGGAGTACCCTATGGGTATCCGGCAGTGCACTCAGGGCAGGCGACTGCTGGGGGAACACGCACTGGAGGGTTGTCTCTGCAGAGCCAGACTTAGCATACTACCTCTCTTGTAACAGAGCTCGCATTTCCCTACATGCTACTGCAGGGAGGAGAGCGCTTTCAGAAAGGGAGATAGTCAAGTAGCAAGCAAATGGCAGGGCTTTTTATCACATTACAAGCTGTTGAGGAAGGCCGGAGGCTGTCCTGATCTGTGAAAAAATGGAGCCACAGTGTCCAGTTAGGAATACCTTGAAGTCCCGGGTGTTTTGTAGCAAGCAGTACTGGGTGGGAAGAGTGTGTCTGGATTTGAGGAAGGCTTTCACTCTGGTCTCCAGCTTGGTGTGGTTTTATTGTGCACAGGGTGAGCGCACAGCCCTTTCAGAGATGGCAAAATGGGAACAATCCTGGGAGGTGCTCATCCCTGCCTTGGCAGTTGGAGTGGAGGAATGAGCCCCAGGCTAATGAAGTGTGCTTTGGACCTGGGGTGATAGCTGGTTGGATTCTCTATCCGTTCAGAACATGCGTTTCACATGGGAGGATGTGGCTTTAGCAGATGCAGCTCTTTCTAAGCCTGACTTGCCTGAAAGGCCGTGGCTTCTCGTGGCTGCACTTCAGGGTGTTGGCTGCCCGTATTTTCTTGTAAACATCCAGATACCAGTGCCAGCCCCCAACCTTGCTCGTCACCCACCTGCTAGTCTCAGTTAATTTGAAGCCATACTTTTTTCTATATGTAAGCTTTTTGTTTGTCTGTAGACAACCGTTGTTTTAGCCTGGTTGAGATCTCCACGTGTCCATACCTTCCCTGTTGATGGCTGAACATCCGATGGGAGAAGTAGTGCTGCCTAATACCCCTCTGCGCCACGGCCGCTCCCGGCCGCCTCTGTGAACAGCAATATCGCAGGAGCTTCTCAAGAAGCTCACTAACAGCCAGTCCTTGTTAGACCCAGGCCAGGTTTGCCACCAGCCGGTTGCCCACTGCCGTGAGCTGTGTCTAGTCTCGTGTCTTGTAGTTTATTGCTCGGCTTCTCGGCTTGAGTTCTGTGTCCTGACTCCACCTAATCGCGGTAAAAGGTTTGCCCATGTTTTAGCCATGATTTCGCCACGTTTTCCAGCTCCAGAAAAAATGACTGCTGGGAAACCGCATCTTTCAGTATGTCAGATAATCACACACCCAGAAGTAGCTTTCACGTTGAGGTAATGGTGACTGACCTGTTCTCTGTCATCCCATGGAGAAACTTCCCCAGTCATTTTGTACCATTATATAAATATATATATAAATATAAATATATAAATACAATATGTGAAGACATCTTATTGGTTTTTATTTGAAACAATTTTTAGGCTTGTTTTTGGGTATCTGTGCTGCCTGTAATGTATTGACCTGTTTTATAGGTGCCTTTTTATTAAAAAGACAAATTTCAAAACCTGACCCTGTGCCTGTCTTCAGCGGCCGCGGGACTGTCTGCGGCACTGGGAGCGGATGAGCAGCGCTGAGCTCAGCCGGCATCACCTGCAGCACATCACAGCGGGGCCGGGGCTTTCAGAGCCGCGGGGAGAGCCCCTTCTGCGCAGCACTCCCAGGTACATCCTCATTCATGCGCTCCCTGGTGCACCCTCTGCTGCCCACCGTGGTGTGCGCGTAGGAGGATGCTCTGCTGCAGCACCCCAGCTCCGTCTCCTGGGAGGCCGTGGTGCCCCCCAGGAGCTGCGGAGGGAGAAGCGTGCTCTTGTGGGGGTCTTTGTGTCCCCCTATTTGGGGTCGCTTCACTGGGGACCGGGGCTTTCTCTGCTCCTCAGGGAAGGGCCTGCCTGCTCTGAGCCAAGCCTTGCCCAGACTGGCTGGGCCAAATGGGGGCATGAGGGTGGCTTTCCACCGGGGTAGGAGGTGCTGCACTCAGTGCGAGAGGCTCTGTAAAGCAGGAAGTAACTCGGGTCTGGACTGACACTCACAGCACGGCAGAGCTGTCTGCAGCGCTGGTGAAGGGAAATCTGAGGAAGCTGAGCTCTGTGGTTTCCATGTGCAAACAGCAACGCGTGTCACAAAGGTGCCATCAACCCACTTAGTGCTCTCTACTGCTTTTCCCTTGTGGAAGTGGGATGATGACAGACAACTGCTTACAAGCACTATACATGAGAAGGGGGTATTTTATTTAACTGCTTATTACAGCCTACCTCAAAACTTTCTAAAAGTTTCCCAAGATATCAGTACTAAAGCCTACAGTCAGAATAGATGTGTAACCCATTCACTCATACTTTGCCTGCAGATTTCCTTGTTACCTCGTGAACACTGAGAATTTGACACTCTGACTGTTCATTTTGCCAGTAACTTTATTGTGTAGAAACACAGTTCCCATCAGAACCAGGGCTGGGGAGGTGTTTATGTGTCTGCAATGGGTTTGCTCAAGGGTAGGACTGTGGACCTAGACAGCAAGGGCAGGCTTCAGAGAGCTGCTCTGCTGCTGCTGCTGCGCGTACATGCTTGGGTAACTACGGTTGCCATTACCTGCAGGTTTTGGCTTTGAAGATGCAGTGCTGCAGGAAGCGGTGGAGGGCTCTTTGTGTGAAAGCCTTATGCTTGGGGAGTTTTGTCCTCGAGTCACAAGTTGAGAACGAGATCTCTGCCTGAGCTGGACTGATGTAACATGACCCCTTCCGTAACGACTGGTCTTCTTAGCAGGGCCCTTGGGTACGGGGGAGTTCGGCTGCAGCCGAGCCCTTTGTTAGTGGGTTGAACTTCAGAACTGAGTTTCGCACAAAATTCCTGCTGCAAGAGAACTGACGTTGTTCCCACTTTGCTTAAACAGTGAATGGCAGAGCACTGTGTACCTGTGCCATTGGAGTGAGTTCTGCACCCCCTGAGTGTCTTGTTCCAGTTGCCGTGGCCAGCGAGTGCCTGCTGCCTCCTTTGGGCATGTCTCTACCAACCCAAGCCAGCAAAGTAGAGACCCGCTGAGCTTCTGTCCTCAGTCCATTGACTTGGCTGCGTTTCTTTCCTTGCCTCTAGCACCCCAGCCTTCTGCCTGGCTCCATGCAGAGGATGCCTGCAGGCAGTTTTGTGAGGAACAGGTGAAAACGTCAGGTTCAACCTACTTGGGTTCATCTGGCCCTTGCCGGAGTGACCGCTGGACAGAGTGTTCACCGACTGCATGGATTTCTACAGGCGTGAGAACCAGAAGGAGCCAGGGCAGAGTGTCTGGTGGGATCTGGGTGTGGGGTGGCTGTCGGACCTCAGTTTCCTGAGGACTGAAGGAAGTGGTGGGACGCTTGTGAAACTTGGGACTGAGGCCACACGCGTGCCACTGGGAAGGCAAGGCCCAGGCAGCTCTGCCCTGCAGGCAGCTCTTCCCAGCTAGAAAGTGGAGATAGAGGTGGTGTTGTCAGACTCGATCCCGCTGCCCTTCCTCGTCACCTCCAGGATCTCCTGCAGGGTCTCGTGGCTTATGCAGCCAAGCTCCTGCAGGATCCGGAAGAAGTCGTTACGGAACTTGACTCCAACGAAGGCATAGAGGATGGGGTTTAGGCAGCAGTGTGTGAACCCGATGGCCTCTGTCACCATGATGGCCGTATCCAGCTGGTCTTCCAGGAGGCAGTTCTTGGTGAAGGCTTCTAGCTTGGTAAGCGTGTTCAGGAAAATGACAATGTGGTACGGGCTCCAGCAGAGCAGGAAGACACCTGTGACCAGGATGGCCACACGGACAGCCTTCTGCCTCTGCAGGCGCTGGGACTGACACAGAGCCCGGACGATGGCCACGTAGCAGTAACACATGACCAACAGGGGCATGAAGAAGCCCACGGCATGGTAGAGGAAGCGAGTTGCCAGCCAGGCGTTGTTGCCATCAATCCCAACCTCTGGAAAATAGCAGATGCTGCGGTTGCTGTCATCCGTCCAGACTTCCATGAAGATGAGATCAGGTAAGGTCAACAGCAGTGAGCAGAGCCAGACAACCGCGCAGGTGAGGTGGATGGAGCGGGCTCTGCGCTTGCGGTAGGTGTGGATTGCATAGACGATGGCCAGGTAGCGGTCCACGGCGATGCACCCAAGCAGCATGCTGCTGCAGTAGAAATTGATCTTGTGGACAGCGCTGAGGATCTTGCAGAGGAACTTCCCAAATACCCACCCAGCCAAGCTCTCCACCACACTGAAGGGGAAGGTGAGCAACAGTGCCAGGTTGGCCAGGGTGAGGTGGAACAGGAAGGTTTCTGTGGTAGTGCGAGACCGTTTGAACCTCTCTAAAATGACCAGGACCAGGGCATTGCCCACTGTCCCCAGCACAAACATCAGTAAGTAGATGAGGGGCATGAAGACCTTTCTGAAGGGGTCCCTCTGGTTGCCGACCACAGATGAGGCTGGGTTGAAGCAGAAGTAGCCCTCCAAAGAAGGGGTGGTGTTCTCAGCTTCATAGTAACCGCTCAGCTCCACCTGGCTCTGGGGAACAGAGAGGCTCTGGTTAATGGAGGGGAGTTTCTGCACACGAGAGCCCGGTCCCCCTGCTGCACCCAGCAGACTGGAGCAGAGGATTCCCACATCCCACAGCCTGCCTGCCTCAGGAGGACGTGCTGCCTGTCTGCAGTGCGGTGATGTGGGAAGCCCCTCTGGTGCCAGGAGGTGCAGCAGCTCACGACGAGGGCTGTCCCAGTCTCTAACAGTGGGCGCTGCTCAGTCTGTAACCTTTACCTAGCGCATTTGGGCATGCTCTGCTGTCCAGACAGATGACCAATTTCATCTTCCGGTTCTTGCCATATAACCAAACACGGTACCTGCTGGCTTTCACTTTCTCTCACAGCACGGAGCCCTCCCCTACCCATTTCTGAGCCTGACTGTCCCACCCCCATCCTGCCTGCTGCCAGGTAGAAAGATGGTGGGATTCACCACACAGCACATCTGTACCCCAGTTATGTGCACAGATCCCGTCCCCTTCTGCTTCTGTTCCTCAGAGACCTCGGAGCTGCCTGGGGCACGGCAAGGTGGGGACAGCAGCAGCGGTGCTCAGATGACTTTCCACGCACCCAGAGAAAGGTGTGGGGCATGTGTTCAAATGCCTCTGAGGCACAGCAGTGGGGATGAATGCTGGAGAGAGAAATCGGTTCTACCAGTGAACCCTGTGGTTCTGAATTAATTGTAGTCAGGGCAGGAAAGGGAACCTGAAAACACCACTGGGCCCCGAGGCTGACACCAATGAGGAAAGTGCGATGGAGCCACTGCAGATGTGATTCACGCCTGACCTGCGGCAGCTTCTTACTAGGTGAGCGGGCTGTCCTCAGGCTGGGGCTGTGGGCAAGTCCCAAGTGCCGGCAAGCTGGAGCCACACACAGGACAACCCCAGGGATGGTGGCCGTGCTCTGCCTGGCCTCTGGTGCCTCAGGCAGAAGCTCCATGTTCGCAAGAGCAAAAGGCTCAAGCACAGATGAGCAGCACGGGAGGCTCGTGTCAAGCTGAGAAACCAGTGATAACTGGGGAGAGCGCGGCAGCAGTCACCCTGTGCTCCGCACACCACCCCCCCCTTGCTCTCTAGAGACCAGTGTGGAGACTCCAGTGTCAACCACAGCGGAAGCCTCCGCTCGCTGCTTTCATACCTTTCACTGCCAGCTGTGACTGTTTGCACCTGCTGCTCCTTCCCTCGCCGAGTTCCCAGCTCTAAAACCAGCCCTGCTTTAACCGGTTGTAGAGCTGATCAGGGGCTTTGCTCCCCCATGTACCCCTTACCCAAATGGCCATGACCAGCCTTGGGTCCTGCACTGTGCCTGGCTAAAGAAAAGGGATTTACGTGTTTTCTTTCTTGGGCATCCTTCATGGGCAACACACTGGGTGCCTCTGCATGCAACTGGCCCGGGTAAAGAGGTGACACTGCTCCAAACCTCAAACACCCGTGACTGTCTGCCGATTGTAGCGGTGAGCTGCAAGCCTTTGGCGAGAAGCATTTTTATTCCCGAACAACAACAAATTTTCTGGTTTAGGTACGATTCTGGGGATTGGAGATGGCTGCTAAAGACAAAAGCCCATAGAAACCCCTCCCAAACGAACATTCGCTGCCTAGTCCGTACCCAGACCCCGTGCCAGGAGCTACCGACACACTCAGAAACATGTGATTTGTTGGCAAGGGCCGGATCCTTGAATCTGGCCCCCAAAATACCAAAAAAGCAACCCAAGAACCTTTGCAATGTGGTACACCAAGCAAACCAGGCTGCTCAGGGCACGTGGGTGACCATGCGGAACACCCGACAGGAACATGGATGTGTTGGAATGGGAAACTTCACTGGAGAGAGGTTGGAGGGTTCCAGCTTTAAAGAGGGGAAAAATTATGGGAAATGGCTGGCTTTGGTGGCCATAGTGGCCTCAGCGACAGTGGGCGGGCAGCCTGCACAGTGTTCAAAGGCTTTGGCTGTTGGAGAGTTTCCAGTATCACTTTGCCTGCGGAGCTGAAGGAGCGGAGGCCAAGCACCACTATCAAGACACCATCTGCTTGCTGGCAGTAGGCAGGTAGGGTTCTTACCGTAAGCCACTCACTAGGGGCAGGGGAAGCGTGTGCTGAGCTGCGCCTGATGCGTCCTCTCATGTGCATCTCTGAGCAGCGATGCACATGAGTGACTGTGGGTGGGAGAGGACAGAGATGAGTTGAAGACAAAGAAAAGAGGATGAAAAGTCAGAGTCTGGGCTGAGACAGGAAGGGCAGGGACCCAGAGCTGCAGGAGCTGCACTGAATGTGCCAGGCCAAGGTTCAGGGACTCTGCTGTGACTCCCACCTCCAGGAGCGTGCGTGTGTAGGGAAACACTCGTGCAAGTCCCCTGCAACACAACTGCAGCCAGACTTTTGGTGGGTGATAAAGTGGTGTCTTTGTAGCTGAGCAGTCAAGTGCATGCCAGGGAAGCCTATTCCTGCATACTCTTTGTTCAGGGATCCCTTTTCCCCTCTAACCCACATCTTAGAGTTATTCCGGTCTCTGCGTGTCAGCTGCTTTTCTCAGTTCCCCACAACTGCCAGCGATCAAAACATTTGGCTGCAGAAAAGAAACAGCTTGTGCACTATTAGGGATTTTCCATGTGAGTCATTCCCTTCCAGCCCATGCCATGGCCGGGACAATCACACTGCACTCTGAGAGCCTTAAAACTGGAACTGCCCACATCAGCACACGTTACTGACAGAGCTTCTGCTCATCTCCTCTCCAGGCGCTGAACTAGGGAAATGCACAAATAAGAGCAAAGCCTCTGGGAACACCACGGTGCCTTATGGAAGCTCCCAGGAAACGCATGTCACAGACTCCTAAGCACGGGAAGTGCGAGAAAAGGAACAAAACTGTTCTTGCTGCGGCACCTGACTGTTGGTCCTTCAGAGAAACCGAACGAAACCTGAGGTCTGCTGCAGAGCCACTCTATTACAAAATAAACTCTGAGCTGCAGGGTTTGAAAACCAGGCTAATGACAGCGCGGCTCTGGACTTCCCCTTGGATAGCACAACATACTCTAAAAGGTGCAGCTGCTGTCTTGCAGACACTTGCAGACACAGGGGAGAGAACTACGGGGCAGAATACACAGTACCGGTATCGTTGCTCCATATTAGAAGAAGTACTTGCAATTTATCTTCCCCTCTTTAAAAGTCCCCTCCTGTGAATATACTGCCTATTCCCCTTTCAGCAGAGCCTACATAAGCCTGTTCGTGCAGAAGGCCGCGGTAGGAGCATGTGGGGTCGTACCCAGGGTTTTCATGGGCAGAGAGAGCTCGCACTGGTTTCGCTTGGGCATTGCTCTCCACCAGCGCAGCGTGATCGCTTGCAGTGCCTTCATCGGTCGGGTCTTAAGGGATGCAAGGGGAGATTGTGAGGCCTAAGAAATTGTTCCCCCTCTGCCAAGAGGAGGGGTGGAAGATGCACAGACAGAAAACAGGCCTTTCAGCCCACCCCAGCTCTACCTGCTCTCCCTGTTACGAAGCAAAGCCAGGCCTGACTCACCAAGTCATAGGTCTCTGATGAGTAGCTGACAGGCCCCATGGTTTCAGGGGCAGAATCCGTCTCTCGTCCAGCAGTTTCAGCAAAAGTTCTTTTTTTGGGGTGGAGTTAATCATTTAAGCGTGTAAGGAGGGACCTGGCATGCAACAATAGAGCATTTGCAAGGCAAATGAGCTCCTGGCATAGGGTGACCTGATTGATGTAAAGATTAGCATCTGGCTTTATCATCTTTTTTCTAGTACTGAAAGCTGACTTTTAAAGTACAGTTTGAAGAATCCACGTTCCTTTGGTCCATACTAGGGAAGACACAGAACGTCCAAGAAAGAGGACGGATGCATTGGGTGGGAGAGATGCTGACGAGGGAGCTGCGCACCAGGGACAATCCCTTTGCATCGGGGGACAGCAGCTCAGGACATGGCAGCATCCCTGCGGCAGGAAGGAAAGAAGGAGATAAAGGACAGGGCTGTGCTGATCGTATGTCCCCTGAGAACTGGGCAGGAATAGGTGGAATTACTGCACTAGGCGGGTCACCCAGGCCTTACGGCCACGGCTGCTGTGGCGGTCGGAGGAGGGAGCAGCGGGGCACGTCCGTCCCACTGCGTCCTGCACACCTCCCATGGCCCCAGGTCTGCGTCTTGCTGCCGAGGGCGGGCGTGAAGAACCTGAAGCTGGCCGTAGCTGCGAGGACCCCGGGGAACAGCTGTCCATGCGGGGGGACAGAAGGAGGTTTCCGTATCCTGTTGTGCCCGTTTCAGAAAAAACGCTTTAACGCAGCTCTGCGCGGAACAGCTGGGGGATTACCAGCATTTTCAAGCCGGTGTTTTACGATCCCGTTCCTGCGGCGCCTCAGTTCGCCAAGTCCTCGGTTAAACAACAGCTCCCCGCAGGGGAAGTGGCGATTTCTAAGCTGTCACGATCGGCACGGGGCTCAGTCCCCGTTTTAACGTCCGCGTGTGTAGTCACTGAACCATGCCGACAACGGAGCCGCGGCCCCTCTCCGGGCCGCCCTTCGGAAACAGGAGTGTTTCCGTTGTCTCTGCTGCGGCCCAGGACGCGAGCGGGGCGGGGGCCGCGCTCGGGCTCGCCGGTACAATACGGTACGGCCCCCGCAGGGGGCCCTCCGCCGCGCGGCGCGCAGGAGGGCGCGGCGGACGCGCTCACGTAGCCGGGGGGGGCGCGCGCCGTGCGTGCGTGCGTGCGGGGCGGGGCCAGCCTGCCCTGCCGGGAGGGGGTGGGCGCACGGGAGGAAGGAGGAAGCCGCCATCTTGGAGCGTCGAGTCGCCATAACAAGGCACCAAGGGGGAGCGAGAGGATTTTATACCTGGGCGAGGGGCGAGCGCGGCCGGCGGCGGTGAGGACGGGCCGGGGCGCCGGGGCGGGCGCGGAGCGGCGGGCGCGGGGCGGGGGCAGCGCTGCGGCCCGGCCGAGCCCCGCGGCCTGCCGTCGAGCCGTGGGGCCTGACCGGGGCCTGGCGGCGCCCAGGGGCCGCGGGCGGTTCGCGGGCGGCCGGCCGGGCTGGGCCGCGGCGGGAGCGGCCTGCTCGGGGGGCCGGGGCGCTGGGCGGGGCTGCGGCGGCGCTGGCGGCCGGCCGGGGCGGCGGTGGGGCCGCTTCATTGTTCGCGGGCGGAGGTGCCGGTGTGGCGCAGCTGCGTTTGCCGAGCCCCGCCGCAGGGCACGGGGGCCGCGGCGCTGTGTGCGGCGGCGGGTGCGGCGCCGCAGTGCGGCCTGGGCTGCCGGAAACAATGGGCACCGCGGGGGCTCCCGCCGCCGGGCTTGCGGCGCGGCCGCTTTGTGCCGGGGCCGGCCCGGCCTGGTCCTGCCGAGGCTCGGGGTCGGCTGCCGGCGGAGGAAGGGAAAGAGCGAGCGGCGGCTGCCCGCCCGCCCGCCCGCCTGCCTACGTGGTGTGAGCGTGGAGAGGAGAGTCGGGGCGGGGGAGCGGGGTGTGTGTGTGTGTGTGTGGAGACTTTCTGCCGTCGGACTGTCGGTTTGCGAAATGGTGGCGCTTCTCGTCCCGGAACGGGAAGATGGGCTGCGTTCTGTGAGCCTGTGCGTTCGTGAAGCAGTTTTAAAGCGTAGTAGCTACAAGCGAGGGAGCTTCGGGGACTGACGGGATGCGTCTCCTGTAATGTCGGAGAACTCCTTGGCTTTGGTATTCGGGTCTTTTAGGCGGCTTCTGTGGCTCGACCTGGTTTTACAAAGTTAATGTAAAGACTCCTCGAAACAGTGGTTCCGGCCAGGGAGATAACCGGCAGGAAAATCCTAGTTCTGCAAAGCGTGAAGTTTTGCGTGAAGCTGGACTTGATGTGCTTAGAGATAGCCGGGACGTCTGGAAAGAGTCTGGATTCTTTTTCACCCTTTTTAAATGCTCTTGAACATGCGTTTTATTCACTGAGGAAGTGCGTGGCTTTTGTGGACCCTGAACTTAGGGAGCAGCAGTCTGCTGGTTTTTCTCTGCGTTTTCCCAAGATACAGACATGTGGTGAGAAGGAATTGTACAGGCAAGCCAAATTTCTTCTGCTTCCAAAGGTTTTGGACTAGCAATGTCTTGGCTGCGTTGTATTGTTGTGAGGAGTTTTTTCAGCTCTGGTCTGTCCTATCGAAGGTGCAGACTTTGTAGTGTCTGTACATTTTTGCTAACCTGTCTCCTGAATACCCAGGCGATATTAACTTGCGTTCAAATGTTATCTTTGAGAGCAGTATGAGTGGTTACTGCCAGCTGGAACGTAACGTCATGCAGGGGACAGAAGCAGGAAGCTAGGTACCTGGTGTAAATGTATGTTGCTCACTGCTTCAGTTCAGGCCCGGTCACTTAGACTTAACAAAACAGGAAGCTCAGCTTGATGAGGTAGTTAGTTTCACTATTCGAATGGTGTTAAATCAGTACCCAGTTTAAAAGCTGGTGAAGTAACTTTGTGGGTTGGAGGAGGGGAATCTTTTTTGGTGGGGTGTTTTTTTATCTGTGTGCGTGTTTGTTTCTGTTGTAATAAAAAAAAAAAGCATAATTTGTATTTCCCTTTCGAAGCAAAAAGAGTGAATAGAGTTACTTAAGGCTTTCATTAGTTCTAACTGGAATATTCACTTGATGTTGAGGTCTTGTTTCCTGTCACACACTTAGTGCATAACATTGCTTAGCTTTAGGGCTGCTTTGCTGTGTCCCAGAAATGGGGGAATTTCAAGAACCAGCAAAGCACTTGATGTGATTCATGCTTACGTCGGGGGGGTGGGGTGGTGGTGTGTGAAGGTAGTACTTCTCAAGCAGCTACTCACTGGAAGGCTGCTGAAAGTACAGCTGTTGAGAGCATCATCTTTGGTGACTGAAGGCGGTGGCTGCAGCTTTATAGAAAAGGGAAAAAGAGTTTTGATGAGTGTCTTGGAAATTATCCCTAAGAAAATGGAAAAGCAAATGCTGTTGCTACTGCCTGGGAAGAAGTGACTCTTAAACTACAAAGGTAAACTGATGTGCTTTCTGTAGCTAAACCCCCAGATACTAATTGTCACCATCTGCTTCTCTTTCAGATTGAACCAAGTGAATTCTGATATAACTCAACTTTGTTAGAGGGCTTTTTTTTTTTTTTTTTTTTTTTAAAAAGTTGATCCACAGTGCATCAGAGCAAGTTACTACTTTACTTTTGAGTGACTTACAGGTGCTTGCCTGCATTGCAATAAAGGACTCATATATTGAGCAAGACTTATTTATCTCTTCATTTTGGAGAGTCTAATAAACTGTTATTACAGTTTCTGTACTGACTTTCAAAGTTTTGAAGTCTAAAAAGACATCTTTAAAAACATGAGCACGGCCAGAACAGAGAACCCTGTTATAATGGGTCTATCCAGTCAGAATGGGCAGTTGAGAGGCCCTGTAAAACCCAGCGGGGGCCCAGGAGGTGGAGGCACACAAACTCAGCAACAGATGAACCAGCTGAAAAACACCAACACAATCAATAACGGCACTCAACAGCAAGCGCAGATTATGACCACCACTATTAAGTAAGTGTTTCCGTCGGCTGCCATGTTTCAGAGTCATGTATGGGAAGTGTTCTTGTGTTCTCGTGTTAAAAAGTTTGCCGCTACTGTTTTATAACCTTGCTGGTTGGAAGTGTCCTGTGGTGTGCACTGTGGAAAAAAAAGCCGTATTTCTCTGCTGTGGCTTTGCTGTGAAAATTGCACTGATACTTTGCTTTCAAAATGTGTAGCTGCTTGTCAGATACAGCCCACTGAGCAGCAGCATCCTGTGTTATTTGCCTATTGAGACTGGTATGAGAGGGGAGTTGGGGAGTGGGAAAGAGCTGAAGACCGAGAAAATGCCCCCTAGTCTCAGTGCAGTTGTGTTTGCTGTCGTTTGTTGCAGTTCTTTCTTGCAGTGAGAAATTCCTTAAAGTGCATAATCTTTTGTTACTGATTTTAAATAGTAGAGCTTGCTCTCCTTGGTGCAGTGCTCTGGCTTTAATTCATCAGAGCCTGAGCTGAGCTAATATGGTACCGCTGCGATACCCTACTGCCATCAAACTGGTTTTGGAAGTGTGCTAATAAACATGAGTGTGCTGGTTGGAAATCCTGAGAGCTGTAAAAGACTTGGATGGTATGGTAACGTCTTCCTTTTTTTTGTTTCCTCTGAACAACATTCACTCTTATTTTGTTACTTGATGATTTGTGAAGGAAATGCCAGCTGTCATCAGAGAGAGCTTAACGGAGTACTTGGAGTCCGACAGTAGCTTGCCTGACTCCTTCCTGGTTTGGTTTGGTTTTGTTTTCCTGTTGTCCTTTGGTTTTTTTTTGTTTTTTGTTTTTTTTTTTTTTGTTTTTATTTGTAATGGGTTCCTCTAATGAAATTGGTTACTTCAACTCATCAGAAGTCCCTCATGACTTCCTGGGATTGGGGAAGAGAAGGGATTGCTCCTCTCTGTACAGTGGCTTTCAAGAGAGGATGGGTGTCTAAATCCCATTGAGGGCAAAAGATGCCAGCAGTTGGTCAACAAGTGGAGCGTGTGCTTACTTAATTTTCTCCCCCAAGGTGTTTTTTCATCTTCTCTCATTACTCACAGGTTAAGATTGGATGTTCCCATGAGAATTTTTTTCTCTTTTACATGATGAAATATTCTCATGTGGATTTATTTTAGTCAGTTTCTGTCATATGACTAAGTCAGTGCTCAGTTTTCAATGTGTGTTCGACTGAATTGATTCAGTGCCCTAAAAATGGGACTTGAATCACGGCTGAATTGAGATTTCACAAATTCTTTGGGCGTTTGGCAGACTGCTGATTTTCTCTGTTTACAGTTTCCTGCCTGTTTCATCCTGCTTAGCTCAGAGAAGGCTTGAGCTCTTGTGTGTAGGCGCTTTCCGTTTTTAGGAGGTGAAAATACGACACGTTCACTGCTGCCTCTATGGAAGTAAAGCTTCAAAATAAAATTATTAAACCAGATTTCTTTTTAACTTGGTTTAATTTTATTTTTGCTCTAGACCTGGTGATGACTGGAAGAAGACTTTAAAACTCCCTCCAAAGGATTTGAGAATCAAAACTTCGGTGAGGATGGTTGAATTACATAAATACTAAATTGAGTAAATACTAAATAAAAGATCTGGGAGAAGCTGTGGTGGCAAAATATTTGTCTTAAGCAAAGGCTGAAATGCAGTTCAGCACCTGCTGTTTGCAATGAGGAATTAAGTTCTACAGCTGCTTAGGAGAGACGCTTCTCGCAGAAGGCTTGAAAACAGTTTGCTGAGGGTTTCTTATTGTACTGGTGTCCCAGCATAACTGACAGTCGTCAGTGTCTCTCGCAAGGCGGATTAAAAGGTGACAGTTCACAGCACTCTATTTGGTTACAAGAAGGTTAATGTTTCCTTCTCCACTGTATGATATTGCACATATTAGTGGCAGCTCCTGTACAGTAATGGAATGAGCTTTGTGGTCTTCTTGCGTACACAGTGTCTCCTTGAGTCAGACCAGTCTGTGGGACGTAATCTTATGGAAGTGCTTTTTTTGATTTTTTCCAGGACGTGACCTCCACAAAAGGAAATGAGTTTGAAGATTACTGTTTGAAACGGGAGTTGCTGATGGGAATTTTCGAAATGGGCTGGGAAAAACCGTCTCCTATTCAGGTTAGGAGACTACTACAAGTTTTAAGACTACTTACAAGCAGCATTTAATTTTTATAAATGTCTTGAAATACTTAGTCTCACTTAAGTGTTGGATACTCCTGTTGTGATTTGAGAGAACAGGGATTGTGAACGGTAGAACTTACTGATTTAGTTGGGCATTAAGAGATTCCTGCCCTCCCCCAAGGGCCACAAAGTCATGCACTTGGTGACTTAGAGATGAGACTATCTTCTGCTTTAGAGAAGTAGATTTCACACAATACTGTTAGAGAGTAGAGTTAAATCTGGCCAGCCTGTTTGGTGAGTGTGGCTTACAATTGCTTACCCACTATTTATCTCTCATTGCTTTTCAGGAGGAGAGCATCCCCATTGCTTTATCTGGTAGGGATATCTTGGCTAGAGCGAAAAATGGAACAGGCAAGAGTGGAGCCTACCTCATTCCTTTACTTGAACGGCTAGACTTAAAGAAGGACAATATACAAGGTCAGTTGAGATGGATCTCACTTAGCTGCAGCCAGGTAGTGGTGTCAGTCGCTACGTAGCAGACTTGAGCCTAAAAGTAGTTAACAGAACCGAGGAGCGCAGGTTATCTGCTGGTGTTTCCAAAGAAAGTTGACGGGGGGCAGGGGGGGTGGAATTTTATAAGCCCCACAGTTGCTTTCAAAAGCTTGAACTGGAAGACATTTTCTGGACTTTACAGTCTTGCTCTGGGGAGTGGATTTGGAGCGAGAAGCCAGTATGTTGGCCAGGGGACTCATGTGGAGGGGGAGTATTGAGAGACAGAGAACCCTTGCACGGAATTTGCCTTGTGAGCAGTTTCTAGGTCTGCTTCAGGATACCCAGATCAGACCTCCCCAAAGCACTGCAGTCTAGCTTGTGTAAAGTCTCCGCTTCCTCTAAGGGTTAGCGTTTCGGGTACAGTGTCTTCTAGTAACTCACGCTGATGCTTTTAACTTTCAGCAATGGTGATCGTTCCCACCCGTGAACTAGCCCTGCAGGTCAGTCAAATCTGTATCCAAGTCAGCAAACACATGGGAGGTGCCAAAGTGATGGCAACAACGGGAGGAACCAATCTGCGAGATGACATAATGAGGCTTGATGATACAGGTCAGAGCACTTCTACTACACTTCAGTTGCAGTTTGTTCATGGCTTTTACAGTGTGGCAGTGGAATTTCTGCTTGTTATTGTTTGCCTGTTACAGAGCAGACTACCTCTTGTTCACTGTATGCCATCATTCTCTCAAACTGTTCCTATGAAACATGGCCGTGAATGCTGGAAACGTTGTTTCAGTCACCTTAACCATGTCTTTTCTCCCTTTTTTTTTTTTTGCTCTTCTAACCTTACAGTGCATGTGGTGATAGCTACCCCTGGGAGAATTCTCGATCTCATCAAGAAAGGAGTAGCAAAAGTTGAGCATGTCCAGATGATAGTATTGGATGAGGCAAGTTGCTCATGTTAAACGTTTTGGGATTTTAACGCCAAGTTTAAGCAATGATGTGTCTCAGCGAGTCTCCTCCTTATGTACAGCAACAAATCAAACTTTGCTTGGAGACACTTCTCAGTATTTTTGAGAAGGTCATTTGGCAGAACTTTTCTTCACATTAGTCTTTTAAAACAGCCCAGGGAGATTTGACTTTCCTGTTGTCTTTGCTGTTCCTGAAGAATAGATTAATGGTCTGTTCTGAAAGGAAGGAACACATTTCATTTGGTTTCAGTTTATAGTGAGTGAGCTGTGCTCATGTAGAAAACTGATACGTGAACATCCGGTAGTGTATGGGCTTCTGAGTGAGTGATGGAGAAAACAGTTGTGTGAAAACTCTTGGATGACTGGTAGTAACCCAGATAACTTTTCAGTTGAGATGCCATTCAGTTCTCCTGAATTTGATTGCGTTTAAAGCCAACTGCTGAAAACCAGGAGAGGGTAGACTTCTTTTACTGATGAATCCTGTCTCCAGCAGCTAAGGCAAATGTCTTTGGAGCAGTGTGTGTTCCAAAAGGGACTAGCCCACCATAAGGCTCCAGGTGTTTTGGTTTGGTTTGTTTTTTCCCCCTGTGTTGTACTGGAAGACTGGATTCTCGGCCCGTTGATTAAACTTACTCTTTATTATTTCTGTTGTTACAGGCAGATAAGTTGCTGTCTCAAGATTTTGTTCAAATAATGGAAGACATTATTCTCACGCTACCTAAAAACAGACAGATTTTGCTCTACTCAGCCACTTTCCCTCTGAGTGTACAGAAGTTCATGGTGAGTGCACATCCTCCCATATATGCACGATGGTGGTGACGCTGCATGTGAAGTGCGTGAATGGGTGGTGCATAACTGTCAGTGCTCGCTTGTTTGTTTTTTTTTTTTTTTTTAATGCATCCAAATTCCACTGCTTTAATCTAAATTAGCTTAAATCTAGGACAGAAGCTTGAAAATAATTTTTGGCCCACAGTAGCGTTAATGGGAGAGCGAGGTACACACAGCTCTTGCCTAAGAGGTGTTGTTTTCCACTTGGTATGTCAGGTAGTTCCATCTGCACTGATTTGCTTCTGGAGTGTGCTCTGTTCAGCCCACTTGGTCGCATTGGTGCAAGTACATTTACAACTACTCCTTGAAGATATTTTACCCGCCGTGTCTGTTTCACATGTATGAAGAGCCGAGTGGTGAGGTTGTGTGTTCTTGCCATGGAGGAAGCTAAATGTGCCAGAGGGTAGGAAGTACTTCCATTGTTTTGCATGCATATCTGCCCACTTTATTCTTATCTTTCTTTTTCAGAATTCCCATTTACAGAAACCCTATGAGATTAATCTGATGGAGGAGCTGACCTTGAAGGGAGTTACCCAGTACTATGCCTATGTAACTGAACGTCAGAAAGTACACTGCCTAAATACGTTGTTCTCCAGGGTAAGTGGTAGGGCTGGGTTGAAAATGTACCAAGGCATTTTGCCTTTCGGAAACACGAATGAGACTGAGAGTGATGGTCTTAAAAAGACTGCTGAACAGCACTTTTTCCTTGTCAAAATGTGCTATTTCACTGAAGCTAAAACTTGAGTGCTTCTTGTCTTGCACCTTTGTACAAAATAGAGACTGTGTCAATTACCAGAAGCATACCCGCTTTGCTTTCTTTCTGGGAGGGATTTAAACTTACATCTTACCTTATAATCACAGAATGGTTTGGGTTGGAAGGGACCTTGAAGATCATCTAGTTACAACCCTCCTTGTTTTGGGTTATTTGTTAGTAAAATGCTGCATTTACTCAGCGTGTTACTTGTATGTTCAGCTGCAGATTAACCAGTCGATCATTTTCTGCAACTCTTCTCAACGGGTTGAATTGCTAGCCAAAAAGATCTCCCAGCTGGGCTATTCCTGCTTCTATATCCATGCCAAAATGAGGCAGGTGAGTATGAAGTCTCCAGTGGTTTATTCCACACCACCTCAGGCTTTACTGCACAGCTGAACTGAGTCTTGTGCTCGCCTTGAATTTGCATGTTCTTTTGAAAACTGAAACATGTTGATCTGGTGTTGATTTAGTTTTAGACCACCCTCCTCCCCACCCACAAGCCTCTTCCCAGACCGTTCAGAGCGTAGCTGGTCTCTTGGTGTGGGGTCAGGTTATAGTTAGTCCACCGTAAGCATAGACCATGGCCGGAAGGCAGTTATGGTAGTTTCTGCTTTGCTTTTGCCAGCATGGGGAGCCATGGCAGACCACACAGCCTTCATTTTGGTAAGGGTACTAAAAGATGTCAGAAGGTTGAAGTGACGCATGTGATCGTTTTAATTTTGAATGTAAACTAGACTCATTAACGGTGACAAGGGGGAGGCATTCATGAGCTTGAAGGTCAGTGTTTGTAAGTTGAATATACCTGGAAGTAAGGGGTGTGGGTTTTTCGTTTGTTTTATTCTTGATTTATATATGTGTATGTGTATTTATTTCCAGGAGCACCGCAATCGTGTGTTCCATGATTTCCGAAATGGATTATGCCGCAATCTTGTTTGCACTGGTAAGAGTTCCTAAATATTTTCCTATTTGGAAAGGTTGTGATAGAAAACAAATTAACCATTAGCCCACGTATAAGAGATCACTTGATTTGTCTTAAAACAAAACAACATGTTTTGGTAATTTCCCTTTGTCAAGCCTGAGCTTAGCAGGGTGCAGCACTCCTTTAGCCCTGTAGTTTTTGTCTTTCCTGACAAACCCTGAAGGTACAACTTGCAAGTGAATCATTTTTTGTGTGTAGGTGTTTTCTGCACTAGTTATGTTTGCTGTGTATTTTCACACATTTTATAGTTTTGAATGGCCTGTGTATGATCAGTTTTCTGTTGTCCAGCCTGTTTGGGCAGTGCTGTGGCAGTGTCTGCTGATCCTTGCACTTGCCTGGGCCAGGATGTAGTTCAGATCTCAAGTCTGTTGTGACACTGGCAGTGCACAGTGGTGTGAGATGTGTGTATAAGATGACCTGCTCAGAAGCAGTCTGGTGTGGAAAAAACAAGCTTTGTGCTAATTACTTTTTTGGCATAGATATGCAGATCTGGTGTTTTGGTCATTCTTCTGGTATTACTCATGTTTATACGGGATCAAGAGCAAGAAAAGTCCGTAACACAATTGTATGTGAAGCATCTTTGGTACCGGGGAAACCTGCATCTGGAAACCAGTGCAAGCCACTGTTAATCATTGTTAATGTCGCCACCCTGAATGCTGGCAGCATTTGATCCAGCTGAAACTAACTTTCTTTATGACCTGGCTTGTTTCTCAGATCTGTTTACTCGAGGTATTGATATCCAGGCTGTGAATGTGGTGATAAACTTTGATTTCCCCAAGCTGGCAGAGACTTATCTCCATCGTATTGGCAGATCAGGTGAGACGAAAACACTGGGTGCAGCTTTGCAGATGACTGTTACGTTTCTTAGGCTTGAATTGGCTTCTGGGTTTTATGACTGTTGCTGAGGATTATTTAGGTAGCGTTGTTTTTCTGACAAGTTTATTTTGCGTATCATCTCAGATGGTTATCCTTACAAATAACGAAATGAAGGGCTGTTGTCTTGAAACCAGCCTGAACAGCCTAAGGGGGGTGGGGGGGAAGGTGTGTTTTGCTTTAACTTACTAGTGCGCCTGTTTGCAGTTTGGGATAATTCTGTACAGAAAACTTAAGCTTCTGTAGTGTCTTAAGTGTAGTTTTTTTCTGCGAGTGTTTCTCCAAGGTATGTTTCCAGTATCCGAACATTAGCAAAATACACTCTTAAGGCAGTGAACAGAGGAGGTCTGTGTATTTGAACTTCGTAGTTCAGGCTTTTTCAGGAACTCTGTTACTGAAGAAGGGCTGGACCTGCATAATGTAGTAGTGGAGGACTCTTTTTTTTTGGTAATCGGTGAGGTTGTCAGAGCGTTTTGAACCTCCTGGGGTTTTTTTTTTTTTTTGTATTCTTAGTACAGAACTCCTTACCAAAATCTGACGTGACAGTTGTAGAGACCTGTGCTGGGGTCTGGACTCGGTTTGTATCAGCAAAGAGCTGAGTTTTAGTGACTGCATAGTGGGCAGACTATTTCAGTCAGCCTTCTGTTACTTAGTTCAGTTGTCTGGTTTTCTGTCAAGGTCGCTTTGGTCATCTTGGCCTGGCCATCAACTTGATCACCTATGATGATCGATTCAACCTGAAAAGTATTGAGGAGCAGTTGGGAACTGAAATTAAGCCCATACCAAGCAACATTGACAAGAGCCTGTATGTGGCAGAATACCACAGCGAACCTGTAGAAGATGAGAAACAGTAAGCATGTGCGTATGTAAATGCCTTCTTGTTTAGAGGACTTGGGTTGGATGAAAGAAGAGCTGGTGTATCAATGTTACTGCGGAGGGAGGGGGAAACCGATGTGCTGATGAGGCTCTGAATGTGAAAACAAGGGTTTGAAAGAGGCTCTTGGTCCAAGGAATTCTGCGGATATGCTGAAGCTGGGAGCAGAGGGTTGAGGGATTTTTAGTTGTTGGAATTGAAATGCTGACCATATGCTAAGGAGACCAAAAATGGGGGAGGAAGGGGCAGGGGAAATGGTGAGGAGAGGCCGAGATGGCTATTGGCAGCCTAAGGAATTCTTTTGTATCGCTTAGCTGAAATGAGAAATCATGTGAGGGGCAGAGAGGAAGGCTGCCCTCAAAAAGGGGAGGAGAGAAAGTGAATAGCTTTCGGAACAGAGCTCCAGCAGAAATGCTGAAGCACCTCACCAGTTAGAGGGCACAGGCTCAGGCTGAAGACGCTGCATCTTCTGCATCCTTTGGTTCATGGGACTCTTGGCAAGTGAACTTGTGAATAGGCAGTAAAGCTGTAGTTCAGCTTTGCTGCCGCTCGAGGTCGTCTGCGTAGCTTCAGAAGAAAATCAGGCTTCACTGTCAGAGGCTCTTAAGTGTGCCCTTTCTGAGGATTGTCCAAGGAAAAAACTGCTGGGGCCAGTCCTTTGACAAGAAGAAAATTTGCCCTGGATTGCAGTCAAGCAAAACAGCTTTAGGATGATGTTTCCTCTGGTTTCAGCTAGGACGCTGTACAGTGCAAGACCAGATACGGTATAGTTTGGGTTGGAAATTGCTCTCTTGTGTGCTCCTTTTGGAGATGGTGAATTAGAGAAACCCAACAAAGCTGCTGAAATTCCTTTTGGGTGACAAAACCGAAAAGTGGTTGTAGAAGTGTTCTAACACTAGCTAGCGTGCAAGTGTCACTGCCTCTCTTCTGTGAGCTCAATCCAGGACAGCCCTAGCTGGTCCCGCCAAGCTGACTTCCAGCCTCTGCTTTGCTTTCTCTGAGTTTCATAAGTAAATAAAAAACCTCCCAAACCTAGGTGATGAACTTGGAAAAGGCTCTTGTCTGGCTTCCTTCCTTAAGGGGAATGTTGTGACCTTGCCAGGGAGCTGTTTGCTGTTTCCTGAGGGACAGGAAGCCAGCAAGGTAGTTGTGCTCCATAGGTATGGTAGGGCATTAACAGCACCTTTTTCTGCGAAGCTGTGGTTGGGGTTGAGCTGTTCAAATGTCCTTTGTGTTTCCAGAGCTGCCACATAGTTGGTGTGATTTATTACCTAGGGCCTGGGTTTGCATAGATTTGATTTAACTGTGGGTGTTGTGGTTGTGTTTTTGGTTTGGTTTTGCAGGCTCTGATTACGCATGCCAGAAGGTGAAGCCCTTTGATCCAGATCTGTGACACATCGTTTCTTTGGGGATACCCTTCTCTTTGTGGGTTTTTCTTCGTCTTTTCATTTCGGAACTATGAAGACTAAAGAGCTCGGCCTTTTTTTCTTTTTAAATTTGGCAGCAAGGAAGAAAGAAGATAAAAGGAGGAATGTCTTTTTGTTTTTCCACTTGTTTGCACTGTGTGCTGATTGAACATTAGTTGCACTAACTGCTGGTTTTAAATTCTTTTGTCTTTGGGTGGGAGGGGCAGCAAGGGAAGAAGAGAAACCCTGGAAAGAGAAGAACCGCGATGAACACGAGCTTGTCAGCTATTTCAAATTCTTCAACTGTCGACTGAGTGCATTTCAACTTCTCCCTGGTTACTCATCTGTTTTTAAGCTAAAGAGCTTGTTACTTATTCGTGCAAAGTGCCTTATGCTATGAGACCATTCAGAATATCACCTTTAGGACAGCCCAAGGAATCAACAGCCGTTTTTGGTTTCAGGTCAAAGTTCCCCTGTCTTCCCCCTCTCCTCCTCCCCAAGTACTCAAGCCCAGGGCTGGGAGGTGAATTGTATTGGGAATACTGCTTTTTTTTTTTTTTTTTTTTTTCCTTCAACTTTGTTTTATTTTATTTCTTTAATTGGAGGAGTTGATATGCATCTGCAGTTCACCCACACTGTAAATACCTGTATTTAAAATGAAACCAACTTAAAATCTGGGCTGATTAGGTGCAGCATCATAGCTCCAGAAGGAAAGAGTAGCCTGTCATCCTTTGCAGGAGCCATAAGAAAAGCCCTGTGCTCTAGCAGAACACTACAGACTGGTTTCCATAAGTCTCCATTAGTAGTTAACAGCACTTGATAAGTAGACTTGTTTCAGAGCCATGGCCCTCTTTCCTCTGGTGCAGTGTGTCCCATAGAAAATCAGATGTGTATATTGTACAAACTTTGTAAATATTTTTTTTTTCTTTTTCTGTTTGGGTTCATATATAACTTTTTCTTTTGTGATGAAGGTTGCTGGGGTTAAAGGGATTAGACTGATTATGGGAGCAGCTTATCGATGAGAGGGGCTCAGTTTTCTGCAACACTAAACAAGGAGAAGCGCTCTGACCTCCATGAAGAGCAGGCCTCTACAAGCGTCCCCCGTCCGGGTGGGTTTGCTCTGATGCCAGCAATGCTGTCCTGTACTGCTCATATGGAAGAGATCACCTGTGGGGCTCCCAAGCCACCCAGTCTGTTGCTCAGCCTGCTGGGAGATGCTCTTCGATTTCCCCCTTGGAAACTTCTGGAACTTGACAAGCCCGGAAGGGGGCCGTGACCTGTGTTCCACCGTGGCATGAGGGAAATCCAGCAGTGTCGGCGTTGCTGCGCAGCATGTGCGTAAGGCATGGATTTGGGTTTAAGAGAAACTGTAGAAAACCAATTTACACGTGCATAAACTGACAGTTCTGGAGCTTTGTGGGACAGATGACTTCCTGCAGCATTGTGTATTTTCTGCCCAGAGCGGCCTCTGTGCAGACTTGTGAGCAGGTAAGGGCAAACCCCTGTTAGTGTTAGAAGCTGCAGAAAGCTGCTTTCCATCTCCTCTGTTTGGGCACGCATCGCTGTCTGTCATTTTGCATTGTATATTGCTGACGAGTGCTTTCTGGTTGAGTAGTGTTGCTTTAAATTGTGCCCCTCCCAACATGCTTGATGTTTGGCCTGATCTACAGGCAAAAGGAGTGAGACAAATCAGAAACCGAACTCTTTTTAAATTCCCTTTTAGCCTGTTCACCAGTGCTGTCAGGAGGCACCTGGATGAATGCAGTTCCTTTTGCTTGGTCATTTATCCATGTCAGATGCTGTGCTCGCACCACGCTCACTGACCTCTGAGGCAGGGGGTAATCATCCTGCGTTCTTCTGTTTGGCCTTTGTTTCTTTTTTTAACTTGGAGGAAAGTAGCTTGGCACTCCAGGTGGATGTGGCCGCCTATGTCCTGGAGGATAATAAGCAGAAGCCAGGTGCCTTCTGACAGCAGCTTTACGAGATGCAAAGGTCTTTGTGTTTGGGATTTTTTTCTTCCTTTTGTCAGCAGTGACTCCATAATTGTAGCAAATGCTGCACTAGAGTACAAACTCAAGAGCTTGGTCACAGGCACTCTGTGAGCCACACAGCTTACGTCTGACTGGCAGGTACTAAATGTAAACAATTCTGGGGTGCTTTTTGGGGGGTGGGGGGTGGGAGTTTGCGGGTGGTAACTTTGACCAAAAGTAAAATCTCGCTCTTGTACTGCAGCCAGCTTACGATTTTTCAGAGAGACAGAAGAGGGATTGTTTTAGCGTGAAAAAAGACATGAAAATTGTAAATACAAGTTGTGTATCTTGCCAGGGCACGCACATGTAACAAGAACAGGATAGCGATGTCGAGTCAGACATGTGCGCTCTGTGGATTTGTGGTAGGTTAGCCTGGTGCCATGCGTTGCTGGTCCCTCTGGAAGCACAGAACTTCTGAAAGTATTACTTTAAACTTCAATGCCTCTCGGTGAGGATTGGCACTTAGCGAAACTATCAGGGGCACCGTGTTTAGGTGGCTTCTGGTCATGAAAGAAGCAGCCTATCTGTGGTGCTAGTAGGCCATCTCTAACAGATGCGATCTCGCAGATGGAAAGATGCTCCAAAGGACTAGGGTAATCCTAGTTTTTTTTTTTGTTTGTTTTTTGTTTTTTTTGGGGGGGGGGGATGGGGAGTTGGTTTTTTGTTTTGGGTTGTTTTTTTTTTTTTGGTTTTTTTTTTGTTACTGTTTTGTACCCCTGCCCACAAGTGAGGAGCTAAAGCTTGCCCTCCTGAGATTTACTCACAGGCGAGCTCCTGTTTTTGCTGGTCACGCACCAGCCTTTACCATTCTGTGTTAGCTGGAGCCCACAGCAATCAGCCCCAGGTCAGACATTTACTCTCACAAAGCTGACATGGATGCGAATCTGATGGGTTCTGCACTTTCCCCCTCGGAAGTCCAAGCGCTCGCTCTGTGAATTTGCTGAAATGGAGCTTTGCCGCTGGGGGAGGCAGCCATGCAGGGGGTCAGCAGCTTCCCTGGGAGAAACAGCGGCTGCTCTCTGGGTTTGCACCATCAGGAGAGCACCGCAGTTGCTAGAGGGCTTGTCCCAACGGGAGGTGGGGTGGGGGGGTGGGTCGGTCTCAAATACATGTTTCAATTTCCAGAATGAGATGGGAGCATCTTTCCTTTGTTCTCTGTGACTTTAGGTGTGGGTAAGAACAGGGAAGCTCAACATGAGTTCATGTTGTGTGTGTGTTGGTATCAAATCATCTCATTCTGATGTTTTGTTCTTTATTTTTACTTGGGATGGGGGGGGAGGTGTCTGCTCCAAGGATTTAAAAATGCTTCTTTAAAAACGTGCTTGTCTGGCTGGGTTCGTTGCTTTTGATCCGCGGGACACAAACCTGAGTCGATGGCTGTTGTACATGGTCACGGAGGGGCCACGCCGTGTCCCCCAAGCTGCCATTGCGGTGGTTCTCCCAGTGCTCGGCTCTGCCGTGCCACTGGGGCTGAGCAGCTGCTGTCTGCTGAGGACAAAGTGCATTTTGTTCCCAGGAACTCCAGCAGTGTGGCTGCCATGGTCAAGGTTGGGCAGCAGCAGTCCGTGTGGGGAGTTTTCCGGTTGCTTGAACTTCGGGTCCATCTTTTGTGAATCACACTTGATCTTTGTTGTAAACCAGGTTTCTGGACCAAAGAGTGTGCATCTGACCTTCAGTCTGAGGCTTCCTCAGGTTACCAGGCAGCTTGTGCTCGGGTCACTGTTGTGTTGCTGAAGTGTCCCTACATGGAAGCATTGTTAAATTTTGTTGTGGACAAGTTTGGGACGGGTAAGGAGGGGTGGGTGGGGGAGGGATGGGCTTATTAAGATACAGCGTTGCTGTATTTTAACCGATGCTTACAGGGAGGGGGTGTCAGGAGAAGAAAATAGTCGCTGTTCCCTTTATTGAAAGAAACTGGAACTTTTCTTTCAAGCAAAGAAATTATTTGCAGTTCAGGTGGAATATCGCAATCTACCGGTCCCTAGTCAAGAGGTTGGGTAATTCTTACTGTTAACCAGCAAACACTATGGAGTCGTCCTTGAAAATGTTCAGGGGAGGGGAGGGGAAAATTGGCTTTCTGTTCAATTGGTAATTGGCAAACTCTCCAGGGAGCTCAGGTTTTGTTGAGGATGTGCTTTCTCGCTGTACGCGCTGCAGCACTGCCTCGGGGGGAGCTTCGCGCGTTCCCGGTGTGGAAATGAGGACTGGAAAAACCCTGATTTTGTTGATTAAGCTCAATAAACGCTCCCTGGAACTCTTGTTTTGGTCTTGTCTTCTCTTGTAACTGCACTGAGCAGCTTGTGGCCTCTTTGTACAGAAGGCTGACCCGTGGGGGTGCTTGGAGCGAGCTCCGGGGGCAAGCCTCAAGGCGAGGCGTCAGTGCGGGGCCGGTTTCTCTGCCCCGGCCGGAGGCTGGGAGATGGCACGGGCGTCCTGGCCACAGCGGCTGCTGCTCTTCCCCACGGCTCAGGGGAGAAAGGGGAACGGGACCGAACCCAGACCGGGAGGAAGCTCGCGGCGCAGAGCGGGCCGGGGCCGGGCGGGTAAGAGCGGGTGCGCGGTGCTGCTTTCGCCGGCTCCGTGACAAGCGCCATCCTCCGGCCCGCGGGGCGAGGGCAGCGCTAGGCCAGGCGCTTCCAGGAGCGCGGCGCGCACGGGCTCTCGCCCGGGCTGCGGCCGGACCTCCCGGCCGGCCCGGGCGCATGCGCGGTGCGACGCCCTCTGCCTCGTGACCTGAAGGGGCCGGGGAAGACGGTCACGTGAGGCGCCCGGGGGTTCCGTCCGCCGCCAACATGGCCGCCTACCTGCAGTGGCGCCGCTTCGTGTTCTTCGACAGGGAGACGGTGAAGGAGCCGCCGGGGCCGGACGGGGCCGCCGGGAAACCCTTCGGGCTGCCCCCGGGCGTTGCAGTGTGTGACGCGGGCAGGGGAAGCCTCGTGTTCGGGGATATCCTGCACGGGGGAGAGGCCGGGGGGGGGGGCGGTGCGGCCGGGCCGCGGCCGGGTCCCCGGCGCTGCCTGGCTCGGGTCCTTCGGCCGCTCCCGGCATTGCCGCCGGGTGAGGTGCTGCTCGCGGCTGCTCCGCAGAGCGTGTTCGCTGCAGCGCTGGCAGAGGTCAGGGAGAAGCCAGCGTTCGGCGCTCGGTTCCAGTGTAATCGGAGTCGTGAGGTTTGGGGTTTTTCCTTTCGTGTGCCTTAACTGCTGTCTACATATGGAAGGTCAGATCTGGTTTTTGCCTCGCTCCCTTCAACTCAGTAGTTTCCAAGCGTACAAGCTAAGGGTAACGCATCTATACCAGCTGAAACAGCACAGTATCTTGGTTTCTGTGGGTGAGGATGAAGAGGGCATTAACCCCTTGGTAAGTCAAATGGCAAAGAGGGGAAAATGCTTTTGTATTGTGTGTCTTTCTTAAGGCTACTGCAGTGGTCTTGGTTGACTCCTCTCACCTCAGTCACCTTGCTCACTGTGAGCACTGTTATATTTGATGCCAAGTTTTGGCCTCCTAATACCTCATGGTTTTCTTATGACAGCAAATCATCGTTGTTTGTAGGTTAAGGTCTGGAACCTGGAGAAGCGAGATGGTGGCAATCCTCTTTGCACCCGAATTTTTCCAGCAATACCAGGTAACAAGCCCACGGTTGTATCCTGCCTCACTGTCCACGAGAATCTTAATTTCATGGCAATCGGTAAGTAAAACTGCAGTAGTTTAAGAAAAGCGTCACGGTCCTTTTTCAAGTGTAGAGAAAATGAATGGGCAGCACAAAAACCAGCATAGAATATCCTGCTGGTTGTTCTTCTCCCTCCATTTCTGTTACTCTTGCAAAGAGACGGCCTATCTCGTGCTGTTGGAGAGCTGGAGAGGACAAATACCCAATGTTAGCCCGAGTCTGTACATATGACGGTAATAACTGTTGTAGTTAAAAGGGAAACCTGTGTTTTCAGTCGATGCCATCCTTCCGTGCCAGTCACGAAGGTGACACATTTATTGAGCTTATCCTAAATGTACCTTTTGTTGTAGTACAGGAGGAAACAGCCACAGGTTTTGCAATACCCCAAGCGCTGTAAAGAACCCTTTGTTTAAAGGAGAAAAGGAACATTTCCCTCTTTGGTTTTAACTGTTCCTTTGTAATAGGACTGGGGCTGTCAGCAGGCTGGTTTACTCGCTCTGAAGAAATCTCCCTCTAGTCTTGTTACAATGTACAGTATGTGTCAAATAAGCAAGTGAAACTTAATACCTTGCCGGTGAGCAGTGCGTTGTTGCTGAATGGAGCTGCCCTAACTCAGGCTGGATAGTGTTTTGGTTGTGCCATGTAACAGTTTAGTCTGTCGCCTTCACCAGGGTTTGCGGATGGGAGTGTGGTACTCACAAAAGGAGACATCACCCGAGACCGGCATAGTAAGACCCAGATCCTCCATGAAGGCAGTTATCCGGTTACTGGCCTTGCTTTCCGACAGTCTGGCAAAACAACACATCTGTTTGTGGTTACCACGGAGAACATTCAGGTGGGAATTTAACCGAAAAAGAATGAGACTCTGGCTTCAGAGTCTAGTGTGGAGCAATCCCCCCAGGTTGTGTTTCCTCTGTAGTCTTACATGCTTTCAGCAAAAGACTATCCTCACCTGGAGCTGGACACTCATGGTTGTGGACTGCGCTGCTCGTCTCTCAGCGACCCATCCCAGGACCTCCAGTTCATTGTGGCAGGAAATGAATGTGTGTACCTGTATCAGCCAGACGAGCGTGGCCCCTGCTTTGCCTTTGAGGGACAGAAGCTGATTGTTCATTGGTATCGGGGGTACCTCATCATTGTCTCCAAGGACCGAAAGACTTCTCCAAAGTAGGGCTTCTCAGAACAGATGAGTTCTCTTTGCTCTTGCAGCTTCCTGCTTTCCCTCTTTTTTCCTTCTTCCCTGTGAAGCCTCCCTCCTGGTGTCCAGCGGCAACTTTGTCAGAGGTTCTGGACCCATGTATTGATTAACTTCTGGTGTGGGAGTAGCGTAGTTCAGCATGCTAGTGAGCAAGTGGGGCTTGGGGTTTTCTTCAAGTCCCATGAATTCCTCAGTGTAAAGCACAGATAGAATTCACGTATGAATAGGTTTTGTCTTGCCTCTGGGTCTGCTTAGCTTAATCACCCAAGTGAACCCTGGCTGTCGTGCTCTCTGGACATCCCGAGTTTGCAGAGGTATCAAGAATTGTAGTTACTGAAGTAACTTGAAGTTCCACGTTCTCTGAAACTTTCTTCTGCTTTTTCCAGGTCAGAGTTTGCTGGAAATGAGGCACAGAATTCAGACAAACAAGTCTTGAATATCTATGACTTGTGCAACAAATTCATTGCATACAGCTCGATCTTTGATGATATAGTGGATGTTTTAGCAGAGTGGGGTTCTCTGTATGTACTGACCAGAGATGGGAAGATTCATGTGCTGCAGGAGAAGGATACGCAAACCAAACTCGAGGCATGTGAATCTGTTCTGTTATTAGTCTCTGCCTTATGTCTGCAAGACTGTGCAGAGCGGTATTTCCCTCATGCTGCTCTTCCTGTGAATTTAACAGATGCTGTTCAGAAAGAACTTATTTGAAATGGCCATTAACCTGGCCAAGAGCCACCACTTGGACAGCGATGGCTTGTCAGAGATATTCCGGCAGTACGGTGATCATCTGTATAACAAGGGGAACCATGACGGGGCCATCCAGCAGTATATCCGGTGAGCAGGGGTCCTGTGGAGCTGTGACGCTGTAGTACATGTAGGAGCTACAGAGGCCTCGATTTCTGTTTTGGCCCAGGAATCAAACCAGACGAACTTGTCCCAGTCGTGGCCTTTATGGAGAGTTGGATGTCTCACTGTGCGTGCAGATGGGTGGTCTTACGCCACGGCTAGTTGTTACTTCTGATACGTAGCTGAGGGGTTCCAAGTAGAGGGTTAGCGCCTGCTGAAGTTAAGGCTTCTGCATTCTTTGTAGTTAATTTCTCTGTTTAGTTTGACTTCCTGGGTATACAGTCTCTTGTAAGATGACTCTTCCCCTCCCAGAACTATAGGGAAGTTGGAACCATCTTACGTTATTCGGAAATTCCTGGATGCTCAGCGTATCCACAACCTCACCGCTTACCTGCAGACACTCCACCTGCAGTCCCTGGCCAATGCAGACCATACTACGCTGCTGCTGAATTGCTATACCAAGCTCAAAGACAGCTCCAAACTGGAAGAGTTCATCAAGGTATCAGGGGGAAGGTGGAATCGTGCAAAGTTGTGATGTTGTCATCATAATTGAAAAGGGGTAGCAGTGGCAGTGTGAATTGACTCCTGTGGGCCTGTTGAGAGAGCGAAGAATGGGTTTCTCCTTCAGTACGCCTGTCTTTGCTCCTTTATTTCCAACCTCTCGGTTATGTTTGTGGCGTGGCTGGCTTGCCACCTGAGTCTGGAGCGTGCTGGCCATTGCCAATGTGATTGGCAAGCTACTGAGAGGTGGTTAGGCTACTTCTTTTCTGCATGTATGACCTTTCCCTTGCACAAGAGGTACTAAGCTGTCCCTGCTCTGGCTTTCCTCCTCTTACATAAACGATTGCTGCTTGCGGACCGTGGCAGTGTTGCTGAGGGACCATTTTTCTGCTTTTGTTCTCTTAGACGAGCGAGAGCGAGGTCCGCTTTGATGTTGAAACAGCGATCAAAGTGCTCCGTCAGGCAGGTTACTATTCCCACGCTGTGTACCTGGCAGAGAAGCACATGCATCATGAATGGTACCTCAAAATCCAGCTAGAGGATATCAAGGTGAGGGGATGGTATTGCTCCCGTGTTCTCTACTGGGGAGATTCCCAGTTCTATAGCCCCTTCTTTATTGAGAATCCCATTGCTCTGACCTTTTTCCTGCGGAGCAATACCTGTTGCCACCGCCCGCGTGTTGGCTTTCCACTCCAGCATGTGCTGTAGACCAGGAGCGGAAGTCAGAAGGTCTTTTTTGTTCTGTTTCAGATGTGGCTTTTTACAGTGGTCTTTAAGAGGAGGGAGGGTCATTAGAGATGCATCTAAATTGCACTGTCTTCCCACTGGGCTACAGCCAGTCTTCCTCCCTGAGGAGGAAAACAAGCAGGAATAGTGAACTAGGTGGTAATTTGGAGCAAACTGTGTCTGTGGTGTACTTGCAGCATGTCTTAAATGCTTTCTGTCCTGACCTTGAAGCGGAGAGCAGAGGTTAATGTCACACAGTGATTTTGCTGGCTGCCTCTTTCCACAGAACTATGAAGAAGCTCTGTGCTACATTGGGAAACTGCCTTTTGATCAGGCAGAGAGCAACATGAAGCGGTATGGAAAAACCCTGATGCACCAGGTCCCTAACAAGACCACAGAATTGCTGAAGGTCCTTTGCACTGATTACCGGCCACTGGGAGACAGTGAAGGCCCCGGGATGCTGGAAGGAAGAAAGGTACAGTTTGTGCTCACTGGGAGTCACTGCTCTCGTGTAGTAGCTTTGCAGCAAGCAAGCACTCCTGCATGCTTTGTGGTGCAGCCCTGATGCTTTAGATATAATGAGAAATGAACCTCAATATATTCTGCTGTTGTGAAACCCGCACCTGGAGCACTGTGTCCAGCTCCGGAGCCCTCAGCACAGAGTAGACACAGACCTGTTGAGCGGGTCCAGAGGAGGCCACAAAAACGATCAGAGGGCTGAAGCCCCTTTTCCAGGAGGACAGGCTGAGAGAGCTGGGCTTGTTCAGCCTGGAGCAGAGAAACCTCCCAGGAGACCTTAGAACAGCTTCTGGTGCCTAAAGAGGGCTTTTAAGAAAGGTGGGGGCAAACTTTTTAGCAGGGCCTCTTGGAATAGTTCGAGAGGTGATGGTTTTTTAGTAAAAGAGGGTAGATTTAGACTAGCTGTATATGAGGAAATGTTTTACACTGAGGGTGGTGAAACACTGGAACATGTGGCCTGGAGAGGCGGTAGATGCCCCGTCCCTGGAAACATGCAAGGTCAGGTTGGATGGGGCTTTGAGCAACCTGATCTAGTTGAAGATGGCCCTGCTCACTGCAAGGGGGTTGGACTAGATGACCTTTGAAGGTCCTTTCCAACCCAAACTGTTCTACGAGAAGCCCTGTCCTGGTGTACCAGTAGTTCCAGAGACCACTTAAAAACTACTGCTCAGAAGTGATTCCTGTTCCATGCTGTGTCTGTCACACTGCAGGCTCTGGGAACAAGCGCTCCACATGGCAGGGAAGACGCACCCATCTGGCCGAGGCTGAACTCAGTGCATGACTTGTTCTGGCTGTGTTACAGGCTAATTCGGAGGAATTCATTCCGGTCTTTGCAAACAACTCCCGAGAGCTGAAGGCTTTCCTGGAGCACATGACTGAGGTGCAGGCTGACTCTCCACAGGGTGTCTACGACACTTTACTGGAACTTCGACTCCAGAACTGGGCACATGAACAAGATGAGCAGGTTTGAGCTCCTCCACCTTTGTGTTTTGAGAGGGAGATTTGGTGTCTTTGAATCCTATTTGTGTTCCTGCTGACCCGTAACCTTCCCAGGTGGGCATTGGTAACAAAACCTAACATTGTGCTGGACAAATGGGGTGTGAATGGGAAAGCAGCCTGCTTGCCGCGAGAACACTCCTTTCAGTGAGACTGAGCTTGTTTTGTATGAATCTCATTTAAGAACAGATTCCAGACAATACAACCTCTGTGGGCAGATGCCTCTCCCACAGAAGTAGCTCTATTTGCTTGCCTAGATCTCTGAGGATGCTGGCTGTTGGGTGAAAGAAATCACGTCCTGCTTGCTTAAAAGGGATAGAGAACAGCAAAACTGTCCTCTTTGAAAGAGCTGCAGATTCTCGTCAGGTCTTATTGCAGAGTGTTCTCTGTGCACCTGTTGCTTTCTCTGACTTCTCCGCCTTCTCTGTAGAACAAGGAGAAGCTGCACAGTGAAGCCCTCACCCTCCTGAAGAGTGGAAGGTTCCAAACAGTCTTTGATAAGGCCTTGGTCTTATGTCAGATGCACAATTTCAAGGATGGTGTCCTCTACCTCTACGAGCAGGGCAAACTGTGAGTGTTGCTCTTGTCTGGAGAGTCCCGTCCCTCTACCCACTCCCCTGCACGGGAATTTCTGAGCCATAAACCTGCCTGCCTTACAGTACAATGGTAATGACCTCGTTAGTATCTCAAGATGCTTTCTCCCGTAGTTTCCAACAGATCATGCACTACCACATGCAGAATGAGCAGTACAAGAAGGTGATCGAGGTATGCGAGTTGTACGGAGACCAAGAGGCTTGTCTCTGGGAACAGGCTCTTGGCTACTTTGCACGGAAGGAGGAGGACTGCAAAGAGTATATTGCTGCGGTGCTGAAACACATCGAGAACAAGAATCTCATGCCACCGCTGCTTGGTAGTAATGACACGTGGCACCCAACCTTCCCCCGCCAAAGAAACCCTGAACTAGCTTATAGCATTCCCTGGAGATGATAAGAAATTTGGGAGGACTATCTACAGGTTGAGCCCACCCTTTGGAGTAATAACCTGCTCTACAGGGAAAAGCTGTGCCGGTCACAGCTCCCTAGTTAGGAAGAACAATCTGTGGTGTCACTTGTAGAGATGTCTGTACCTGATCTCTGTTCTGGCAGCGTGGGGAGGTGGAGGGCTTGCTGAAACTCCTGCTGTTCCTTGGTGGAGAAACTGGAATGGAATCCAGTATACCAGATCCTTGCTTTGCCCCTTTTGGTCTGAGCTTATCCAAACATGCTCCCAGTTACCCATTTCTGAAAGAGGTCAAATTGCAGTCGGCTCTTTAAATGAGCTCCCTAAGTCATTGAGAATGCTGACTGCCTGTGCCTGTAGAAGTGGCCTTCTGCAGAAAAGCCAGGTATGATTAATGTGGTTGTGGGTTTTTTTGCTAGTGTTTAAACTAACGTCTCGATTGCTCTCAGTCGTGCAGACGCTGGCTCATAACTCCACAGCCACACTGTCCGTGATTAAGGATTATCTTGTCAACAAGCTGCAGAAGCAGAGCCGCCAGATAGAGCAGGATGAGCAGAGAATTCACAAATACCGAGAAGAAACTACAAGGATCCGCCAGGAGATCGAAGAGCTAAAAGCAAGGTGCAGTACCACGTGCTCTCATCTTACATAGGACAGAACTGTCCTTTTCTTTTATTAAGAACAAATACACTTTGTCTTTCTCACCCTTTTCCTTCCTCTCATTCTCACAGGCCCAAGATCTTTCAGAAGACCAAGTGTAGCATTTGTACCAGTGCCCTGGAGCTGCCTTCAGTCCACTTCCTGTGCGGTCATTCCTTCCACCAGCATTGCTTCGAAAGCTACTCCGAGAGCGATTCGGAATGTCCTACGTGCATGCCAGAAAATCGCAAAGTGATGGACATGATCCGAGCCCAGGAGCAGAAGCGGGATCTGCACGACCAGTTTCAGCATCAGGTTGGGTAGCGTTGCCTGTTTTACCAAGTTTGAATAAATAGGGTTTAGATTTACAGATCTAAATTTATGGATCTGTAGAGGCTGGTAGAATAGGGTGAGGCTGAAAGTATTTTGTGGACAAGGTTGTGTCAACTGCAGATAAGGAGGCACTGGGGCCTAGGATGACTGCGTTATGCACAGGGTATGGAGAGTCCCTGATGCTCTCTAGAGGTGAAAGAGAAACTATTCTCACCTGACCTTGAAACAGCTCATTTGGACTCTATGATCTTAAGGGTCTTTTCCAACCTGGAGAGCCATCGGTCAGTGTGACATTTGTTCTATACAACTTCTGGCTGTACAGAACAAATGGAAGGAGAAAGGTAAACGAGTTGGGCCAGTCACTTCGGAACGGGGCTAGGACAGGGCAGTCGGGGTACCGCAGAGGTGGTGAGTCTGCGTTGTGTTCTCCAGCGGTGAAGCGGTGGAGTTGGGAATGGGGCCTTAGCTGGAATACGTTCACACGGGCGGAAACCGAAGTAGCAGAGGCAGCCCCTTGCCTAGGAATTGTCAGTGGCCTCTTCAGCGCGCGGCACCCGTGCGGGATTGAAACAAGGTGGAAAACCTGGGCAGAGGAAGGGGCTTGTGCAGTACCTGCATGGAGCTGGTAGAGTAGCGAGGGGTGGTGGGGGCCGTGCATGCTATAGGGAGGTGAAGGGGAAAGGCCTGGAGGCTTCCGCTGACGCCGCTTGCTTGTGCCTGGCAGCTCAAGTGTTCCAGCGACGGCTTCTCCGTCGTCGCCGACTACTTCGGTCGCGGCGTGTTCAACAAGCTGACCCTCGTCACGGACCTGCCCTCGGGCAGGGCGGCAGCGCTGGAGGCGGGGCTGCAGCGGGACCTGCTCATGCGCACCAAGCGCAGCACCTGAGCGCGCGGCTCCGCGGAACCCCCCCCCCCCCCCCCCGCCGTCTGTACGCGAACCGCAATAAACGTGGCTGCACCGGGACCGCGCGCCGAGCACGGGGCGGGGCGGGGCGGTCACGTGTGCCAGCCGGACGTGACGCAGCAGGGCGGGCTCGCGCTGGTGCGGGCGGTCCGGCGGTGTCATGGCGGAGCCGGGCTCGGCCGGCGTGAGTTGGGGCAGCGGCAGCGGGGCCGAGGGAGGGCGGGCGGCGGTGGTGCGGGCGCTGACTCGGTTGTTGCCGCAGGGCGAGAACGGCGTGCGCGGGAGAGCGGTCCGCGTGGGCACCCGCCGGAGCCAGGTAGGCAGCGGGGGGGTCCCGTCGGTGGCGGCGCGGGTGCTGTTGGCTCGCCCGCCGCTGCCGGTGGCAGAGCCCCGCGGGGCGCGGCGCTCGCGCGGTCCGGTTCCTCTGGGGGCTCCGGGAGGAAGCGGTTTCTGTGGAGCCCTCGCGGCGGGCGGCTCTGAAGAGCGCGGCCTTCGGGCAGGTAAGGGAGGGCGACGGTGCGGGTGCCCGGCCGGGGTAACGGGGGTCTTGCTGGGTGCTTGCCGGGCCGGTGCAGCGCCTCCTGGGAGGGGGACCCCCCCCCCCAAACCTGACACCCCCCGACGACGGCTGTCTTCAGCGGGTATCGGCCGCCAGCTGCGTGCGGCAGGGAGGAGCCGGCCCGCGGAGGGAGATAAGTGTGCTGCAGACCTTTGTTCCGAGATAATCTTGTGCGTTCCGGGAGCGCGTTCTGGGAGGAATCCCGCACTCTTCGGAAGGTGTTTCGGGCAGATGTGAGGGAAGGGACCGAGCTGCGCTGCGGGCTGCGGCTTTTGCTAACCCGAGGCTCTTGCGGCACTTTACGGAGGGAAGCAGCAACTCGTACTCGTTTTACATATGAAGAAAGTGCAGTCCTGAGGTCTGAGTGAATTGCCCCAGGCTACACAGCTCATCGGTGGGAGAAAGCTGAAACTCTCCTCTGGCTGCTTGAGTCTGCTGCTGCTTGCACGTGTGGAATGATTAGTCTGTTTTCGTTTGACTGACTTGCCCTTCTCGTGCAAGGGAATGTTCTTACTGCTGTAAGATCTTTAGCTAGGTCTGTGTGCGGACCTAAGCTGTAGCTTTTTAAGGAGTTTATAGGTACGAGTGATTTCACTTGGGCTACTCATTTCTAATGCTTTTGATTGGGAGCATGTAGCAGTCATATGTGTCTGACCATCGAAGAATGCCAGAGTTCTCTCTAGCTACTAGATGGATGATGTGCTCCTTGTTTAGGGCTTTGCTTTCTGCTTTGTTGCAGCTGGCCCGGATTCAGACTGACAGCATAGTCGAGATGCTCCGTGCGCTGTATCCTGAGCTCCACTTTGAGATTGGTAAGTTTGAATGCTGACCCAGGGTAAGCGGCAGCAGGAGTCAGCCGCTTATCTTTGTGTGCAGGAGGTATGTCTGCGGTGCTGGCGTGAGGGAGAGGATTTGATCCCGCTTATCTAAGAGTGCCGTCTGATTGCAGTTATGTTGTGTGGCCGAGCAGCTGCTGCTGGTTTCTTCTGGGGCAGAAAGATGGATTTCATAAGCTTCTGGTGGTTGAAGCGCTGGGTATATCATACTCTCCGAGCATGTCATGCAGATGGTGTTAATGTTGCTCCATTTGAGAACCTGATATTGTTCTGGCTGCACCCCACTGTGCCTTAGGGACGTTTTTGCTGGCTGGTGCTTGAGGGGATCAGCGAGGGCAATGGGAGCCTGCCCTCTTGCCCCTTACTCTGGGTTTGAGGACAGTGAAGGAAGTCTCCCTGTCACTTGTCCTGAGCGCAGCGTATTTCCAGAAGCAAGCAAGCTGCTCTCATATTACCTCAAGTCCGTGTTCACGCAGTAGCATGTGACACTACTGCTCGTTGTGTGTTGCATGGATATTTCCAGTCTAGGCCTAGGTGCTCTGAGCCAGCTCACATTTTACCTGTGCTCTTTCTGAGCAGTTGCCATGTCAACGACTGGAGACAAGATCCTGGATACAGCACTTTCCAAGGTAATGGACCTCTTTTGTGCTCTACACAAGAAGTAATTGTGGTTGATATTATTTGCCAACCTTTCCATGGTGATTCTTGTTCTTACATTTATTTGTAGATTGGGGAGAAGAGTCTCTTTACCAAAGAGCTGGAAAATGCACTTGAAAGAAATGAGTAAGAGCTTCTCGTTTTCTCATCCTCCTCCGGCGTTTCTGGAGCTCTTTATTTGGACACTTTTTGCTTGCTGTGTGTGTGATCCTAGTTCCTTTCTGTTCCGGTACCTCTGGCCAAGAAAGAACATATTTAGTATTACTGTGTTAACATCCAGTAACATCTTAGCACACCAGACATGCAGGAGGTGTGGGCACTTTGTGCTGCTTTCTGGATAACTTCTTTCTACAGAAAACGCTTGGTTTGGGCTCCTGCTGGGGCAGAGACATGAGCACTTTTTTGGTTGTTTTGGTCTTTTTTCTTTTTCAGTATCCCGAGGAGTTTTCAGTGGTGCTTATGCTCTAGGGTAGGCTTGAAAACAAAAGATGATACTCTATGTCTGTGACACACAGGCACATGATACTGTGCTTTCAAGTATAGCCAGTGAAAAAAATACTGGAGACTCAAGCATTTACAATCTTTGTTTTCCTGTAAGGAGCAGACGATGGGCTTTGATATGGCTGGCTGTTATTTCTGGTTCAAAGCATAACAGCAGACAAGGGACTAGTTGCATATTGGTATGAGGAGTTTCTCTCTGCGTGAACATTTCCAGCATCTTTCTTATCGTCACTAGAGCCAATGGTCATAATTCGTCTTGCAGCGCTGCTGGGAGGAAGACATTTCCTTCATTTTACAGGTGGGAAAAGAGAGAGAAGAATGAAGTGGCTTTTCTGGAGTAACAGTGGAATTCTATAGGAATTCTGGCTGTAGCATCCTGACATTACCCCCTCTTCTCCAAATTAATTCCCAGAGTGGATTCACACTTTTCCTATAGGTGTTCTCCAGGCCTCGGGTAGGCACAATGTGAGCTCAGGCATCTGTTCAGTGATTACTGTCCCCTTATTTTTAGAGTTGACCTCGTGGTTCACTCCTTGAAGGACCTGCCAACTTCTCTTCCTCCTGGCTTTACAATCGGTGCTGTCTGCAAGTAAGTGTGGATGTGAGGCTCGATTCTTTGAGGGACATGCATTTTAGGGATCAGTAGTGGCAGCAAGGCAAGGGTGGCTTAGGTCTTTTTAGGTGCTCAGAGTTTGACCATTCTCTGATTAATCTCTGAAACAGTGGAAACACTAGAGCTGATCTCATGTTCTGTAGCTGGCAGGTTTGCTGGAAATTCTTGCTTTTGTTCTGATAATATATGGGTTATTTTGGAGCCAGAGGCAGTTCCTCTGGGGACTGATAGAGAACTGTTAAGCTTCTGTTAAGCCTTCTGTTAAATGATGTCAGCCATTCTGTATTTGTATTGTTTTCAGAAGGGAAAACCCACTTGATGCCGTTGTCTTTCATCCCAAAAACTGTGGGAAAACACTGAGCCTCCTTCCTGAAAAGAGGTGAGTGGGGAGAGGAAGGGGAAGACAGGTGTGGTCGGTGATGGTGGCTGGGGGCTGCCCTTCAGAAGCGTCTCTTGTAAATCAGTTGCTTGGGATTGGCTTGCCTGTGTCTAGTTTTGCCCGGGCTTTATGCTAAACCTCACAGAGTGGTTTCCTTTTTTCTGAGGAGATAAAAACGATTGGCAGGTTCTTGGATCTTCATTTTAATTAAGGAAAAAAATGTATCACCATTTGTAGGCTCGAAAGTTCAGTTATTTCAGGTGGAGCTGAGTGTGAAGTGAGGTGAGTGTAGGAGTATTCTAGATTTCACGTGTTTTATTTTCCCCACAGTGTGATTGGAACCAGTTCACTTCGCAGAGCAGCTCAGCTCAAAAAGAAGTTCCCTCAGTTAGAATTCAGAGATATTGTATCCTTTCCTGGGAAAAAGAAATGTGGGGGCTGGGTAAAGCTGCAAACGCGAATCTAGAACTTCATATGAAATCTAGATTTAAGGCTGATTTATGCCACCTGAGCAACAAGAGCCAACTGCTTCCTCAAAGGCAGCTGTCTCCTAACCTACTTGGCAGTGGGCGTATGGTGCAGTTGCCATTCTGCCTTTTGCTTTCTCATGAGCCTGTAAAGAAGGCACCAGCCTTCATCTAACAAAAAGAATTGTCTGTATGTAACGCTTCTCCCAGGATGATGCTCTGATTCTCATTTGGAGGCTGTCAGATTCTGTACCTTCTGTAAACACATTCTGGAGTATGTTACATAGGGATAGGAGCAGTTGGCCTGCTGTTTCTATGCTTCCTTAATCATTTCTACAGAGAGGGAATTTAAATACCCGCTTAAAGAAGCTAGATGAGAAGGAAGACTTCAGTGCCATCATCCTGGCTGCTGCTGGGCTGAAGAGAATGGGCTGGGAGAATCGCATTGGTCAGGTGAGGAGCAGCAAAGCAAAAGATACAATTCTGTGCTGAACCATCACCTGTTTTTCTCTCAGACCTTACGGTCATCCTGTCAAAGCTAAGCATGTCTGCTGGTCTGCTCAATCCACTGAAACCAGGCACAAGTTAACTTGGATTTTGCTTTCTTCCAGCTCCTAAACCCTGACGATTGTCTGTATGCTGTTGGACAGGTACGTTAAGACTCTTGTATCTTAAGCCATACCTGGTATCGAAAGCCAGTGGCGGTACAGTGCATTTCCAGTTTAGGAAGGAATTGTTTTGTCACTGTTACTCATTCAGCACTGGATCTTTATCTTGAGAAAATGTTGGGAAGCTTGGATTTATCGAGGTTTCTTGTCACAAGGGACATTGGGGTGGGTATTTCTATGTATGTACACTAGCCGAGAGAGGCTTTAGAATGGCTTGAGGTGACAGCATGATCTTGAACACTTTGGCCAAAGGAAGTTCTCATCTTCCTTTTAGAGCAGCTGCTATAGGATGTCCCTGCAACCAGTGGATTGTTTTGTCATTTATTTCTGTAAATGGCTAAATATCGCTCCCTTAGCAAAATGCGTCCAGGCCTCTGAGTCTGTTTCGTGACCAATGCTGAGCGCACAGACAGGTGTGAAGTTGAGGAATTGCTATGATTTCATATTTCCCTTTCTTCTCGTAGGGTGCCTTAGCTGTAGAAGTTCGTGCCAAAGACCAAGAGATCCTGGATATGGTGTCTGTCCTGCATGATGCAGACACTGTGCTATGCTGCATTGCTGAGAGAGCCTTTATGAAACGTTTGGTAAGTGAGGCATCCTGGCTCTTCTGCCTGTGGCAGTGAATACTGCTCTGCTGGCTGACATCGTGGGGAATCTTTCCTAAAGCTACGAAATCGAGAGTGCTTCTGAAGTGAGAAGTGCCTGTAGAGCGACGGCTAGGGGTTTGTGCGGCCTAAATTTTTCAGAGGCCTCTCCTTTGAACCTATTATGTAAGAGCCTCAGTGTCAGCTGCTTTCTGTTTTAGGAGGGTGGATGCAGCGTCCCAGTTGCCGTCAGCACCACGCTGAAAGATGGCCAGGTGAGGAGTACTTTGTATTTGTCTGGGATTATTTCTGAAAACCTGTTCCAGTGCATGCATGTTTGCTGGTCCTACCTTGTGGATAACTCTGGCAGATATCTTTATAGCTGCCCTATATAGCAGAGAGGCTCCTGACTCAAGCCTTCTGGGTTTGTGTCGAAAGGAGGAATATGAGAATGGGCCTGGTTATTGAAGCTCGGTCTTCTAGAAAATGACCTTACTATAGAAGTACCAGATTCCCCCTGCCCTCTTTAAAGGTTACGTTGCCCTAAGATTTGAAAGCCTTGCTCCTGAGCCCAGAAACATCAGCATTTTATGCGATGGGAGTGTGATTGAGGAGGTGGGAAACTAGAAAACTGTTCAGCCTTTTCCTTGGGAAGTCGCATCTTGCCTAACAAGGATCACTTTTCTTACAGTTGTGTTGTTAGGCTATTCTTGCTGGCCCCACTGCACTACAGAAGCCTTCCCCTCTGGGCTGAGCTTTGAATGTTGTGCATTTTGGTTATTTAAGGGGGTGGTTGGCTTTCTGTTTAATCCCTTCTGTGTCTTTCCAAGCTGTATTTGACAGGAGCAGTCTACAGTTTGGATGGATCTGATAGCCTGAAAGAGACTATGCAGACCAGTGTTAATTATCCCCAACAGGTATGTGAACTACGGTGATGGCTTCAAATCCAAACCTCATGACCCAAAGCTGAAGCCATGTGACAAAACCAGACCTTTTGAAATCTGCCTGTTATGTTGGGTCTGGTTCTTTGGAAACTCTGACAGTGCACTGCTCTCATGTTTTACATGTGGCTTGAACTATTCTTTGCCCACTCCTTCCTGCTGCCTTACAGAGGTGATTTATGTTTGCAGAATGAAGATGGACCAAATGACGATGTGCAGCATGTTGGCATCACAGCCAAGAACGTCCCTGGTCAGGCCCAGGAAGCTGCAGAGAACCTTGGTGTTGAACTAGCTAGTTTACTTCTTAGCAAGGGAGCAAAGCATATCCTTAGTGTGGCAAGGCAGCTCAACGATGCCCACTAAACCTGTGGTGTGGTCTGCACAATTGCCACAGCTCTGACAAGTCTTGGCAGCTATGCTGTCCTCCGTTGGAGGAAGGGATTTCTTCCAAATGCTCACACTGGTCTCATCTGACATGTGGGCACAAGAGCTTGAAATACCAAGTTAACTAACTCGAATTGTTTATGCTGTTCAGGGTTTCTGGCCCTCTCTGCATTTCTCTAAAATGCAAAGTGTCCATTTGATTTTTTTTTTTTTAACTGTATAGTTTAAAAGTAGCTAGGGAAGGTTAAAAAGAAAAAAGAAAAGGATTAAAAAATAAGCTGTAAGCGTTCTCGTACTGCCATGAGGAACGAGGGATTTGTTACAGATTATAATCAGAATCAGTCATGATGGCACTTGAGTGCCATACTGTGTCAACAGTACTGAAGTACTTTCAGTAGTCATTAATATTGTTTGGTCCTGTTCACCCATCAGTGTTGCAGAGGAAGACTGCTATTTAGCAGGTTCCTCAGTAAAGTAGCATGGGTGCCATATTCATAGGTCTGGCTTAAGGTGGGAAATTAAGTTTGCACCTATTGGGTGCCAATTTGGCAGTCAGCCAGTAATTAATTGGGAAGTGAGTGGACACCCAGTTGTGTCCCCCTTATTCACCAGACTACAAGGTTTGTCAGCATCATTCATATATGCTAATCATTTAATGGGGAGCAGGAGAGAAAGCCCAAATGAGGCTGCTGTGCCTTTCTTTGCTAGTGCCAGTCCCTTCCTATGACTGTGGGCTCTTGCACTCCTTACCATGTAGCTATCTGCTCAGCAGGGCTCATGGTCCAGTGCCTTGTGGAAACACTGAAGCAGCACCTTATCAGGGTACCGTTTTGGAAACGAAGCATTGTTTATTCTCTGCAACGACCAGTAAACGTAACAGGCGATAAATACAGCAGAATGGTAAACAGCACCCCAGTGTCAGTGTAAGTCTTTATGGAGCAGCTCCTCTGTTCGCAGCTTCACAGACCGGGACCGCGGCAGGCGCCAGCGCTCCTCGGCTCCGCAGCGCCGGCCAGCGGGCGGGGTGGGGCCCGGCCCCGCCTCCAGCCCCGACGGCGGAACCGCGGCACGCCCCCTCCCCACGCGGACCGCAGCTCTCCCGGTGAGCGATGGGGATGGCCCTGAAAAGGGCCTTTGTGTGGTGCCGAGGGCTCGGCCGGTCTTAGTACTCCTGCGACTGCTGCCCGCTGCCCTTCTTGCCGGCCTTGGTTGGGCCCGCGCTGCCGCCGCCGGTCTTCTTGGGCAGCAGCACGGCTTGGATGTTGGGCAGGACGCCGCCCTGCGCGATGGTGACGCCGCCCAGCAGCTTGTTGAGCTCCTCGTCGTTGCGCACCGCGAGCTGCAGGTGCCGCGGGATGATGCGCGTCTTCTTGTTGTCGCGGGCCGCGTTGCCCGCCAGCTCCAGGATCTCGGCCGTCAGGTACTCCAGCACGGCCGCCAGGTACACGGGCGCGCCTGCCCCCACCCGCTCCGCGTAGTGCCCGCGCCGCAGCAGCCGGTGCACCCGCCCGACCGGGAACTGCAGTCCTGCCCGGGACGAGCGAGACTTGGCCTTAGCCCGGGCCTTACCGCCGCTCTTGCCACGGCCAGACATGGCGCCTCGCTCCTCCGTGTGCGCTGCCCCAGCCCCCCGGAGCTCTGCGGCGAAGTGAGGCGAGATACTCCGCACCCGGCCCTCTTATAACCTTCCCCAAAGTAGCGCTCAGCTCATTGGACAGCGCCGCCGCGCCTCCCTATTGGTGCGTCTGCCGGAAGAAACTTCTTGCTGATTGGTCTCCTCTGCGGAGCCACCGCCCCTGCCCCCAGTCTATTGGTGGTGGAGAAAGGCCAATCAGACGGCAAGGCGCCAAATTCATACCTCGCTGAGGCAGTTGGCGCGCGCTCCCGCACTCTGCCTCCCCCTTCCCGTTCAGCCGGTGCTTCAGGGGCTCCCCTTCCGGGTGGGCAGCAGCGCTGCGGGCAGCCACGGTGCCAGGCACTGCCATGTGAGTAAGGGCTTGTATTGGAGGGAAAGGCAACCCCAGTGCGTGGGGCCTCAGCTCAACATTAACAGTGTTTACCAATGTCCTCTGCCATGCACGGGCACAGCGATGCTTGCTTTGCTGTCCCGTTTTGGATGCATCCTAATCTGCGAAGGAAGGCAGATGATATTCAGAAATAAAAACCCCTTGGTGGGAAGATCCCGGCTAGCTGGGAAAGAGGAGGGGGTCTACTGGAACCAGTCCCCTAGCAGGGTTTAAAGTCACAGAGATGTCTTGTGTAACCTAGCTTTGCTGTGTGACAATGTTCTTGAGGCGAATTACTGAAGGGGAAAGGGTACCACAAGCTGTTTTATTTCTGGAGCGCTCCAAGTTCTGGATATAGTTTATAACATCCCACTCCGTGTCCATGGACCGAAGACAAGATTGGCGAAGCCAGGAGAGGATTCTGGCTTACTTGCTCTGCTGTAGAGAGTCTTGCAGAAATTTAAGCTCTCATTTTCTCTCTAGGGGAACCCTAACGTGCTTGTTAGATGCATAGAGATTTCCCACGGTTGGATCATTTACTTCTCCCCTAAAGCCATTCCCAGTAACAATGATGTCCAAGTAGCAGGGAATCTTTTCTGTCAGTAGAATCTGACAAAAGCCTTCTGGGAACAATAAAAAAAGAAAGACTATTATGGTTCAAGAGTGGCCCCCGCAGAGTAGTTGCACGTTGGCAAGTGTCCTGAGGTTCTTGGGAGGGCCAGAGTAAGACGAGTTGCATCATTTGGTCAGCAACTGGAGAAAATTGACTGGTAGGTACAAGTCTTTCCTCTGTTCCCGGCAGCCAAGTCAGACATCATAAAACAAACGCACTAGTTGGTACCGGATTGAGAATGCAATGGTGCTGCCCAGGACCTAGGTGAAAATCAGCCAGAGAACAGAAACATTGTAGCATTAAATAAGGTACATGCTGGCAGTTCCTCATTTCCCCTTGGATTTGCTGCACTTTGTGCCTTGTTTACACTTTAGCCATTTAGGCTAAATTTTTTAGGTACAGAAGCAGCGAAGGGTGGAAGTGTAGCCAAAATCCTCAGCTCTTTCTCTGAGAATCGTAACCATCTGCTGGGGAATCTCCACGAGTGCCTGCACACAGTAACATTGTGAGACCAAGTGGACTAGAGGAACGATTGTGAACAACTCCTTCCTCGTTAAGGAGTGCATGTTATAATGGAAACTCTATAGTTTGTGATGGAAAATGCATCATGTCAAAGCTGCAATTCAGCGTCCTTACAAGAAGGCGCTGCAAAGACTTCTCTGCTGTGGCTGGCCTCCAGATCAAGTAACAGGTACTTTCTATCCTTTCTCATCCCCGATATAGCCTGCCTAAGCCCTGTTTGGTCTCCAGGTTTGTTTGCTGGAAATCATCCCTCCTGAATGAGAATTTGGCAAAGTAAGTGTCTCTTTCCTAAGAAGAATCTCTGATCCGCACCTAGGCAACACAGCCCTTTCCACAAGTAGCTTTTCTTCTGCTTTATGCACGAGGGTTCACATGCTGACCAGAGGTAGTGGCAGTATCTGTGAGGCAACTTATCCTCATGCTCTAAAGTGCTTCCAAACACTTCTGCAACCTGCTCAGATTTTGGGTACTGCTGAGCTGTGTGCCATGCTTACCAAGTCCACCAGCTGGAGGTAACTCCAAGATTGCATTATTTGGTCTGGCTGACAAACAGGAATGTAGGAAAAGGCTGGATCTGGTCACAGTGACAAAGCATTCTGCTGTCCTAATGTTTTTGTAGCACCCAGTGATTCATGCCTTGGGAACCTTCTCAAGCTAACCTTGTGATTTGTATTTATTAGCTCTCAATGAACATGGAGGGGTGATGGGTAGAAGCAGGGGGAGGAATCTGTTTCCTCCTTGAGCAGCATAAACCTCCTGATTCTCCTCAACTTCCACAACTCAACTGTGTCTTGCGTGAAAAGCACGATACTTTACTTCCCCTTTTCCCCTCGAAACGCTTGAGACTCATTTGGATCTGTTTCTATTGCAGAGCACATCTTTTTACTGGAGGAAACATCGGTCTGACCTGAATGAGCAGCAACAGGAGAGTGAGACTTCGCTCGTGGGTAGGTCCAATCAGCTTTATAACGAAGTTAATAAGGGTCATATTATTGCACTCGGTATATTCGCCATCTTCATCTGTTCCACTCCTCACATCTACTATATGCAAGATCTTGACAGCCTGGAGAAAGAAATATTACATGTTATTTTACCGGGTATGTTTGGTGCTTGCTGGCCAGTTTTGCTCGAGATTCCTTTTCCTATACAATCCCCAAAGAGCCTGCACTCTTACTAAAAAGGCAGATGACAGGCTTATGATGGTTCTGGGACACTGCTATGTGTGATGATTCTGAAAGATTATTAACACAATTGAGTGCTCATGAGGGATGGTGACGGAACAAGCGGAGTATTTTCTTCTGGATTTGAGCCAAGAAATAACTAGCAAACCTAGAAGTTCTGTTTTCCCTCCCATCCTGTTCCTCTCACTTTGGATCACTGCCTCAAAATGGGCCTGACTTTTGAATGTCTTCTGGACTTTACCTTCAGAATGTTTGTTCCCATGGCAGACAGGCTCTTAGTTTTGAATTTGGAGTAGCTCATCTCCAACTTTCCTGTGCTAGGATTGAGCCTAAAAGAAACATTACAGTTTTAGTCTGGATAGAGTGAGGAGAGAGAGATCCCCAGCTGAGTAGCTGAGAGAGAAACCCAGTGGTGGAAAAAAGCAGGACTAATCCCACACATGTAGCAACATGCTGACATGCAGTCCCTCAGATTGGGCAGAGCAAGGAGGAGATTCCTCCCCACTGCACCCCTGTTATAGGCATAGAGCTTCATAGTTTTAAAACTAAAGCATCTAACACCTGCAGAGACAACTGCCGATGCAGCACAGCACCACAGAATGCTTGCTATTATGAAACCTTAGCAAATACTACCACAGCAGTATTAAAAGAGACCTGTGTCAATCTCTCTTGATCTTGTCGCTGAGACTAATCATATTCTAAAATTGTCAAAAATCAGTTCTGTATCTGGGGGTTGGGAGGGCTGCAGCAGTCAGAAAAGGTAACTTCTTTGAGAAACCTCTACTGTGTGACCTGACCAAGGCTGGCAGAGGGAGCTGGCTAACCTTCAGCTATAAAATGTCTTTTTTAGCTATAAAATGGCTTTGATGGCTTTTTCAAAGCACACGTACCACCACCTTTCTCAGCTGGTGTTCACGATAAAAGGCACGATCTGTGGTACTCTTACAGGTCGCTCAGGTACATTACCTTGGCAGCCGGTGACGGGGACAAGGAATGACATGAAAGAGTTGAGGCAATGAGTAGAGGAAGTTGAGCACTTGTGGGATGAAAAAAAGCAGCATTGTTTTGCTGAAGTGTCCCAAGATCCCCACCACAGCAAAGGTCATGCCGGCAAAGTAGCAGAAGGTGTCCCCAACAAACACTTGAGAGGGGTACCTGCAATCCACAGAGGAGAAAAGCAAAGGTCCATCGTCATTGCTGTTGCCATGCAAATGACTTTATAACCACCGAACATATTCCCAAGTTCCTGGCTAGAGAGGAAACTGCAGCAAATCTACATGGTAAAACAACCAACCACTGCAGCTATCTGTGCCAAGGACTGCAGGGCTGGGACCCACAACCTGATTTGCAGAGAATATGATACGAAAGAATGGCTAACAAGAGAGAGGAGAGAGCATATCCTCACGTACATTTTGGTGAGCTGGTGTGACTGGAATTGTGCTAATAAAAAGAAAAGCTACCAGCACATCAATGTTTTGCACTGTTGGTTTTGGCAAGGGATCCATCTATGTGCCAGCATTCCAACTGCATGCTGGTAAATGGGTTGGTTTGTTTGAAAAGGGAGAATGTAGAGGGGAAGGATGCTTCCAAAGAAACTCTGAATGTCCATCCTCTTACCAGTTGTGGTAAAACAACCCCAGCGTGGTAAAAAAAAAGGGAATCATGAAGTAGAGAGAAAAAATGTGATCGTCTCGGTAATCCCCTATAGAAAAAGAAAAAAAATATGTTTGTGATAAGACAGGACTGGTTGGTTTTTACTAATACCAGATATCAAAATCTAGGATTCTATCTCCCTTTGCTTTTTGCACCCCAAAGCACGTACTCTATCTACCTTACCATTTAACTCAACAATGTTGAACACAATAATGGAAGCAGCTATCACCAGCGACTGCCCTGCTTCAATTCCATTAATTCCAGCAAGAATGTTGATGGCATTGGTGCAGAACACTGCTAGCATGCCCATGTACACGTAGTAGAGGATACCTGCAGGTCAGAGCAAGCAGAGTGCTTTAATATTCATAGGCAAAACAGACCCGATCCAATTCACCAAAGCTCTTGATTCTTGCTTTGCACAACAACCCATTACCTGGTGCTCTCGGTGAGTTTGTCAGTAAGTAGTAGCTTACTGACAAATCGTTCTCTACCCTGTGACTCGGCTGTCACATGTACGTGTATGTATGACGTGAGGGCCGCAGAGAACGGATGCGATGCAGTGGCAGACCGTAGCACCGTTTCTGGTTTTTGGTCGTCCTGGCATTGACAGCTGACTGCTGTACGTACCTGGTGCTGGACTGTATTGCCAGAACCCTGGAAAAATGAGTGGTGCCTACCCGTGTGTGGCTGAGTGCATGCTGGGTTTCTGGATGTAGTTTCCACCCTAATTAATATTTAGTGGGTACCCCCTCATTGCCAGTATAGTTGTGGGTGCCACAAATATTTACTTGTGGTCTCTCACTCCTTAAGCAAATCCTTCGTGCATTCCCTCTGCAGCACAGAGTGCCTCGGGTGACCCCTTAAACAGATCGCTCGCCACTTGTACGACGGCTTCCACTGGTTTGTAACAACCTACCCAGGTCCAAGTGCATGCCCAGCAGCACGCGGAAGGGCTTAGGCACCACAATGGTCGTGTTCCCAAAGCTGGTGAAGTAAACCATGAGCAGCGGCAGGGAAGCCATGGTCGGAAGAAGGAGCTTGTGGCGCCAGCGCAGATTCAGAACGTCATCTGCAAAGCCCAGGAAAATCATGCAACAGATGGCGAGGAGCGAACCGATGAGCTCCACAAACTGCGGGACAGAGAACAGCACCCCTGTTACCGGTGGCCACTCACGCCTGTGTCCGCCGCATTCCCGACACCAGGCGAGCCTCACCTCGTCGTGAGGAAAGGCCGCGCACTGCTTCTCCATGAAGCACCTCAGGAAGGGCACGGGGATGAAGCAGAAGAGGATGATCAGGAACACGGCCCCGCTGATCACGCCCTGCGCTTCGGGGCTGAAAGGAAGGCAAGGCGCGCGGTCGGCCCGGCTGGTCCTGGTCCCGGTCCCGGGGCCGGTGCGGCCCTGCAGCGCGCGGCTCGGTGGGGCAGCGCTACTCACACTGGCCGCCGCGAGGCCTTGTTGAGATCTTCGCCGTAGAGCCGCGCGGCGAGGAAGCGGTCCTTGAAGGCCGGGATCAGCGTCAGCGTGGCCGCGAAGCCCAGCAGCGACCCGCCGAGGTTGATGAGCAGCGGCACAGCGGGCCAGGCCGCCATGACCGCGGCGGGCGCTGCCCCTGCCGAGGGCACAGACCGCGGCCGTTCGCGGAACGCCGCGCGCCGCTCCCTCCGCCGCGCGTTTCCAGCCGGACGCTAGAGCGGAGGCACCGGATGCGCGGGCTCCCTTCGACCAATCGGCGAGAGCAGCGCCGGGTTCGGCACCAGCCGCCGGGAGGCCGCGCTCCCCCGGCCACGCCGCGGCCCCGCGGGAGTACGTCACTTCCTGCCCGGGCAGGCAGGGCTCGCGTTGCTCCCGGGACCGGGGAGCGGGTCCCGCGTGGAGCGCCGGCGAGATGCAGGGCAGCGAGGGGCGGAGCAGCCGCCGGCCCCCTTACCCCGCGCCTTCCCTCGGGTGTTCTAAAGCCAATAAAGTGCCCACCGGCAGCCTCCGCGCTCTCGGGGCCCTCTCCGCGGGCCGTGCTTGCGGTCGGGGGCCGTGAGCGGCGCGGGCAGGCGGCGGCAGCAGCGAGAGGCGCCCGGTGCGCGTGGACTGTGGCGCCCAAAGCGCTGCGAGCACGATTTGTGCGCTTTGACCTGCGGCCGCGCCGCTACCGGCAGGGAGGAAACCGCGGCGAGGGCGGCTGCTGCTGGGCCCGCGGGTCCGCAGGGAGGCGTCGCCACCCGCGGGCCGGTGCTGCTGAGGGCCGTGAGCGCCGTGCGGGACCGGAGAGGCGGCGAGCTGCGCGCGGGGCCGGGCCGGGCCGCGGGGGGGCGCCGCGCCGGAAGCAGGCGGCCGGCGGCGGGGAGTGGTGGAGGGGGGGTGCAGGTCGGCTCCGCAGTGCTGCGGGCCCGGGTCTGCGCTGGGGTCGGGCTCCTGCGGCGCTGGCCGGGCCGAGCCCACGTGCGCCGCAGGGCCGGGAGGCGGGCGACGACGCAGCCTCGCCTCCTGCCCCCTCCCTCCGGCGGGCGGTGGCCGCGGCTGGGCCGGCGGCGGAGCGCCGGGGCCGTGCCCGTGCCAGCCGGCCCCGCCGCGAGTCGCTGCGCGCTGTGCCATGGGGCCGGATCCGGGCTGGGCCGCGCTGGTGCTGCTCTTCGCCGCCTCGCTGCTCACCGTCGCGGCCTGGCTGCTTCAGTACTGGCGGTCCGCGTCCCTGCGGGCGCCGCGGCGGCGCGGGGCGGTGACGGAGGAGGCCGGGGCCCGGGCTCTGCTCGCCGCGCTGCTCGCTCTCCGGTCCCTGCGGGAGCAGTGGCAGCGGGCCTGGGTGCGAGCCCTCAACGGCCAGGCGCGCCGGCACGGGGTACGGCCGGGACCCGGGCGGGGGCGGGGGGAGCTGTCCCGGCGGCTTGCGGGCGGGCGGGGCCGCCGGCCCTTTGTTCTCGGGCTGCGGGGGAGCCGTCCCGGCCGGTCGCCGTCTGTGGCTGTGGGGGCTTGGCCGGAGGGAGCCAGCGCCTGCTCTCGAGCAGCGTGGTCGGGACACGGAAAGGAGGCGCTGGGCAGCGGCTTCGGGGCCCGAGGCCGAGTCGGCTCCGATGAAGCCGGCTGCTGTGGCCGCTTTGAGGTTTCCACAGCAACCTTTTCCGAGTTCTGTGATGTTTACTGTCCTTAACCTCCTGGCGTTACCGCTGTGTTGATCTATAGTTTCGCAGACTGTGAAGAAGAGTGTTCCACACTGATTCCACGTGGAAGGAATTGCGCGGTAGCTTGCGTTGCCTGCGGGGCAGAGGCTCCCTAGTCTGTTGTACTTGATAATAACTTGGTGGTGTGAGATGAAGAAATTGGATCTTTGGGGAAGGAGCCTTGGAAGAAGTGCTTGGTTTACTTATGTGTTGCCTGCACTGTACCTGTGGCTTTTTTTTGAAGTCTTTTTCAGTTACAAGGCAGGTAAGTTGCACCGCTGCAGTGCAGCCATTAGAATAAAGGCTGCAGAACCTGAAGGAGTGTCCTCCATGGCTTGGCTGAAGGAGGGCTTTACTTTGTCAGCAAACCTGGGGTGCTTCAGTTTTGGTACTTAAAGCGGATGGTGGCGTCTGGCATCTGGAGAGCAGAAAGATTAATAAGGCTTATTAAGCAGTTTTACTTGAAAGTAACTGCACAAGACAGAGCAGATCTTAATTATGTAGGTCAAGCGTAGTGTTCTTGAAGTTCTGCCGGGTTGGACGGGGCTTTGAGTAACCTGGTCTAGTAGAAGGTGTCCCTGCTTGTGGCAGGGCATTATAACTAGATGAACTTTAAAGTCTCTTCCATCTCTTAGCCATTCTGTGATTCTATCTAAGCCTTGTGATCTATACAGAAGGTTACTGCATTGCAACATTTGGCCTAGACTTGCAACTATCCTATATGACACGGTTGGTTTTGAGGTATCTCTTTGTCAGGTGACAAAACAGCTGAAAGTTAGTGTTTTGTTCTTTAGCTAGTGCTTCGGTACTGAGTTCCTGCGTTGTGCATTCCGCTAAGGAGCTCTTTGCTGACTCTCCCTCGTGTGTAGTCCCAAGAGAGGGAACAGAAAATGCCAAAACCGGGGTAAAAGTCTCATGGTTTGCTAAGAAAGGATAACAGAGGGAGGCTAGCTTTCTGGTGTCCTAGTTAGTCCTGGAGGAATGATGCTCAGTCGCTTCCTTCTTGCTAGTCTGTTTTCTTCTGTGGTTTTCTTGTTTCTGTGTGACTTCTTTCAGCTTGATGAGCTTTAAAAGATTAGTTTTGGGGTTTGTTTGCTTGGTTGTTTTTTACTTGGGTCAGGATTAGCACGGAGCAGGGGGAGAGAGAAGAAACGGGAAAGCTTCTGCAGTGAGGAAGGGTTGATGCACTTGACTTAGAGTTGACTGCAACAATTTTGCATTCTCATTTGAGCTTGCCTGTCTGAAATTAATATAGTGTTTGTGAGTCTGAGCCTCGACTGGAGACCCTGTTTTCCTTCTCTGTAAGGGCAAGCCAAGATGGGCAGACTTGCAGCATGTAATGGTTGTGCCTAGCAAGACTCATGAAAAGGGGCACGAGTGTGCCTGGGGCCCCGCTGCAGTCATTCATCCTCCTTCAAACTATCTGGGATATTCTGATCAGGACTAACATGGTTCTCTTTCTGTAGAGTTCAGTGCAGATCACGTTTGAAGAGGGTTCTCAGCTACCACCAGCCGCAAATATAAGTCACGTGACATGCAAGGGACAGTCGGACCGCAGCATGGTAAGGGTTTGCCGTTCGGAATTGTTCGCCGTGGGTTTTCTCTGTCGATTGATGGCATGCGTTAGGGAGGCTGCCGGGAGCTGCGTGATGGGGACTATGGGACTGGGGAGGTTTCGGGCAAGATTCATTGTTGAGTTCGGTGATGTGCCAACCGACTCTGTGGGAGCCCTAGGGGAGATAACATTGGTGGAGCTAGCGCATGTATATGCTGAACCCAAATACCAGGATCCTGCAGTGGAGAAGGAGAAGAGAGATTTTGTCACCGGTGTATCTTTAACGCATCACGGGCATAGTCTCTAATGGCAGGTTCCGCAGGGTCTGAGAGCAGGCCTCATGTTTCTTTCCTGCTGCAGTGGGTGAACCTTGCCTATCACTTTTAGAGATTTTGCTGTTGTGTGGTGTTAGCCTCTCACCACCAGTATAAACTCTTCTTTCCTTTTCTCTCTAGGTGCTGTGTTGCCGTCTGTCAGCTGAAGCTGTGAAATTCCCTGTGTCTGTTACTCAGCAGTCCCCAGCTGCTGTTTCTGTGGACACCTATCATGTCACTTTGGCTGTGCTGCAGGCTCAGGTAATGGTTGTAAAAAGTTAGCCTGTGACCTTGTTCCTTCACCCGCCCCTACACAGACTGAGGAAGGATGCAGTATAGTGTGACGAAAGGCCTCATGATGCTGGAAGAAGTGGCGTTGCTGCCCTCACATTTTACGCAGTGGTAGATAATCCCGATCTAAGTGCCAAGTTCTGCTTTCTGTCTCTTGTTCTGCATATGTTGGCTATGTAACGTAGCCATAACAAAATCCAGAGAGGTGTGAGATTTGGCATTGATTTTGGTGCCTGGGCATCTGAAAGCAGCTAGGAAGCCAGATCTTGGTATGGAGTTTCTGCTGCAGCTGCTTTTCCAGTAGGCCTGGGACCACTTGTATTCTTACGTTCTGTCTCTTACTGTTGCACTGGTGCAGGGGCCTTTCAGTTGCTGAATTTGAAGCAGAGCAAGCAGAACCTCTTCTTTACTGTGGGTATTTGTTCTGGGCCAGGTGGAGATCCACTTGGACGAGATTGAGAATGAAGGTCTCCTGGTGTCGTGGATGTTCAAGGACAGACCGGACATGAACCTTTCCGTTCTTCCGAGACTTCAACTTTGTGAGGTGAGCGGCAAACAGTGGGAGAGGCGGTCTTGAGCAGAGGGAAACTGAGAAAGGCAGAAACCGCGCTGAGACAGAAGGAAGGCTGTGGCAGAGGTGAAAGGAGGAGAGGTTGGCAACTTGCTCTCATGGCCCTTCAGGGCAAGGGGGGGATTCTTTTGCCCTAGATTCTGTACTAGCTCAGCTTTCCTCAAGAGGGGCTGAAGCGGTACCGATGCCTGTTGTCCGAGTTTGGTGTAGCAGCTGAATGGAAGTAAACGTAGCAAAAAAGGCTTTTTGTCTGCTTAGGTCCATCTGCTGTTGTCGGATGTTGAGCTGCACAATGAGCTGTTGGGTTTTTTTTTTTGGTGGGGGGGAGGTGTGTGGGAGGGGAGTGGTGGTTTGGGCTTTTTGTTTGCTTGTTTTGTTTATTTGGGTTTTTTTGAGAGGTTAGCGTGCAGAACGGAACCCACAGTTGTTAGAGGCTTAGTGAGCTGAATGCAAGAGTGCTGGTGCTTCTGTGATCCACATAGGTTGGTTCATGTGTTTGTTTTATTGACACCCTTGTTGCTTTATGCTGAGCACATGGAGGAATCGAGCTGTTCTCCCAAAAGTGCGGTAGTACCATCTCATGAGGTGGTGAGGGTGTGACAAACTTTAAAAGCTGTATTGCCAAAATTTGCAATGGGTAGACTACAGGTGTAGAGGATTAGTCTGTCTCGTTTAGACAACTTACATTTGCCTGCAGCTGTTACACAGAAGCTTTAAATAGTGGGGAGAGCAAGTACAGGATATGGCAGGAGTACCTGGGATGCTATTGCTGGGAGAAAGACTGTGTAGTGTCTTAGAGGTGTGAGAGGCAGCTAAAGCTGTATCAGAAGAAAACATGTCTGCCTTATGATTTTTCTGTGTTTCCTCTTGATTTGTGGAGAGAAGAATGAAGGGAGAGCAGACCTGTCCACCATAAAGGATCTGATTGAGGATGCCATCATCAGCACACAGCCAGCCATGACGGTGAATCTGAAGGCCTGTGCCGCTGGAGCTGGTGCAGTAAGGCGCTCTCCTTGTGTCACTCTTGTGCCTCAAGCTCTGTGCCCGGGGTGCTTCTGAGGACTGAAGCTCAGGCAGGAGTACAGAGGTCGAGACTTGCTTCTGGGTGACAGCCTCAACCTGGCCCGTGCTGTAGTAGGGGTTGGGGTACTGTGGCATGGGGAGGAGAGTTGATTTGAAACCACTCCAAAGGACAGCTCTGTTTGTACGTTCTTTTCTGAGCACTGAGTGTCAGTTTTATTGAGGTGGAGCCGAGCTGCCTGAGACACGTCTCTTTTGGTAGTCTTTCCTTTCCTCTGAATGCTGAGGTTCTGTCTGCAGCAGCCTTTGTGGGTGTGGAATGGTCCATAGCATGTCATCTTCTGTAGTCTGCCTGGCAGCTGGTGAGCTTGTGCTTCGCTGTCTCTTCTTGCGTGCCTGAAATTCACCATCTGAAATAACACAGGGGCCCAACAGAGGTCAATATCTTGGGGGAACCTGCAGCGTCTCTTGATGGCTCTGCGGGTATTCCCTGACGGTTGGTGCAAGAAGCAACTTGGCAGATGCAGGGATGAACTGCCAAGTCGTGCGTCTTGCTGCTGTTGGCTGGCAAGTGAACGATAAAGGCGTGGGTCTCACTCTTGTAATTTCCCAGGTTACCAGTGATAAGCTGACTCGAGAGTCACCGTCCAGAGTAGCCCCTCTGGGTTCTAAGCTGTTGCTCCGGAATCTTCGAGTGCTGAACTTGGGCTGCCAGGGGAAAGGAGGTAAGCATGAAAACTTTGCTGGTCTGCAGGGGCAAGCGCATAGGTGGTGAGACTGGAGTGAGTGGATGTTTTAGGTGGGTTTGAGTGGAAAAAAATGGAAAAGAGGGGCATGTGACCACCAAGCCACTGCTTTGTGCTGAGCATATGCATGCACTCCATCCCCTCTGTGGCAGGACTTGAGGAGATATGCTGTGTGGCAGAACTAGACAGCCCCCTGCAGCAGAAGTGGACGAGGCCGGTGACAGCTAGCAGTGCCAGCGCTGTGGCAGAAATGGAGTGGAATGAGGAGCTCTTTCTGTAAGTGTTGCACCCTCCTCACAGCTGGCACAGCAGAGGTGGACCAGCACGATTTCTGGGTGTCATTACTGCATGATGGTAATTGATGCAGACTGCACAAAAGGTGAAGTCTGTGCTGTGGGGCGGCAGGAGTTTGTGCTGCCCATGTGCTGGGCTAACAATTCCAGTGATTGGCCTCAGCTTGCATATGTATTTCCTGCTCCCCTGGACTTTGTTTTAACTGGGTAGTCAGAAGCGGCGATCGTGGTCGGCTTGTGGGCGCAGCAGGTTCAGAAGGCCTGGAGCGTAGATCTTGGCCTTCCAGATGAACTGCTCTCCCAGCTTCATCTGGCAATGTAACACAGCCCTGCAGGTGATACAAACGGGAGTTCTCCTCTTCTGTGTAGTCTGCTGCCAGGGACCGCAGGGGCAGCAAATTTGTCCTCCAAAGTAGCATATGCATACTGAAGCTCTGGAAAAGGTGACGAGGCACATGAGATTTGAGGGAGGGAAGATACAGAATGGGGTTACTTGCTGCTTGGCTCTTTTGCAGATTGCCTAATATGAGCCTGTCTTTTTTTGTTCCAACAGGGATTTGGGACACAGAAGTAGAGAGCTGAAGCTACAGGTGCTGGGGAACAGCGACAGAGGGGGAAGTGAGTGCTGGAAGCCGTTGGACAGGTTGTAAGATGGGGACACAAATGTGCCTAAGGGACTTCGTGTGCTTTGAGCCTGTGGTGGTTTGGTGTTGGCACGATTGCAATGAACTCTGCTGGGGATTTTTCATATCTGACTGTATGTGAGCCTCTCACTGTGTAAAATAACTTTGGAGTCTGTTCTTCCAAGTGTAACGCTCTTAACTCTGACCTTTCTGGTACCTGGGAGATTCCTGTGGCCTGCCTGTCCCCAGTCTGAAGTGGGGAGAGCGATGCGGGGATTTGCCCCAGTGTGTTGGAAGAAGTTTGCACAAGGCTCGTAACTCTGTTCGTTTGCACTCAGTCAGGGGCTAACTACAGTACTTACTTTTGATGGAGGCTGCACAACACCCACCTCTTTCAGGGAGTCAGTTTCTGGATCGGTAAAGAGGAACGGAGGAGCACTGCCTGCCTCTTCCCCACCTTGAACCTGGGAGCTATAGGCAGGGGGGCTTGGCTTTGTTGGCCCACAGGGCTGCTTCCCAAAAAGCAGAAGGTGTCTTGGATGCTGAGCTCACGTGATGCTTTCTGTTTTCCTGTTCCTTCCTGCAGGTGTGTTGCTGGCACATACCACGCTTTCGCTTGATTCTTTGGGCAAACAACCTTCCGGGAGACAGGTCTGCTCACTGGCCCCAGGAGCTGGGTGGTCTCTGGCGGCCGAAGCTACCATTACGTTGGAGGTGAGCCTGTAACAGTGTTTGCGATGTGAGCCTCTAGCCAGAGGTGGGCGTAACAGGGCCTGGGCTCATCGCAGGGGACTGTCAGACCTTTATGTTGCAGAAGGGTGTCACCGGGCCCTTGCTCCCCAAGCCTCTGTCTGCTCAACCAGCTTGGTAGCGGGATAGCTCCTTGGTGCCTGGAGCAGTAGCTTTTGTCATCCATATGCCTTGGGAACTCTTCTGGGAACTCCAACTGGGAGCCTCTCTGAGCTGCGTTTTACTCTTTGTAGCTGCTATTCCAGGAGTCTCCTGCATCTTTGAATGCTCAGCATGCTACGTCTCTGCGAACCAGCATCACCCCCACTAAGAAGGTGGAGATGGACCGGACCATCATGCCTGACGGCACCATTGTGACCACTGTCACCACGATTCAGTCCCGGCCCAAGGCAGACTGCAAAATGGGTGAGGCTGCCATGTGATGGGCATCTTGTACATGTCGCTGCGCTGGGGGTGCAGACTCCTTAGCATCCTGTGGCTGGCTGGAGGCTCGTGCCTAGCCCCAAGGGAGGGAATTGATGCAGCCCTTGTGTTTGGGGGGAGGTTAGAGAAGGACAAACCTCTCTGACGCCTTTTGGCAGTGGAAGCTCCTGACTCTAACATGCATACCGTTGCGAAACCTCTGTGTTAAGGCGGGCAGAGTGCTCTGCCACTCTTCTTCTATTTATGTGCTGAATGCAGAACCGGAAGCACGTTGGCCTTGCTTGCTAGTGCTTGTTGCTACTTGCGGTCTGATATCCTGATGGATGTGTGTGGCATATTCCATGAGGCAGGGCCAGAAAATGGCACGAATGGGGTCTCGCAGCTGGGCTGCTTTGTGTGTCTTTTCCCAGTAGGCTTTCTACTGCTTGGTTATCGCAAAGCCTCACAGAGCCAGCCTCTGCAGGCTCTCGGCACGTGCGCTTGAGGTTTTTTGGGGGTGTAGGGGGCCACAACATGGTAACGAAGTTGCCTAAACTTCGTCTCCTCTTACTGGTGTCTCTGTGTCTCTGCCTCTCTTTAACCATGAAGATTCACCATCGAGGTCGCCTTCCAAGGTGGAAGTGACGGAAAAGAAGACAACTGTGCTTTTGGAAAGCAGCTGCCCTTGCAGCCCCTTGCCCAGCAGCAGCTGTAAGTGCTTGGAAAACAGGCTTTTATTGGAGCGACTGTATTCCTTAGCCTTTCATGGAGGTTGTCTGCTGTCTGAATGTGGGGCACAGAACTCGTCTGCGTTTGCTGTGGCAGAGGATGTCTGAGTGCCTGAGGGAAGGTGGGGGCAGCGGGGTGATGGCAGGTGGGAGCAGGTAAAAGGCACTGTGGCTATCTGGTCTGTGACTCCACGCATTTCCTTTCTTGATGAGAATGTTCTAGGCTATCTGAACCCAAAGAGCTGTGCTCATCCTGTACTCGGGACTCTGATTGTCTCTGGGACAGAGAGCTGCAGCCTTTTTGATGGCTCATGGCCAAGGCTGCCCAAACTCTTGGGAGTCTTTGGAGGTCTTTGTCAAGTGGGAAAGATATTTTAATGACATATCTGGTGGGAAATCGAACTTTGCAGGTGCCTGAAAGAGCCAAGAGCTATATGGCGCTTCCTTCCTTTGGTTCATTTGGGCAAGCGTGTAGTAAATTCTGTTCTCTCCCTTTGTGCACATGGAGTTGCCTATAATGAGCATCAAGGTAAGCAAGCGATCTCTTGCTGGTGCCAAAGGTCACTACACCAAGTGTTGGTATCTTTCTTGTGCTCAGGGGATAGCTATATGCCCAACGGCTTGGACCCGGTGGCTGAGACGGCGATCAGGCAGCTGACTGAGACAAATAACAAGCCTGCCAAGAAGACCCCAACGAAACGTAGCACGCTGATCATCTCGGGAGTTTCCAAGGTCTCTGATAGTTGCGAGGCTCCATTTCCAATCTGCGAAGCCTTTTCTAGGGATGTGTGCATTGAAACCACCTGGTCCCATAGGAACCAGTGTGGGAAGGTTCTGGCACAGAAGACTTGCTTGGCAGAACCCTTTTGCTGCTTCCTTGCAGCTTGTCACTGCTTCCCAGTGAGTGTCAAAGGTACCTTGCCAGTCTGCAGGGCAGCTGCTGGTGGGAGTTCACAAAGGGCAGCCACAGAAAGAGAAGCTGCTGCCGTAGCTGGTTGGGAACCTCATGGAGTCCTTGGACTTGCCTGAGGGAGTGAGGGAAGTGCTGCAGAATGCTTTGGAATCCGCCATGTTCCAGTATGTTTCAGCAAAAAAGTGACAGTTGTGCATCAGTGCCATCTAGCACTGATGGTTGGATCCTGGGCATCATATGTAGGTGTGAATGGAAAACGGGAGATGAGTGTGATTCTTTTAAACTCTGTCTTCCTCTCTGTCTCACCCTCTGATCCCCCTCCAGGTACCTATCGCTCAAGATGAAATGGCACTTTCTCTGGGTTATGCTGCGTCCCTGGAGGCCACAGCATACAGGGATTCTGTGGCAGAGGGCGCAGGCGAGTGGATGCACGATTCTACTGAATCATCACAGCTGCCAGAATCGTCGCCGTCTAGACAGAGAGCGGGTCAGGAGCTGGATGAGACAACACGGTCGGACATCTCCGAGAGGCCATCGGTGGAAGATGTTGAGTCTGAAACTGGTTCCACGGGAGCACTCGAGACCAGGAGCTTGAAAGATCACAAAGGTAAGGATGAACCAGTAGATGGTAGCTAACATTAGACCTGGGGACCAAGTGCTGTCTGAGTTCCCCGCCCATAGAGCAGGGGGTTGCTGGCAGCTTTCAGCATATCAAAGAGCGGCTTCTGCGAGAGCCTGGAAAAGCCTGTCTTTCTCACATGCTTCCTGCTGGAGTGGTGCCAAGCTCCTCTGTTTGCAGGTGTCCGATTGCTGTGGCCTTTTCGGTTTCTGTGCTTTCTGTCCGGGTTCTGTGCTCTCTGCCCCCTGCGTGGTTTGCATGTTTCTGAGAACCTGTTTTCTCTCCCTAGCCTCTAGGACTACAGATTGGGTACACCTCCGTAAATGATTCCTCCTCTGAATTCAGCTGCCTTTAGCATGGAAACGGAGGCTGGCTGACAGTGTGGGTTGTAGAGGCCTCGACTCCCTTCCTCTTTCTCTGTTAACTCATTCTTCTGACCTGTTGTACCATAGGATGTCCACATGAACTCTCTGTTTTCAAACAATGGAGTGGGCCTCCTATTCCGACCAAGCTGCTGTTCCTGACTTCCTGGGCTTGTGTCAATTAGGTGGATGGCGCGCCTTGGATTTGTGACAGCTTGTAGCTGTAACAGTTTCACTTAACTGCAAATTTATGTAAATAAGTGCCAGCCAAAATCTCAATTGCTGAGAATATGAGAGCAGGGCAGGTTTTAGGAGGGTGTACTGTGGTACAACCAGGTGCGGTTTGAACTGTGGTGACCACCCCCTTGTTTGCGTGTCAGTGGGTAGAAAGGTGTGTGGCCCTGATTCTTGAGAGATGCGGCAGGCAGGGAAGGAAGAAAAACAAAGTGAGCCCCCTCTGTGGGAAATGCTGTTGCGGCTTTGTACGGCATGCAGGTTTTGAGTATGCCTTTTTACACCTGGCACCTGTTTGAGGCTGATGGCGATTGGCATCTCCGTCCCATTCTGCCCACGTGAGTCATCCAGAGCCATTGCTGTCATTTGTCTCCAGGTTCAGACATCTTGTGAAACTGTAGGCAGTCGCTCTCGTGGGTTGGTCACTGACTAATCCAGGTCTCCTTGGGACGAGCTGGTCCAAGAGGCCTTTTCCCTACTGCATGTTCCTCACGGTGTCTCTGCATGCAGATTTTCTCATGTGTTTTCCCTTTGTATGAGTCTTAGCTTTCTATTACAGTTCTGCACGCTTCTGCTGCAGGGAGGACATCGTTGTGTAAAAGGAAGGTTATGCAGAGGGGATGTGTGATGGCGTGCTTAGTGAAGCCACTTGTTGGTGCTGCAGTCTGTCCCGAATGTAGATTTTTGCCGTGTGGCCGGGAGCTGGGCTTTGCTGAGCTGCTGTGAGCTTCCGTTGCTCAGGGTGGAAGATATCTGTGCTGCACATCAGAGGGCAGCTGGGTGCATTATTGCCCCCAAGACACACGAGAGCAGGATACTGTCATTATTTTCAATTCCTTCCTTTCCATCCCTACAGTTAGCTTTCTTCGGAGTGGAACCAAGCTCATCTTCCGGAGGAAGAGTAAGCAGAAGGAGGCAGGCCTAAGCCAGTCGCATGATGACTTGTCCAACATTGCCACTGACTCCACTGCCGGGAAGAAAGCCGGCAGCTTCTCCCGTCGCCTCATCAAGCGCTTCTCTTTTAAGTCTAAATCCAAACCCAAAGTTAGTGACAGCGTTACGGCAGGTGAGAACTGAAGGAGGGAGAAGCTGTAAAGATTGCGCAGAGATCCTTTTCTAGTCTCTTGTCTTCCCGCTCTATGGTATCTGTGACCTGTGGTCCGGTTCCTTTCAGCCTTGGCAAGGGAAGACGCCCCTGGTGCTTTATGCCATTTGGGGAACAGAGGTGGTGAAACCGGGGCTTAGGCTGCTCATCTGCCTCTCCTTAGCCCTTTCTGACTGTCATATCCCACTGTACTCTCCCAGAAAATCCAGGTGGTATGCTAATCCTGGGGGAAATCCCAGGAGCTGTGGAAGCGACTCTGCACGCATAGCCGTCTGGTGTCACTGGGTGCATCCTGGAAGGAAGGGGGTAGTGGGGAGGCTCTCGAGTGGCAGTGCGCAGAGTTAAAGATGGAGAAACTGCTGGGTTAGCTACGCTGCTGAGAAGCGTGGGATGTAGCCTCGCTCAATTCTAGTGGGAGAGAATGATGCGGTCGCTGGCCATCTAAATACTCTCGTTGCTTCTGTGTGGTGCAGAGCCTGTAACCTGACTGAGGCACGGTGCGGTGTGTTCCCAGTCTGCGGCTTGTCGGGAGAGCGAGCTGCAGTTCTTGGCTCTTGGAACAGCTCTGTATCCAACAGTGCTGAGGAATGCCTGCTTTCTGCACTATGCAGATGAAGGAAGGAGCCTCTAAGAAGGAAGTTTAACCACCAGGCGAGGTTTTGTAGAAGCCTGGACCCTTGCAGGAATGGTTGGTGCTGTCAGCACTGCCACCCTACGGTGCAGCCTTCCTTCCACATCCGCGTCTTCAGATGGGAAATAGGCTGTGATGCACACGTGCACTGGCCATTGTATGAGCAGAACCCTTTCCCTCGGGGCAGCTGGGGGTGTTGCTGGGCAGGGCTGCCTTCTGGACTTGTGGGGTGCCTGGCCTCTCGTGCTCTTGTGGTTCTTTGCAATGACTGGTACCACACTGGGGATGGGGGTGAGGAATGTGGCGACCCTAGTGAAACGGCAGTGTGAAGTCTAAAGCCATGTGGCAGAAAGAGGCAAGAGTTTATATGTTTTCACTGATGAAAAGGTTTCTTGTAGTAGAAGGAGCCTTTCTTGACTGCATCTGCTATTTCCTTTTTTCGAGCAAACCCAGTCCATTGCATTCAAACAGCAGGTGTTTCCATGGTGGGCATTTGCGGAGGGAGAAGCACACTGGAGAAAATAGAAAAAGCTCCTTGTGCAGAAGGAGACTGACCTTCTAGACAAGTGGTTTCCTGCTCTCCTGACATGCGCCCTTTGCGAATATCCCGAGTCCTTGTCCACCTAGGGTAATGACACTCTCGGAGAAACCCTTGTGTCCTGACAGCGTGCCTGGTTTGAATGAAAGCTCCTGCTCTCCTGTGAGTTGTAGAGTTAAGGAGGTAGGGCAAAGAGGAGGAAAACCTCCCTAAAGAGCAGTTGTCTAGACCTGACTGCGTTCACTAGCTCTGCTCTCCTGTTACAGTACCTCCCAGGTGGGAGCTGTCACCTTGTGTTGCGCAGGATGTGACCAACTGAAAAAGCAGTTGTTCTCCTGACAGGGTGCATAAAACATCTCATTCTTTGGAAGGATGCATTCTGGCTTACCCATATAGCCATTTCCAGAGACTGGAATGCTTTCAGTGTGCTGCTGAGAAAGGATTGACAGACATGTATTTTGGAGCATCTCTTGAAAGGGTCTGAAAGTTGGGGCTGGGGGGGCAGAGTCACTTGGGGCTTGCATTGAAACTGCTGGTGCTTGCCCAGTGGGAGGGATTCTTCTTTCCTGCCAACCCCCTGTGAGGTTGAGCATGTGTGAGAAATCCTACCAGCCAAGCTGGCTGACCAGGAACCTCTTCTCTATCTGTTTATTTCAGTCCAAGAGTCTTTCTGTTCATCCCCATGCTCTTCCATGTGTTTTGTCCTTTGTTTCTTCCCTCATCCGCATGGTACCGTGGCTTTGTTTGCAGCTCCATGCGCTGCTGATGTCAGAGTGCTCCCCATTTCTCGCTCAATGTGGATTTCCTTGATGCGAGCTCGCGGTTCCTGCTGTGGTGCTGGTTGAAAGTTGCAATATGCACCTCTTCTCTAGCCATCTGGCAACCAGTTTGACGTAGCCTTCCCTTGCCAGGTCGGTGTGGCATTGCACATGGCACTGCCCTTTGCAGGCACGCCCCTGTTCCCGGCACCTTGGGGTTTGGTTCCTTTTTGGGCGTTCCTTCTCTCTCGCATTGTCCCTGCTACCTGTCTGTCTCTGTTGACCACGGTACTCAGCGCTCTGGTTTGGGTTTTCATTTTGTCTTTTGTAATTCATGTCAAGGTATTGCTCTGAATGAAAAGTGCTGGCTGAGCCCAGACAGCACCGCTTCTCTAGTGGCGTGGCTGTGAACCTCGCGTTGGAAATTCTGGCTTGAATAGAAGGGAACTTCCGGACAAGCCAGCAGCTCTTCAGTTGTGGTTTATCGCAGGACGTTCTGTGGGTCTCATTGAATAGTCCTGTGTTCTTTTCTCTAAACAGCAAGAGCAGCTCAAGCTGTTTTGGTGCAGAGCAGCCAGAGGTGAATGCCCAAGGTTCCCTGCTGTGCTTCCGAAGCACGAGCCTGTGGCTTGCGTACTCAAGGAGATCCACAAGGCCTGGTGAGCCTTGTCCTTGTTGCTGTACACCGGAGGTAGGAAAGGCAGTCTAGGTTCTTGTCTGACAAACACGTACCTAGATTTCAATTGGAATGTTTTGTTCTCCCCTGGGGGAAGGAGACGATAGGAAAGCTAGGAGTGAAACTGATAGAGTTCTTCACTGGCCTTGGGGACCAAGGATGCCTTTCTAGCCATGTTAAACAGGTAATTACTACCGTGCATCCTTGGACTTTCCCGAATTTGTTTCCGGTTCATTGGCTCCAGGCAAAGCCTGCTGATGTATCGTGTTGGAGGTACTGGTTTTGGTTTTGAGCATTGCCCTGGCAGAACACTCGTGGGAATCGTCCTTCGCTGCGGTCTGTGGAACGAGTGGTGCACAGGACATGCAGCAGTTGGTGCATATCCTCCCTTGAATTTTTTGGTGGTGCTTTTTATCATGACCTGTGAATTGCTGTGACAATTTCTCTCAGGTTAGATAGTTGCAAAGGAAAGGGATGTTGTCAAGTGCTGACAGCACGCGTCCCCAGACGTTAATTCCCACACCTGCTTGTGTTTCCTAGCAGAGATGTACTTGTTGCTTCTCAAAGTTGAACAGTGTAGGACTAATACTGTAACCTTTTATCTTCTTCTAAACGTTACTGGGAAGCGTGGAATATTTTTGAGGGTGTTTGGGTAAACTGCTGTTTTGAGGGACAGAGGGGTAGGGGGAGTGGCTCAACCACATGCACCAGGAGCTTTTCAGCTCAGATAAACTCCTGAGTAACGTGTCAATCCTTTCTCTTTGTGTCTGCATGTGGCTTCCTTTCTCACACTCGCAGTCATGTTTGTCCCTCGAGTAGTAGGCAGCTGGTTTTGCTAATCCTGGTTATGCAACCACAGGTGAGTCTCTTGGCTTTCCAAAGCCAAGAATGGTAATGAATCCGCCTCACGGGGGAGGTATGATCGTCAGTGTGAGAAACCGTCCTTCTATCCTAACCTTCTTGGAAGGAAAGGGAAGGTCACGTAATTCTTTGGCCTCCAGAAACTGCTAAGACACGGTCCCAGGGAGTTTTTCCCCATAGTGCTCTTGGCTTTTTATTCTCTGCTTGGGTTTAGGACAAGAAGAAATGCTGTTTGAAATCTGCTTTTCCCTGCTTAACTTCTTCTGGGTACCCGTGTCTTTGCCTCGGTGCCCTTGCATTTCATAATGCCTGGGACCATGAAGCAACCCCAGTGTGTGGTGCAGGCCGCCATCAAACGTTTTAGAACCATCTGTAGCTGCCAGGTTGCTGTCTCCGGCTAGGCTTTATGTCTGCACCTTGTGACATTGGTCCTCAACCAAATGTATGGGGGAAGAATTGCTGACAGAGTGGCAGGCTTGAATGTGGGGAGGCTTCTGAAGGAGTTCAACCTGCTTATAGGGGCCTGCGTTCCAAATACTGCATTGCGCTGCTGGCTGTAAGTATGCTTGTAAGTTCATTTTGCTCCAGATACATCCTCTCACCATGTTTTGGTAAGGGTTGCGAAGAGCTTCCACATGGAGAAAAAGCCTCTTGGTGTCAGCTTGCTAGGGGCGCATCCTCTTTGAGGCGAAAGAAAATAGGCATGGGAAGAAATAGAGGGAACTGCAAAACCAGCAATTTGGGGTGCCATAGGCTTTAGCATGACTGGTGCCTGACTGATGCCTGGTAATCGAAGAGGGTGCTTGAAGGCAGAGGGATTATACATGTGCACGTATTTGCATGCTCTTGTAATTAGAGTGTGCTCTGCGAGTGCCCATACCTGTCACGCTGCGAAATGATGGCACTGACTGGTAGATAGGGATAGGTAGATAGGCTTTTGTGGTATCCACAAAATATTTCTTACATGGACACCTTTGGAGGCAGCCTTGAGCAAACAAGCCCAACTTCTGACCCTGCAAACACCCTCGTGTGTTTGTGTAGCTGAGGACAGGCTTATAGGCAGATTGGCTAACATGGGGGAGAGCAATAGGAGTTTACTTGGGTAGAGAACTAGTCAGAAAACAGTTTTGGGGATGGAAGGAGCGTAATGAAAGCTTATACAATAAAGTATATGTAATAATAAAAGCAGATGTGAGGGCCACAGGCACACTCTGTTTCTAGACTAGAACCAGGCAGGGGACAAAATGTATGCTTAGAAATGTTTTTGTTGCAGTTGTTTGTCTCTAGCATTGCTTTTTCCTTCCTGCAATGGCTTCTCTGAGTTCATTGCCTGCTAAATACAGATGTCATTTTTGGATAGCTGGCGAGATGCTTGAATGTCGGGTGGCTGGTGATCGCATGTTCTGGGGTCTTCAGCATTGTTCTGCCCTCCCTCCCCCTATGTAGGGCACAGTGTGCGTCGTGGCAGAGTAGCAGTCCCGGTGGTTCAAACTTCTGGAAAAGATCTTTGTGCACTTGTGGTATTCCAGCTCCTTTCTACAGGCATGACTGCTTCACACCACCTTTTCTTGTGCATACAGGTACTGGACCAAATATCCACTCTGAATTTGTATGTGCTCTTTTGTACTTTGATGACTTCTCTCTGGGTGGGTTATTTTAACCCTGGGTCATTTAGAGGAGGGTGAAAAAAACAAAAGGAACCATGTAGCTATTGAAGAGATGAAAATAAAGTTACTTAATTTGGACTAAATGAATGAAGTTCTTGCACCTTTGTAAATGTTGAAGAAGAATTCCATTGCTGTGTAATGGCTGAACCTGTTAACTTATTAAACCACATGGAAAATCAAAACCTGACCCGGAGTCTGACTTCATCCCCACTGGAGTGCAAAGAGTTAGGCGTTTTTCCTTTTCATGGAGGGAGGTGATTTGTAACCTCTTCAGTAAGACTCTTGCCTCTCAGCAGTCATTTCTGCCAAATGCAGACACATGGGCTTGCGGTCCCTAAGGCTGCAGCTGGGGCTGTAGCCTTGTGCCGCGCTCCTAGGAGGCAAGAGCTTCCTGATGTTGGCTTCAGAAAGCAGCGTTCTTTATTGCAGCATGGGGCACACACCTGAATGGTTTTGCAAAGGTGAGCACACTCACTTGCTGACAGTGGCTATATATTTAGCATACTCATGCATATTCATGGATTTTTAATGAACTAGGTATAGTAATAGCTTTATAATTACGCATGTGCTTTCTTGCTGATGGGCTCTGTTGGTTGTCCATAGTGTTTCTCACTATGTTTACTGAATGACCTCGGTGCTGGCACATGCTTGCGAGGTTCTGGTGCTGAGTTAGCAGTTGGAACGTCCTTGCTGCTGTTCTGTTCTAGTCTTACTCCACGGTGGGCACCACCCTGAATCTTGAAGGCTGGCATCCTTAGTCTGACTGAATCCGTAGTTGTTATTAGTCCCGGGATGTTCCTGCCCCCATCAGCCGGACATTCCTTTTTCTCTGTGTGTTAGAGCCTGTTCAGTTTGAAGTCACACACACTGCTGTCAGTTTAAGCCTGTAATTTAAGTCTGCATCCCCAGCACGGAGCCGGAGGAGGTAAACGGGGCCGGGAGCGCTGCCCGCCGCCTCTGCGGTACCGGTAAGAACGCGGGTGCTGCCCCGCTGTGGGCAAACCCGGTACTGCAGGTGAGGGGCGGGGCGTGGTGTAAAGCAACCAATGGCAGCTGCGGAGGGCGGAAGCGGCGGGAGGCGTCTTGGGGGGAGTTCTTCATGGCCGGCGCCATCTTGAGTGCGGCTCCTAGGGGCGGCCATATTGGTGGGGTGCCACCGGTGCCGTTGTGGACCCGCCGCTCCGCCATACTGAGCCCAGCCCCTCCCTTCTGCCGACTCATGCCCTTACCCATCATGGCGGCCGCGTTGCCGTGGTAACGGCCGCATCGCGCCTGCGCAGCGGCCATTTCTCGGTCCAAGATGGCGCTGGCGAGCGTGGTGCGGGCCGAGGCTCCGCTCCCGTCTCGGTCCCTCCTGCCGGGGCTCGCCGCCCCCCGGGACCCCGCCGGGTCCCCCCCCGGCATCGCCGCCCCCCTCCTCCGGGAGCTGCCGCCGCTGCTGCCCGGGCCCGGCATCCACCTCCTGCACGGCACCACCACCCTGGCCTTCAAGGTACGGACAGGGGTGGGCAGAGAGACACGCAGGGAGCCGTAGAGAAACACTGCGAGGGGGCTGGGACCCATGGAGAGACATTGGGGGGGGGGGTGTCTGAGAGCCATAGAGAGACATTGGCGGGGGCACTGGGACCCATAGAGACCCCATAGAAACTCCATAGGTACACATTGGGAGGGGGGTATGCACATAGGGACCCCACAGGGGCCCATAAGGAGCTACTTTGGGGCAGCGGGGACGCATAGAGAGCCATTGGGGAGGGCTGGGGCACATAGGGACCCTATAGACCCCCATAACCCACCAGAGACACCCCATAGATCACCATATTTCCCCATGACTCTCCATAGACACACGTAAGCCCCTGTTTTTACTCAATAACCTCCCCATAGACACCCCGTAGACCCCCATATCTCCTCTAATCCACCCATAGACCCCCACAGACCCCGTTATGGGTCTTCAGACCCCCAAATCCCCCCGTATCCCCCCATAGACCCCCCATATCCTCCCCCATAGGCCTCATAGGATCCCATTGAGGGACTCCAGACTTCCGTATCCCGCCATGGACACCCTATATCTCCCCATATTCCCCCATAAAACTGCATAAAGGGACTCCGGTCTTCCATATCCCCCCATATCCTCCCATATTTCCCCCTAGAACCCCCTGTAGTGGACTCCAGACCCCCAAATCCCCACAAAGAGCCCCATAATGGGACTGCAGACCTCTATATGCCCCTCATAACCCCCCATAGAACCTTATATCCCCCCCCCATATTTCTCCTTAGAACCCCATGTAGGGACTCCACACCCACATATCCCCTCATGCACCCCCATAAAGGGTCTCCACACCCCCACAGAGCCCCGTGTAGAGACTCCAGACCCCCAAATCTCTCCATATCCTCCCATATTCCCCAATAGACCCCCATAATGGGACTCCAGACTCACATATCCTCCCTAATCCCCCCATAGACCCCCCATGTAGGGATTCCAGACCCCCATATCCCCCTTAAGCCCCCCCATAGACCCCCATGTAGGAACTCCAGACCCCCATAGCCCCCTATAGACCCCCCATGTAGGGATTCCAGACCCCCATATCCCCCTTAAGCCCCCCCATAGACCCCCATGTAGGAACTCCAGACCCCCATAGCCCCCTATAGACCCCCCATGTAGGGATTCCAGACCCCCATATCCCCCTTAAGCCCCCCCCATAGACCCTCATGTAGGGACTCCAGACCCCCCCCTGCAACCCTGCTGTCGCTGTTCCTCCACAGCTGCCCCATGGTGTGGTGCTGGCTGTTGACTCCCGTGCCACGGCTGGCTCTTACGTGGCGTCGCAGTCGGTGCAGAAGGTGCTGGAGGTGAGCGCGCGGGTGCTGGGCACCCTGGCGGGCGGCGCCGCTGACTGCGCCTTCTGGCAGCGGGTGCTGGCGCGGCAGTGCCGCGTGTACCGCCTGCGTCACCGGCAGCATGCCTCGGTGGCCGCCGCTGCCAAGCTGCTGGCCAACATGGTGTACCAGTACAAGGGCATGGGGCTCAGCATGGGCACCATGATCGGCGGCTGGGACAAGAGGGGGCCCGGTGAGTGTGGGTTGCAGGGGGCGGACGCCGTGGGGCTGTGGGTTATGGGACCAAAGAGTTGGGTATTGAAGGATATGGTGCTGGGGGTTATGGTTAGGGGGTGATGGGCACCATGGGGTTGGGGGTTATGGGGCCCAAGAGTGGGATATTGAAGGATATGGGGGTGGGGCTTATGGTTAAGGAGTGATGGATACAATGGGGTTGGAGTTGTGGGGCTCATGGGTAGGGTTAGGGAGTGATGGACATCATGGGGTTGACAGTTACGGAGCCAAAGAGTCAGGTATTGAAGGATATGGGGCTGGAGGTTATGGTTATGGGGTGATGGACACAATGCGGTTGGAGTTATGTGGCTCCATTATTATGGTCAAGGTTAGGGGGTGATGGACATCGTGGGGTTGATGGTTATGGGGGGATATTCATGGTTGTGAGGTTAAGAACTTGAAGTATATGAGGCTGGGATTATGGTTATGGGCTGGTAGATACCGGGGGGTTGGGGATTATGGGGTGAGTGACACCGTAGGGTGGTGGTTATGGGGCTCATGGTCAAGGTTGGGGGGTGGTGGGCACCATAGGATAGGTGGTTATAGGTTGGAGTTGCTTGTTACGGGGTCAGGGAGTTGGGTATTGAGTTACATGGGGCTAGCGACCGTGGCTATGGGTCTCTATTTCCTGTGGTCCACCACTGACCCCATTGCCCCCAATAACCCCCCAGGCCTCTACTACGTGGACAGTGACGGCACACGCGTCCCGGGCACCGCCTTTGCTGTGGGTTCGGGCTCGCCCTATGCCTATGGGGTGCTGGACCGCGGCTACCACCCAGAGCTGGAGCTGGAGCCCGCCTGCGCCCTGGCGCGCCGTGCCATCTTCCAGGCCGCGCACCGCGATGCTTACTCAGGCGGCCGTGTTTCCGTCTACCACGTGGGGCCCGAGGGCTGGCGCCGCGTCTCCTGCGACAACGTAGCCGAGCTGCAGGAGCGCTACGGGGCTGAGTGGGATGGCAACGAGTGAAGCAGCGGTGTGGAACAGGCGGGTGGGGGGTGAAAACAGGTAAAACCGGGGAAAAACGGCGCTTTGGGAGCTGAAAACGGCCATTTGGGGGCTGAAAACGGGCAAAACTGGCTGTTTTGGTGCTGAAAACGGCCGTTTGTGGGCTGAAAGCAGCCATTTTGGTGCCAAAACTGGCTGTTTGGGGGCTGAAAATGGGCAAAACCGGCCTTTTGGGGGCTAAAAATGGGCAAAACCGGCTGTTTGTGGGCTGAAAGTGGTTAACCCTGGGTGTTTTGGGGCTAAAAATGGCTGTTTGTGGGCTAAAAGTGGCTGCTTTGGGGCTGAAAACAGCCGGTTTGGGCCTAGACCCGGTCATTTTTGGACTAAAACTATCCGTTTGTGGGTTGAAAACAGTGTCCAAGGCGTGGTAGTTGCGAATGGCGTCATTCGGCTCCAGAGTGAACAGCGCTGGGGCGGGGGGGGCCGGGGGCATGTACATGACACACATGGTTAAGGGGGGGTGTGGAGCTGCGCTGGGATTGGTGGGGAGGCGAAGGAGGAGCGGGGCTTAAAGGGGGGTACAATGGGATGTAAATGGGGGTTGTAGGGGTGTTGAATGAAGTCTGGGGGTTAAAGGGGGTCTGTGGGAGGTTAAAGGGGGTCTATGGGGATTAGAAGGGGTTTGGGGGGGTCTATAGGAGGTGAAAGGGGGTTTGGGGGGTCTGGAGGAGGTGAAATAGGGTTTGGGGGGTCTACATGAGGTTAAAGGATCTTTGGGGGGTCTGTGGGGGGTTAAATGGGGTCTATGGGGGTTTAGTGGGGTTTGGGGGATCTATGAGAAGTTCGTTTAGAGGGGTCTATGGGGGGTTAAGTAGGGTTTGGTGGGATCTATGAGAAGTTCAGTGGGGGTTAAAGGGCTTTGGAGGGGCCTCTGGGGCAGGGCTCAAATGAGGTTTGGGGGTTCCATGGGGGGGTCAAATGGGGTCTCGGGGGGGGGGCTTAATATGCTCTATAGGGGTTTAAATTGGGGTTTGGGGGTCTAGGGGGTTAAACGGGTCTATGGGCAGTTAAATGGGTTTAAGGGGTCTGTTAGGCGTTAAAGGGTGTTTGGAGGGGTCTGTTGGGGGTTAAATGGGTTTATGGTGGGTTAAATGGGGTCCATAGGCTTCAATGTGGTCTGTAGGGCTTTAAGGGGGGTTTGGGAGGTCTATGGGGCCTCAGTGGGCTCTATGGGGGGCTCTGTGGGGCAGGTGCTGGACCGGTCCTGGGCCTTCCTGGCTGTGCCGGAGCCCTGCAGGAGCTGGACCAGCAGCACGGGCTCTCCCTGGAGGGCAAAGGGGTGGCGCTGTGGCTCAAGATGCACTGTATGGGGCGCTCGGGGTATGTATGGGGCCTATGGGGGTTACAGGCAGCGGGTTGCTGTGGGGTTAAGTGCCGCAAGGGGCGGGGTCAGCGAAGGGCAAGCCCCCCCTGCTTTATGGGGGGATATGGGGCTCTAAGTGGGGGTTTATAACGGGACTGGGGGGAGGGGGTTGGGGGGCTGCTAAAGGGCTTAAGGTGGGATTTGGGGGTGTCCCTTCTGTTACCCCATTGCCCCCTCTGCAGGCTGGAGGAGCTGGGGCTGCTCCTTGCCTCCTACTCCCCCCGCACCGTGGCTGCCCATCAACGCACCAGCCAAGTGCCATATGCCCCCTTCATCAATGACCCCGCCCCCTTTATGACACCACCACGACATTACTGCAAGCGCAGCATCTCATTGGCCGCGGATGACGGGGAGATGCAGGGCCAGGAGTTGCGAGCGGCGCTCTTAGCCTATCAGGGGCTGTGGGCGGGGCTGGAGGAGCTGTCCTCAGCCTACGGGAGGCTACAGGAGGCGGTGGAGCAGAAGAGGCGAGCCCTGCAGCAGCTCCGCCCACCAAGCCTGTGATGTCATGTGACAGCAGGCAATACCTGCTCCCGGGGGCATTGCCTCCTTTTCCCACTTAGAAGGGGAGAATGGGCGGTGGGGAGGAGGGCAGAGACCGGCTGGCAGCGCTGGGGGGGCGGGGCCAAGGTGGGCGGGTCCTTGAGAGGTAGTGCCGAAAGTGGCTAAAACCGAGTCAGAAATAGGAAAGGACAGGTTAGAAATGGCCAACATTGGCTTAAATCGGGTTAGAAGTGAGCAAAACTGGGCTAGAAATGCCACAAAATGGCTTAAACCAGGTTAGAAATGGGCAAAGCTGGGCTAGAAATGGCCGAAAATGGCTTAAACTGGGTTAGAAATGGGCAAAGCTGGGCTAGAAATGGCAAAAAAATGGCTTAAAACAGGTTCTAACCTGTTTGGCCAAAAATGCTTTAAGATAGGTTAGAAAATGGCAAAACTGGATAAGACCTGACAACCCTAGTGTGGGTAGACCTGATAGCCTGTGTGGGTAGACTTGGTGGCACCTGTTGGGGTAGACCTGGTAACCCTAGCAGGGTCAATCTTGATGGCCATTGGCGGGATAGACCTGATAGCCCTAGGCTTGCAATCTGCTGAAATGTGTGTAAGAAACGGTATGAAATTGCCTTCAGTAATGTTTAGTGCAGCCTTTGGAAAGGGACACAATGCACTTGTGATTTTCTAGGTGAATACTTCTCAAATTCTCTGGTAAATACTTTTAAAGTCTCTCCCCTTCCCTGGCACATTGAGCACCGCCTGTATCTCCATCGGCTCCACATATCCCAGTGGATCTACAGCGCTTCCAGTCTGATGGGGAAAAAAACCCAACTGTTTTTTAATACCAGGAAAAAACCATCTGCTGGGTCCTCCTCTGCTTCCCCCAGTGTTGCCTTCGGGGGCGTGGTGACCTATCTCAGGAACGGCACGGCGACCAACCCCAGGCCGCTCGGTCCATCTGCTCACAGACACCAACGTGGTGGACGGCAAATGGCGTTTATTGATAGGTGACACAGCCTTATATACCCTAGGTTTACAACGTCACTTCCGTCTACTTACATCAAAAACCAAGTGTTACTGGCTCTAGGGAGAGAGGCCTTATCTTCTTATCTTTCCGTACAACACGACATCTTCCGACCGCCAGACCCTAACTACCACATTTCCCCCCTCCCTATGCACAACTAAATAAGCCAAAATATAAAAGTATAAAAGCATGCACCATAGTATCATAATAACAATAAAATTAACTAAAATCTAATAAGTTCCAGAGGAGGTATGCAATTGTCCACCTATCTTAAGGTATGTATCACAGACAAACTTAAACATAGAACATAAGGCACATAAAACAAGAAGTACCCAAAGAATAACTAAAATCAGTGGGGTATAATTGGAGATGGCGAAAAAAGATTTTAAATAAGAACATTTTTAAAGCAGTTGTCGGCGTTCTAATAACATAATGTCAACTTGTTCTAGCTGGCTCTTAACAAACGACATAAGCTTATTCAGGACACAGGGTCCAAAAATCAGTACCATCACAATCATTACGATAGGCCCCACCAAAGTAGATACCAGGGTGTTCAACCATGGTGAATGACTAAACCATGTTTCATACCACCCTTGTTGGACTTCTCCATCCCTTTTTTCTAGACCTTCTCTAAGTTTAGTCATAGTATCTCTGACAACTCCAGTATGATCTGCATATACGCAGCATTCCTCTCTAAGCACTACACACACTCCTCCTTGCTGTAAATACATTTGATCTAATCCTCTCCGATTTTGCAGCACTACTTCGGACAGTGATCTGACAGATTTTTCTAAAGCAGTTATTGATTGCTCGATTCTTACCAGATCCTCATCTACAGCCGTCCTTAGTGCTTTAAATTCTTTACTCTGTTGCACTAACGAGGTTACTCCCGTACCTACTCCCACACCTCCTAAAATCATTAGTGTAGCTACTGTTAATGCTGTAAAAGGTTCTCGTTTAAATAAATAGTGTTCTAAAGTAATCTGTGAGTTATAAACAAACTCTTCAGAATGAGAAAAAATTCTAGGAACTATTGCCACTTGTATACAGTAATCCGAAGACTCATTAAAAAGTTTCAATGATAAACAAGGTGTAACTCCTATAGTGGAACAAACCCACTTAGTATCACTAGCCGGTAATAATCATCTTGCTGGTTTTTTAGATGGCAGTGGTCCCTTTTCCGTATTAACACACAAACGTCTTTTGTGTTCAGGAACCTTCCCTACACACATACCTCTTCCTGTCACTTGAGTTAATGTAATTCCTTGTTTTTCTAGACCCCATGTACACTGTGCTGGATTAGTGGCATTTGAGAGTCTAGGTTTTTTGATGACTCCTACAGCCTCATAAAAAGGCGGTCTCATTCCATAACACAACCAACAATGTTCAGTAAGATTTGGATTAGTTCTATTCAATACCAGATAACTGGCTTGCATCAATTTCCAAAGAGAATTACCCCCTAGATATTCATCTTGAGTGGGGGTGAGGATATTTTTAGTATCAGTCATTTCAGAAACTATTGTTACATTATCTGATATCTCTTCAACTAAATCATCAATCAATACTAGGTTGGGGCCTACTGGTAACGGATCATTTAGAACCATTTCCTTTTTAATAAGAAATAATCCACCTCTATCTGATCCTGGTTCCCAATACCTAAGGCCCCAAACTCTACCTATTGACCATCCTGAATCCTCAGGCTGCAAAATGTCAAGTCTTATATGCCGGCAATTACTATTCGAAACGCCTCCAAGAGAATCATGTTTAGGCAACTTACATCCATCAGGTCCCCAACTCGTTTTTAAGAAATCTTTCATCAAAGGAGACCATGAGGAAGCAATTGTTTCGCAACCCCAATAAGCACAATAATAATGATTTGGATGATTGCAATATCCTTTTCCAGGGTTGGAAGCAGGACACATATAATAGCCTATTAAATCCAAACATGGCTCTATAGGTGCTAACTGACACAAAGTAACTGTAAAACTGGGAGCTCCTGGAGTTATGATGATTTGTACAACCTTAACACTCTCTCCTTGATATAATGTCCATTTAAATGGCTGGTGAGCCTGATGACTTATTTCGCCCCCTGTTCATAATGGCACCAAAACCAAAATAATCAAAATACACCGGAAAGGATACAACTTCCTTCCCTGTCCCAAGGCGATCTGGTTCATATTTATTTTCTGTCCAGAACCTTGAAGTCGTTTCAACCAAGAAGTCCCCAAATCGTCCCGCATCCTGGCACATTGCCCTTCTCCGAATTCTGACAAACTGTCATTCTTTTTTGCCGACGAAGAATCCGGGTCACGGGAACAGCCAATGATGAAATCCTGCAGATAAAAACTCACAGTTTTCGTTAGTTTTATTTTGAAGATCTGGTTTAATAGACTTAAGCGGAGACCACTTAACTCTACCATCCTTTTTAACTGCAGCATACCCTCGCCCTGTGAGGACTAACCTCCATCCTTGCTCCCATTCTCCCAACTCATTTCTAACTATAACTAACGGGCCCTCATCTAATGTTCGAGTGGCCCAATGTTTTTGGGAGGGACTATGTACCTCATCTCCCCTGGAAAATTGATTTAATGCTAACAGGGCGGTCGCTAACAAGCGTGCTTGATCTCCCGAAGGAATGGTGTTGACAAAACCTTCTGCCTTTGCCAGCACCTCTAACTTAGATTTCAAAGTCTGATTCGCTCATTCAACTATAGCTTGCCCTGTACTATTATACGGAATCCCATGTATTAAAGTAATACTCTATTTAGAAGCAAATGCCTGTACTGATTTAGAAACAAAATTCAAACCATTATCTGTTTTAATCTGATCAGGGACACCAAGCCACGCCATAACTGTCAACCAATGTTGAACAGTCGCTTTAGAATTGATTCTGAGATGTTGCGTTGCCATAATCACTCCACTATATGTGTCTACAGTCACCGCCAACCACGCTCGAGGTTTCAGCAGCTGACAAAACGTAAAATCCGTCTGCCACACCTCAGAGGCCTTAAGACCTCTGCGGTTGACCCCACTGGACCACAACGGTGTTTTCTGACAATGGGGACACGTGGCAACTACATGCTTCGCGTCAGCGACCGAAATCCCACAATTTTTTGCTAGCGCTTTGGCTCCAATGTGAAGAGACTCATGTAACTGACGGGCATCTCTCAGCGTCCACAGTCCTTTTGCGGCGGCGTCTGGTTTATCATTACCAACTTGGAAAAAACCTTTAATTGAATCATGACTATTAACATGAATGACCGATATAGTACCCTTTCGGGAAAAAAATGCTTCTTCTAACATCAAAGCTACTGTAGATGTTGACACACCAGGGCCTGACAAACATCGAATCGGTCACTATATTAAGATGTTCCATTGGGAACAATCCGCACGCCAGTACCACTGCCATCGCTTCCAGCTGTTGAACTGAAAGCGTATGGTCAGTCGTTTTAATACAGTGCCATTCTCCCTCTGATTGCCATACTGCCGCTGCGGTGAAGTCACCGAAGATGCATCTGTAAAGACTGTTGGTCCCTGTTGAGGTCGATCCATGACCTTCCATGGAAGGTCAATATCAACAAGTGCCAACATTTGAGTCCAGGGAGGCTTTATAGCATACTGGACTTCTCCACCAAATCCAACAAGAGCTATAGCCAAATACTCTGACATCGCCACTGACAACATCAGAAGCTGTTTACGGAAGGGTAAAAATATCCTGGCAGGTTCAATGCCCAGATATCTTAGGGCAAGTTTCCTGCCTTTCATGATTAAATTACCAAGACATTCAATTCCTGGAGAAAATGCACAAGACAGTTTTCCCGGAACTATCCACTGTATTGGATGAGCCTTTTCAGGCTGATCCAATCTGAGCTAATTGGTGTCAGTTCAAATCCTACCGCTGCAATAGGAAGTAAAAGAATTCTCTGGACTCCATCTCCAGAAGGCAGAGTCTTAAACACCTGAAGCACACCTCCTCTGACCCTGAGACACACCCGTTAATTCTGGGTGCCTCAGAGGGTTAGACAACATTTAAACCAGCCCAGCAGTGGTGGACGGTTACACACCTGGTTCCTCCACCTGAAACCAAGAAGTTTTGCGGAGGCAGAGGAAGACAAAGGGACAGTTTCCCTCGGCTGTGGGGTGTCTGGAGGTTTGCACAGGGACAGCGGAATTGGCTTCAGGTACCACAGATCTGACACAGTCTCAGAATCCAGACCCAGATAGTCAGAGATGACACGCTGCAGGCTGTCTTGTGCCAGTGGGATTGTTTTAAATACGCTGCCCTTTTAAGAGAAAGCAGTGAAGCTCTTGTGAAAACCACAAGTGATGACATTTGTCGTGGCTCATTCCACAGCCTCAGGTCAGCATTCAAGAAAATTCAGCGACCTGAATGTAAACAGGTCTACAAAAGATGCACAGTTTTTCATCTCAGTTCTGGGGCCCTCAAGGAGGGGGCATACACAGACAGAGAGAAAAATGCCTCTCCTTATCTTCATCAGGACTTAGTTATCGCCTTCTGCTTCCCCATTGTGAAGGCTGAACACACAGCCATCTACTTAGCTAGTAACACAAGCGTTTTTCACTCTCATCACTACTGCGACTGCATTATGGACCCTTACAAAAACACTAGTAGCCTTGCAGAAAAAGTAGATTTTTGTACTATACAAATAAAGAGAATTCTGTTTCCTTCTATAAGCACCATATGTAGAGGAGGAGATTTACCAAGGCAGAAACTGTAGCAAGACAGCGACTGAATCTCCTGAATATCCATTAACAGATACCAAGTTTAAAGGGCACTTACTAAACGCTAACCATGTTTGCCTCAGCTGCAGGTACACTCTGAAGTCATTCCGCTCCCTCCCTGCTTCCGGTTCTTCCCGTTGCCCTTCCCGTTGCCCTTCCCGTTGCCGTCGCCGCCACCTCCGGGCCAGGGCTCCCGTGCGGCGGAGCCCTTGCCGCCACGCCGTCCGCCATGTTGGGAATGGCAGAAGTGACGCAAAGACGCGACGTGAGAGAAGGGAGGAGGGAGGGGAGGAGGGAGGGGATTGGCTGTTGCTAGGAGACGGCGTGAGGGCGACGCCTGGTGGGGAGGACGGGCATTGTATAGAGCGGCGTAGGGCCCATACAGACCCCCACAGACCCTCATAAACCCCCTATAGACCCCCATGGACGCCCATAAATCCATTGTAGACCCCACACAGACGCCACAGCCAATGGGAGCTGTGGGGGGGCTGAGCGGAAACGGGGCGGGACTGAGAGTGACTGACAGGCGCCTCAGCCAATGGGCGCCGTGGGGGGGGCAGAGCGGAAATGGGGCAGGACAGAGAGTGACTGACAGGAGCCTCAGCGAATGGGCGCCGTGGGGGGGCTGAGCGGAAACGGGGCGGGACTGAGAGTGACTGACAGACAACTCAGCCAATGGGAGCCGTGGGGGGGCAGAGCGGAAACGGGGCGGGACGGAGAGTGACTGACAGGCGCGTCAGCCAATGGGAGCCGTGGGGGGGCGGCGCGGAAGCGGGGCGGGACGGAGAGTGACTGACAGGCGCGTCAGCCAATGGGAGCCGTGGGGGGGCGGCGCGGAAGCGGGGCGGGACGGAGAGTGACTGACAGGCGCCTCAGCCAATGGGAGCCGTGGGGGGGCTGAGCGGAAACGGAGGCGGGACGGAGAGTGACTGACAGGCGCCTCAGCCAATGGGAGCCGTGGGGGGGCTGAGCGGAAACGGGGCGGGACGGAGAGTGACTGACAGGCGCCTCAGCCAATGGGAGCCGTGGGGGGGCGGCGCGGAAGCGGGGCGGGACGGAGAGTGACTGACAGACTCCGGCTCCGCAAGCACAGCCCTTCATGGGAAGGTCTTTGTGGGGGAATCAGCCCCAAATCAGCTGTTACCCCCTTTCTTCAGAGGATTCCCCCCCCCAATCCTCTACTCACCTGCTCCTCTCTGGAACCACCGCACCCCAAACAACACCACCCACCCCCCACACTCCCGTTTTTAGTCCCCGCTGAAGGGGGATAAATCCCATAATGCTTCGCGCTAAAAGTGGGAATAGATCCCATAATCCTCTCCGCTAGGGGAATATATCCCATGAACCTCCGCACTAGGGGGTATATCCCATGATCCTCTGCGGTAAAAGGACTATATGTCCTGCTTACCGCAGAGGATTATGGGATATACTCCCCTGTCGCAAAGGCTCATGGGATATATCCCTCCTTTAGTGAGGAGGATTATGGGATATACCCCCCCTTTAGCGCGTCTCTAAGCACGTGGCAACCGCTAAGGCGCGGGTTCGGGTCCAGAGTGGGACGAATTCTGGACCTCCCCCCCCCCCCCCCCAAAACAGGTCCCAAGCGTTTGGGAACCCCCAAAGCCCCCCCACAAATGTTTGGGGTCCCTCCATCCCAAATAACACCAGCAGGCGGCTGCAGTGATGGGGGTTTATTCCATTCGGGGGGGTCCAATGTACCGGGGGGGGGCGGAGCGGAAACGGGGCGGGACTGAAAGTGACTGACAGGCGCCTCAGCCCATGGGAGCCTGGGGGTGGCGATGCTTAACGGGGCCACTCACGGCCACCCCCCCCCTCCGTCTAAAACACCTGCAGTACCGCGTTTTGGCCACAGGATGGCAGCAGCTAGCGCCGCACTGAGCCACTCACCTGCCCCCCCATCTCCAACACCTGCAGTACCGCGTTTTGGCCACAGGATGGCAGCAGCGACCCGTGCCCAGTTTAGAAATAGACATAAATGGCTCAAAACAGGTTAGAAATGGGGGAAAGCGGGTTAGAAACAGAAAAAAAATGGCTTAAAATGGGTAAGAAATGGGAAATAATGTGTTTGAAGTGGCAAAAAATTGGTTAGAAATGAAGAAAAATGGTTTAGAAAGGGCCAAATGGCTTAAAAGAGGATAGAATCGGACACAAAAGGGTTACAAAGGGCTAAAAATGGCATAAATGATGTTAGAAGTGGCAAGAAATGGGTAAGAAATGGTCAAAACTGGCTTAAAACTGGTGACAAATGGGCAAAAATGCATTAGAAAAAGAAAAAAGTGGTTTAAACAGAGTCAGAAACGGGCCAAAAAGAGGCAGAAATTGAAAAAAATGGCATTAAACAGGTTAGAAGTGGCCAAAACTGGGTTAGAAACGGTGAAAACAGTTTAGAAATTGCAAATAAAAGCTCAAAACGGCTTAGAAGTGGGCATAAAAGCGTTAAAATGGGTCAGAATTTGGCAAAAATGGGTTGGAAATGGCCAAAACCACTTCAGAAATACGAACACCCCCCCCCAACCAACATTAAAATAGGCTAGAAATGGGAAAAATGTGTTAAAAAAAAAAAGCCAAAATGTCTTAAAATGGGTTAGAAATTACAAAAAATGGCTCAAAACGGGTTAGAAATGGTCAGAAATCGGTTAGAAGTGGCAAAAAATGGCATAAAATGTGTTAGAAGTGGCCAAATTTGGGTTAGAGATGGCCAAAAATGGTTTAGAAATGGGAAAAAAAAAGTTTAAGATGGGTGAGAAATAGCCAAAAAATGGCTTAAACTGGTGAGAACAGGGCAAAAATGGGATAGAAATGGCCGTAAATGGCTCCATCTTTCCCTCCCTCCTTCTTTCCTCTCCCTCCTTCCCTCTCTCCTTGCTTCCCTCCTTCCTTTTTTCCCTCCCTCCCTCCCTCCCTCCTTCGGAATGAGAGTGAAAACAAGAGCAGAGGTTCTGAGACAATCTAATGGAAGAGAAGGTAAGAACACAGTTGAATACGGGGAAGAGAATAGAAGGGAAGAGGACCTAAGAGATTACTAGAGAAGAGCATCCGGGGAAAAGAATACCAGGGAACGTAAGAGATCTAACAGAATCTAAGATTAGAGAGCTGAAGAGCATCTCAGAAGAGAATACAGGGGGAGAGAGTATCATTGAAGAGAAGAGAATCTAAGATTACAAGAGTAGAGTAGAGAATCTAAGAGAAGCCAAGAGAGAAAAATTGAAGAGCACACAGGAAAAGGGAAGAGAAATTTAGAGAAGCTAAGAAAAGGAAATGAAGAGACTGTAAGAGTATACCAGCAAATAAAACAGAAGGGAATCTAAGAGAACAATATGTAAGCAAATACAGAAGAGAGACAGGAATAAGTGAAAACACTATACACTGTAAGACAATAGAGGAGAAAATAAGAAAACGTAGGACTACAAAAAAAGGGAAGAGAATATAAAAGAGGGAAGAGACTCTTAAGAGAGCAAAAGAGAAGGGAATAGAAGAGAAAGGAATATCTGAGAAGAGACTATAAGAGAATCTAAGATAAGGGAAGAGAACGTAAGAGGAGAGAATTTAAAAGAAAAGAGAAGGGAATAAAAGAGAAGAGAATATAAGGGAGAGGAAGAGACTAAGAGAATACAGGACAAGAGAAGAGAGTAAAGAGAAGGGAATAGAAGAAAATGCGAAAGGATACAAGAGAAGGGAGAAGAAGAGGATAGAGATTAGAAAAGACTAGGAGAATGGATGGAAAGAGAATATAAAAGAATCTGAGAAAACAGAACCAGAAGGGAAGGGAAGAGACTATAAGAAAATGGAAGAGACTAAGAGAATAGAGGAGAACAGGAGAGAAAAGAGTACAAGAGACGGGAAGGGAAGGGAAGACAGACGGGAAGGGAAGAGACTGTAAGAGAGTATTAGAGAAGACAAAAGCAATGTGCTCCTGGCTTGGTAAGGTCTTTATTTTTTCAGGACAACTATCTGACTTCATTAAAAGCAGGAATCTTTAAATATAAATAGTCTTGTCTGTCGTGGAGCTCCAAACCTTTGCAGCAGTCATCCAGCTGTGAGAGGCAGCTGCACAAAGGGAATCCTTTCTCTAAGGCGAGCAGCTGAGCAGCGACCTGTTATAGCCACCCATCAATGTCTAGCTGCGCGGCAACACGAATGCCACCAACGGAGCAGATAAGCTCTGGCACCAGCCCCCGAACAGGAGGGGACGCTGCTGCGTGCACGGAACGCAGAGGCAGAGCGCTTGCTGCGTGTGCACCGAGTAGCAGTAACAAGAGTTTTCCATTCACATCCCCAGTGGCCTTACCTCTTCCTCCCGTGCCACTTTGCCGTGCTTCACTGCGGCACCCGAGGACCCTGTCCCTATACGGCTGGGTTCGTGAGCACACCGCGCACCGGGCAGCCCGCATCACCTGCGGGGCTCTGTGATCACCAGGCTGCGGCAAAGGCAGCAGTAGAGAGGGGTCCCTTGGAAATGTGCTGTCTGCCTGCAGGCACCGCGCTGTTACGGCACCTCCTTGAAATCGGGGGCTAAATACACATCTCTGTCCCTGCGAGTGGTGCCCGGGGCTGCCGGGAAAGCGAATCTGTGGACTAGGCTGCGTGTGCTCTGGTCTGTGAGCCCCCCGTCAGCTGTGGTACAGCGGAAGTCCTGTCACTGTAAAATGTTTGGCAGATAATACCCTTCAGGGAACTAGAAACCCGCACTGATGCTGCGTGCCTGGCAGGCTAGGAAAGGTAGATACATTTGGGGCTACGCACACGAAAGCTCTACACCCTGCTGCGGTTCAAGTGCCATTGTTCCTATAGGCAGATGGCAAAGCAGCCTCAGGCCTCCTGCTGGGCTCAGGGGTCCATCAGCTGCACCGGAGGAGCCTTGCTTTCAGGACGTGACACTCGCTATGCTGGTAAGTGACCAGTTCAAATAGGCTGAAATGCAAGCGAATTTGCCCAGAGCTGGGTGTTACTCCCGCTGGTACCGGTACCTGTGGTAGCAAACATTTAATGAGAACCACACGCTGAGCAGACCTCAGTATTTCAAACAAGCCCGTTTCCCCTCCCTGGCTGCATTACACTATGTTCCTCCAGATGAACCGAACGTCATGCCAGCAAAGCACTTTAGCTCAAGGTACCAAAGACGAGCTTCAGCAAGGGCGCAATCGCACCAGACACGCCAAAGAGCGTGAGGAGGAGAAGCCCCTCCGTAAGAAAGAAGGGTAGCTGTGGCTTTGGGGTTTTAAAGAGACCCTCAGCAGCTGCAGGGAAACACCTGCATGCCCTGGGGTTCTAACCATAGGATCACAGAACGGTTTTGGCTGGAAGGAACCTTTAAAGGTCACCTCGTCCAACCCCTCCCCTGCAACGAGCAGGGACATCTCCAACTACATCGGGGGGCTCAGAACCACATCCAGCCTGGCCTCGGATGTCTCCAGGGATGGTGCATCCACCACCTCTCCGGGCAACCTGTGCCAGTGCTTTACCACCCTCATTACAGAAAAATAATGGGACTGACCTGCAGTGCCCGGCTCGCTCTCCCTCCCTCGGGCCCTTGCCTTCCCCTCAGCAGTGCAGCTCCTCTGCTGCAGAGCTGGGATCCCCCTCAGGAAAATCAACTCTGAGCCCTGAAACTGCCCCACGAGTCTCCGCCCACACAAGCGGGTCAGGATAGCAACGCTTTGTCAAGCTGTCGCGCACATCACCTAGACGGAAGACACCGTAAACAAGGACAGCACACTGGGAGTACTCTGGTGGACTCCCATCGGGTTGGAAAGACTGCATGGGTACTAATTCAACAAAGACAATACCAAGAGCTGTAAACTCTGCTGGCAGTACCCGAACGTCAAGAGGAAACTGGGGAGCTGCATTGTTACAACATCCAACAGGATGATGAGAAAAACAGTGGTAATTCCCCGCAGAGCTGCTGCAAAACAGCCTGCAAGCAAACCGATTGCTGCTTAGGCAAAAAGCAATGCAATGGTCTCAAATCAGGAGAGCAAATCAAGCTGAGATTTCCTGTGACAATGCTTTCAATTACATGAATGTACTTGACTGGAAGGGAAAAAAACTTCTTGAATTAAGCACGCAAGCAAGTTGAACAAAATAATTCCCTCCTTGTTCAAGCAGAGGACGTGGTTTTGCCCCGATTTACCGGCCCCAGGTGTTCCTATAGGAGGATCTAGATCTGTCCAGCTGTTGAAGGGACACTCTGCATTTGTGCCAATGTAAGAGGAAACAAAGTCCTGCATCCAGATCTTGGGCCCCAACTCCAGAGGGACGTGGAGCCGCGCAAGTGAGCCAGAGGAAACCATGGAGATGCTGAGAGGCCTGGAGCACCTCTGCTCCGCAGCCAGGCTGAGAGAGATGGGCTTGTTCGGCCTGGAGAATAACAGGTTCCTTAAGGGGGGGAAACCTTAGAGCAGCTCCAGTGCCTACAGGGGCCACAAGAAACCTGGAGAGGGGCTTTGGACAAGGGCGTGTAGGGACAGGCCAAGGGGGAATGGCTTGAACCTGCCCGAGGGGAGACTGAGACGGGCTCTCAGGCAGAAGCTCTTCCCTGTGAGGGTGCTGAGGCGCTGGCACGGGGTGCCCAGAGAAGCTGTGGCTGCCCCGTCCCCGGCAGTGTTCTAGGCCAGGTAGGACACAGGGGCTTGGAGCAAGCTGCTCTAGTGTGAGGTGTCCCTGCCCGCCCGTGGGCAGGGGTTGGAACTGGATGAGCTTTAAGGTCCCTTCCAACATGAACCATTCCAGGATTCTGTAAAATGCAGAAGCGGGGAGGATAACTACAGGCAAACCACAGACCAATTGGTGAAAGCAGAGGGTAAATGCATTTCCTCTCTTGGCAACGTCCGAGGAGCATCTGCTACAATTACCAGACATACCTCCGCTCTCCTCTGTTGCTTCCCATTAGCAGAAACTTCTCTTTTCTTTCTGGTCTTGCAGCTGAAAGAAAGAGGTAAAAAAATCTTCTGGAGCTCCCGAAAGGGTCTGTTCCGGCACGCACAGTGTCCACGCGAGAGCACGCTGCTCTGAAACAGAAGGGTTCTTTTATTTACCGAACAACAAGAACCGGGTTTTTCTTCAGCTCAAGAAACCGCTGACGTGAGTCCACCACAGCACCAACACTGACGAGGCTGACAGGCTGGTGCGTCTAATACCAGCTATCACATCTTCCACCTCGCTTAGCTTAGGTTTCAGCACAGCTGCTGAGCACCACTGCTCGCCACCAAACACCGGTTTGGGAAGTGCCGAGTGGAAAGTTCTGCCGCCATTTATTTAGCCGGCAGATCGACACTGAAGACCAAACGGGGATAAAATCTGCTACGCAGGAGGAGGAGGTGCCAGAGAAACCCTTAAGTACCAGCGAGCTGGTGGCGCTGGGCACCAGCCCTGTACACGTAGCCTGTGCCCATCCTGCAGCCCCACAGGCTGGCCCTGCTCCTCCCGGCCGGGATGCCGGGCTGCATGGCCCCCACACATCCTGCCTCTGCTGACACCTGCTGCCGACTCTGTGGCCCTAAACCTACAGGTAATACCACTTGGGGTTCATTCTCTCTTGCTCTCTGTGAACTGCTGCTCAGGGTCCTGCTGGGGCGGGAGGGAGCCATCAGGTACCTGGTTTCTGCGTGGCAGCGCAGCCCCTGCGATGCAGACATCCATGCAGGAGGTCGTCATCTCTTGCAGTTTCTGTGCTTACTCCAGCGTATTCTCTGGGCACTTTACCTGCAAGATCACAGCGCGTTATTTCCTAACAGTAGCTGGGAATCGGAAGCTAAACCCGTTCTAACACGGGAAACAAGTGACTCAAAAAACACCCCTTTTCTGACCAAATGAGCCCTTGCATCCACTCCCAGGGTCTCCCGAAGCAGTTCCGTGGTTAGGGTGGTGACATTACCGCTCTCAAGGGATGCGGTGACAGGTGAGCCTGAAAGAACACAGGTTTCAAGAAAAGAAAAGAACAAAGTGCTGTGCCTTAGGTCACTGTATTTGAGAGCTGTGAACAACAGCAGCAAGGGCAGAGCAGGCAGCTTCCAGATTTCTTTATGCTGTTTGGAATCAGCGAGGAAAAGGCCCTCACCTAAGCGCTGCGGCCCTCACCCAGAGCTCTTCGTCCCCAGAGGCAGTGTGTCCGCTCACTCTTTCTGGCTGTGCTTCCCTGCCAGGTCAGCTCGCTGCCCAGGGCCTGGCCAGCAGCGCCCACGGTTGCATTAACACCCCCGGGAAGTACTGCCCTGCCCAAGTCTAGTCTCCTACCTGTGCAGCATACATACTACATCTTTGCTGACAGCTACCCATCCCTTTGAGAGGGAAAACCACGGCTGTTGCCACACATGTGGCAGGTTTGAGGGCAGCTGATGCAGAAAATGCCACGCTGTACACCATGCTTCCCGCCCTGTTTTCTTCTTCTTCTCCTCCCTCTGCTCAGTCCAGGTCCCTTCCCTCACAGTGAATGAAGGTCCTCATTCTGCCTTTTAAAGTACGTTTTCAAAGAGAGCGAAAGAAACCAGACACAAACTGTGCCTGAACTGAAAAATCGCCCGCTGCTTCAGGCGGCTGCGTGAGCCTTGTCGCCCTTGCAGCTGTCAGCAAGTACACTGCTATTAACTACCCCTGGAAAGCAAAAGGCTTAGGGTCCCCGTTAGCCCGTTCGCCTTTACGGTGTGCTGTCAACGCTCACGACGGGCATCACTTACGTGTCCAGGCGAGAGGTGTTCAGCAAGGAAGACACCTTCTGCTTTCAGAAACAGCACAGAGGGCCTTCAAAAACGCTCTCTCCTGCAGGATCCCCTTCTGGGCTTCTGCATCTCACTGGTTATAATGAATGCCTGTTCCAAACAGATTACCATGAAAATGTTCCCTACTTTGAAGAGAGATGAAGCTTGAGCCGTATCAACCCGTTCTCCTACCGTTAACCCAGAAAGCAAACTACTTACTTGTTCTGCAACCCCTGTCACGTTCCTGGTTTCTGCCTGTTGACATGGGGCACCCTGCCCGACTTCCAATGAGCTCCACTGAAGTCGTCTACTCTGAAATACTGAAAAACAGTAATGCGTTTGTGTCTGTGGCCTCCTGGATAGGCCTCCTAGGATGGCAAATAAAACCTGCTGTTGAGATACCATTTGTTTGGGAGCACTGCTTAGAAGGGCTCATGGTGCCTGCACAACACACCACAGCTGGTGAGCAGGAACATTTACTCTTTCCAAGGGCAGCAAGTGAGCACATAATTTCTCCTGGCTATTTGCTGACCTGGTTATTTGAGCTCTGCAAGGCACTGCCTCTCCCCAGCTGTGGGGGAGAAACAGAGAGGGCTGGAGCTGGTGTACTTTCAAAGGCTCATTTTCATACTGGCCCCATTAGACATGTTTTGTACACTTAAGGCTTGTTCCAGCCTTTGCTAGTTCTCCCTGCTGCCTGTTGCGGTCGATTCTTGTTATCTTCTGGGCTCTTAACTTCCTCTTTGTGTCCAAATCACAGAGCTGCTGCAGGTGTTGGCTGTAGCACATTCCCTCACCTCCGAAGAGGTCTCCTGGCGTGATTCCTGCAGCAGCATTGTTTTCAAAGCTAGCCAAGAGCTGCAGATGCACATTGATGCTGCAGCACTGTCCTATGGTTTGCTTGCTCAGGATGCTTTCGAGCCCCAGGAACCTGCACCCATGGAGCCATGTTTCCCTTGCAGGGAAAAACCTAAGACATCTCAGACCTCCCAGGTCTTTTCTGTCCATGAACGACTGCACCTGGAATATACTCCTGCATTAACTCCTCCAAAACAGGAGGGCAAACAGCAATACTGACCTTAGAGCCAGGGTAATCAAATCACTCACTAGAACCGGCCACACCTCACCTCTTTATTTCACATGGTTGCTGATCACACTTCCTGCCACGGCACTGGTGAGCCTGGAACTGTGGCAGAAGCTGTAACGCTTCTGAGACGCAAACCAGCTTTCACAACCCTTGAAAGGCAGCGTGCAGACCCCTGCCTCTGGTTCTTGCTGCAGACCGCTAAATGCTACCACCAAGGACATCATTCAGTAGCAGCTACAAGATTGCTCTGATCACTAATGAGAAATGAGGCAGAGACAGCTCAGGAATGAAGAAGAGGACAGCTGCCCTTTTGAGGCACATCTCCAAAAGCATTCTGAGCAGCAAGGATGCTGGCTGGCTGCCTTCTCCTGAGCACCACTATAAGGGGAAGGGATAAGAGCTGGGTTTAGGCATCCCTTTGCCATTATCACCTGGCTGTAACAGCTCACATAACTCCTAACTGCAGGATCCGAGGCTGGCCCAAAACAGAGGCACAAGCATTTTCCCCTGTTGTTGAGACAGCTCTGGAACCTCAAAAGGCCCCAGCTCTGCTCGACTTCAGGGCTGCACAGAAAGTGCCCAACCACTAGAGTGAAACCAGACCTCAGCTCAACTCAAAGCCGCACAAGGGGGATGGAGGAGGAAGGAAACACAAACTAGGGTTAAATGAAAGGGAAGGAGGAAAGAAACACAAGCGAGGCAAACTAACCACGGGTGTCAGTTCCGGTACTTTTGAAATGCCTTCAGCTCCACTGAAATAACTAGTATTCATGTTCTTACTCTGGTCACTTCCATGGGGGCGGGATAGGAAGCAGGGAGTTATTTAAACAAGAAATATCTTTTTTTCCGTGGAATTCCCATTCAGCTGCAGAGGGCTCATAAGAACAATTCTCACAGTCATGGCGAGGCTGCAAGGGCTGGAGCAGCTCTGCTCTGGAGCCAGGCTGAGAAAGCTGGATTGGGTCAGCCTGGAGAAGAGAAGGCTCCTTAAGGGGAGACCTTAGAGCAGCTCCAGTGCCTAAAGGGCTACAAGAAACCTGGAGTGGGGCTTGGGACAAGGACCTGCAGGGACAGGACAAGGGGAATTGGCTTTAAACCGGCCAAGGGGACACTGAGATTAGACATTAGGAAGAAATTCTTCCCTGGGAGGGTGCTGAAGCACTGGCACCCAGAGAAGCTGTGGCTGCCCCATCCCTGGCAGTGTTCAAGGCCAGGTTGGACAGAGGGGCTTGGAGCAACCTGCTCTAGTGGAAGGTGTCCCTGCCCAAGGCAGGGGGTTGGAACTGGATGAGCTTTAAGGTCCCTTCCAACCCAAACCATACCACGACATTTTTCCATCCCTGGTGATAGGCAGGCAGGTGTCAAGTCCCCCGCTCCCCATCCCTCTCTGGGGATGGGCACTCACTGTAGGGGCAGCTCTCCAGCGCACAGGGCAATTCTCCTTTTGGAGACAGCCTCCTGGAAGGATGCAGCCATTTCATCCTGTTTCAGGGAAACACCTCTCCATGTGCTATCATCACAACCGGCCACAAACTTCCCCTTTGTTGGGGGAAGAGAGGGAAACTGATGTGTTTGACTCCTGGAAAAGCTCTGGGCTGTGATGAGAAACATCCTGCACACAGGAAAAAAAAAAAAATCAAGTAGTTTTGGGAAGGCCTGGCAAGCTGCTGGACCTCGAGAAGAGCTTCACAGAAACTGCACTTTCCTGTTACTGTCAATCATTTGGGCTATACAGGCTGAGATACCAGAACATTGGAGTTACTGCAGATAAAGACTGTGAAGGTAGCATTTTACCCTGGCTGCTCTCCTCAGCCAAAACCACTGCAGCAAGCTGGGTTAATGCGTGGATTCACATGCTGCCAGCACCAATGCAGCCTCTGCTGCTGCACCTTTCTCTGCACAGTCACCCCAGCTCTAAACCTGGCTCCCACCCACATTTGCCTAGGGGCTCTTGTGCCTCTCAACACTCCCTCATGTTGTCTAGGCCTGAGGCTGTATTGAAGGTGCTGCTCAAATGCTAGAAACACCAGATGAAGGGACAACACTTGCAAGGGAGGCTCTTTAAGTAATACTTAAAAAACTAGTGCTCTGACCACTGTTAATTTTCTTGCAATGCACAAATGAGCACACCGGGGCAAGCTCTCCTCATTAAATTTCAGTGTGACAGAGCAGAATCTCACAGTGTTTGTCTTAAGTGATTCTCTTTTAATAGTAAAAATACATCATTACTTTTACTGTTAAGCAGGTATCCTGCTTGTATAGGTTTACTAGATTATTTTCCATGATAGATAAAATAACCAACTAGAACAGTCAACAATGAGCAGTAACCTCCAGGTCTGTCACCTACGTCAACTGCAGCTGGATAATATCTCTACCCTTTTCTTTATACAGCACTTCTGATTTTGGCAGAATAATGTTTTAAAATACATTGAGACATTGGTTAGCCAAATGCTTCTCTATGATTCTACGATACAACGTTAGGTACAATGACCTACCTCCTTTCGCTAGACAAAGCTCCAGGGGAATGGATATTTCGTAATTTCAGAATTAGCAGTGGAATTCAGAACGCTCTTTAGCCAGGCCCTGAAATATTTAACATGAAATAAGATACAACCTCCCCTACCTCGACTTCCAGACAATAACCCAGAAAGGACTGCTTCAGGGAAGCTTACTCTTGCCTACAGATAACAGCAAAAAAAGCATCTGAAGAAAATAACATAATTTTTCAAACCCTTTTTTTGCTCCCCCCAACACATTTTCTTGCTACTTTCTGTTGCCGGGTTTCCTTTTATAGAGAGCAATGATTTATGGGAGAACTCCTGACTTTCAACCAGCTGTAGCCACTGCTGAGATCAGGGAACAAACCTGACCTCAGTTAGGCAGGGAGTAATCTGCTTTCAATCCTGCCCCCCGCCCCCCCCCCCCCCCCTTAAATGAACACAGTATATTTGAGAGTATTTTTCTTGTATAAAAAAGCCAACACAATCAGCAGAAGGATATGAGGGGAAACGACAAAAAATGAACAAACTAAGTGCTCAAAGGCAAAAAATGAGCACTTTTCCACCAACAAATCCTAGTCTAGTAAGTGTATGTGTTATATTTATTAAGTAAAACAGTACAGAAATGACTTGATGATTACACTGAAGCTGACTGAAGTTTCTGCATCTATTTTCACCTTCCACTTGTGCTGCTAGAATCACACAAACTTGCTCTAAGGTTGAAGAGCTGAGAGCACAGTGTCCCAGAACATTTCCTCTCTTAGTTGTGCACAGCGTTTGATTCATAACCCAGATCTTGTTTAAAGAGTCAGCTTCTGTCTGATTTCTATTGGTGTCAGTTCAAATCCTACCGCTGCAATAGGAAGTAAAAGAATTCTCTGGAGTCCACCTCCAGAAGGCAGAGCCTTAAATGCCTGAAGCACACCTCCTCTGACCCTGAGACACACTCATTAATTCCGGGTGCCTCAGAGGTTAGACAACATTTAAACCAGCCCGGCAGTGGTGGACGGTTAGAGACAGCAGGCCCTCCAGCTCCAGCTCCTCCAGCTGAAACCAAGAAGTTTTGGGGAGGCAGTGGTAGACAAAGGGACAGTTTCCCTCAGCTGTGGGGTGTCTGGAGGTTTGCACAGGGACAGGGGAATTAGCTTCAGGTACCACAGATCTGACACAGTCTCAGAATCCAGACCCAGATAGTCAGAGATGACACACTGCAGGCTGTCTTGTGCCAGTGGGATTGTTTTAAATATGCTGCCCTTTTAAGAGAAAGCAGTGAAGCTCTTGTGAAAACCACAAGTGATGACATTTGTCGTGGCTCATTCCACAGCCTCAGGTCAGCATTCAAGAAAATTCAGTGACCTGAATGTAAACAGGTCTACAAAAGATGCACAGAGTTTTTCGTCTCAGTTCTGGGGCCCTCAAGGAGGGGGCATACACAGACAGAGAGAAAAATGCCTCTCCTTATCTTCATCAGGACTTAGTTATCACCTTCTGCTTCCCCATTGTGAAGGCTGAACACAGAGCAAGTAGATTTCCAGGAACACAAGCGTTTTTCACTCTCATCACTACTGCGACTGCATTATGTCCCCTTACACACACACTAGTAGCCTTGCAGAAAAAGTATAAAGAGAATTTTGCCTACTTCTATGACTGCCATATGCAGAGAAGATTTACCAAGGCAGAAACTGTAACAAGATCGTGACTGAATCTCCTGAATATCTATTAACGGATACCAAGTTTAAAGGGCACTCACTAAACGCTAACCATGTTTGCCTGAGCTGCAGGTACACCCTGAAGTCTCTCTGGAATCCAGTACGAGAAACAGTGAGGTCAGATCTGGGTATTCCTTTAATATGGTTGTAACAATGCCACATGCCTGTTAAAAAACAATCAAGATCAAGTGTTTCTGAAGAGTGCAAAGACAAGGCTGGGGTTGTTCTAAACCTTGACAAGTGAAGTGTTTTGCCCTCAGCACGTCAAGTAAGCGAAACCCAAAAACGCATTACTGCAAGACTAGTCAGCTATAACATCACATCTATAGAAAAGCAAGATCAGTGCAAGTGAATGCAGACTAAGCACACTGTGATTAGATAGTTCAGGTTGCTACATCTGGTGCCAAGTACCAGCACAGATGGATTCTTACTAAATTTCGCTGCCATTTAAGCCCTTCTCACTTAACCATGTTTAAACCTAGGCACTAGCTATTCCAGCTACAGCATCTAATTGATGTAATCACTTACTTTCAGTGCCCAAAATTAAGCAATACGTAACTCAGCACATAACTCATTAAGCACATAACTCAGGAGCTTTAAGAACTGGTTTGACACGCTCTGCTCTACCACTGTGGAGTACTTAAGTACTAAAGGATACTTGCCACAGTACCACAACCACACGGAAGTACTCCATCACCTCCTGATACGTACGGACCTTGTGAGGACTGTTAACGTAAGGCTTGCAGAACTGCTTGAAGTAACTCCACTGATTGGGTTTGTATCTGTAGGAAGCCTGAACGTCAGCGTAGGTCACAAACCTGCCTGGGCTCTCTGAGACACAAAGCTGCAAGAAAAGAAGGGTTTGAAATACCATAACTTCAACATGCACACTCTGTGCTTAAAGACAACGCCATCTTTGGGCGACAGTGTCGTGGTTTAAACCCAGTCAGCCATAAATCAGCCATGCAGTCTCTCTCTCACTTCCTCCCTTTTCTTCCCCCTGCTCCCAGAGGGACGGGAAGGAGAATCGAAAGAATATAACTCTCACGGGTTGAGATAAGAACAGTTTAGTAACTAAGGTATAACACAGATCATTACTGCTACCACCAACAATAATGATAAAGGAAATAACAAGGGAAGAGCATACAACACCTCACCACTCGCCAATCGAAAACTCACCTCATCCAGCCTGACCAAACACCTATCGATACCTTGTCCAACCACACAGTGAACTAGCCCTTCTGGGTAACTCTCAGGTACATCCTGGGCATGACTTGCTGTGGTATGGAATACTTCTTTGGTTGGTTTGGGTCAGGTGTCCTGTCTCTGCTTCCTCCTGGCTTCCCCTCCTCCCTGGCAAAGCATGAGGCTCAGAAAGTCCTTGCTCAGACTAAACATCTGAGCCGTAACTAAAGACATCGGGGTTATCAGTGCTGTGCCCAGGCCAAAAGTCAAAAACACAGCGCTGCACCAGCTACTAAGCAGCAGCAAAAAATGACTGCTACTGCTGAACCCAGGACAGACAGACACGCTCTGCAGTTAAAAAGAATGCTATCTTTATACAACCTATGAAATTAAGCCACTGCAAACTGCTGTTGCAGTTAAACAGTAAGCTGGGGTACCAAATGTCTGCCAGAGAGTTCTGAAATCGAAACCTAAAAGGACATAAGTAAAGAAAGAAAAGGAAGGGGCCTGCTGGACACCTGCACAGGCAACGCATGGCCAGAAGCCTGTCCACAGAGCACCAGGACAGTCTAGAAACAAGAGACTTTCCCAGAAACAAGTCCTGGAACATTTTCAATTCATCCTCAAGTAACCTCCTGTGACACTACGCTCATTTTCAGCCGCACGCAGCGACCAGCCAGGTCAGACATACTCTGTCCTGTAGGGTGCTGGATGCACAGGCTGCGCACTGGGCCATCCACAGCTGTCTCATACATTAAAAGCACTAGGATTCAAAGGGCGTTTGTAAAGCTTTAACGAGACAAACTCCGTTTCATCTTCAGACGGCATAATTTTTAGATGGAAGAAAATTCCGTGAGCAACCCTTAGACCAACTGCTCCCACATCTAAGGCCTTCAGATCGACGACCAGGGCAAATCAGCAGCAGAGCACATAAAGATTCTGCCTGTTCTCAACAGGTTGAGACTTTAAATCATTCAGCATAAACAGAGAAGCCCTAAAGCCACCCAGTCTGGTAGCTCGATGCGTCTCCTGCTACAAGCACCCTGCAACACAGACTGAGATCGGGATCGGCTCCCTCACAACGCTGTCTCTGCATCTGGAATACTAAGCATTTATGAAGAAACCTGATGACTTTACTGCAGCAAGGCTGGTGTCCAAAGCGGGGGAAACCAGAAGAGCAGCAGCAGCAACTGAAGTCAACAGAAAGGCTGTGATGAGCTGGCTGGGGTCCCCCAGGGCACAACACAGTCTATTTGTAGAACAAAAGGAGCACAATGAGCCCTGCCCCTGCTGCTGCTGCTGCTGCTGCTGCTGCTGCAGACCTCACTCGTTCCATGGAGAGAGAATTTCAGTCTCCAGATCTTTCAGCATCTTAATGCTACAGTGAACAGCCTCATTTCCAAACTAACTGCAAGCTTAGATCCGAGGAAATAAACAGGGGATTCCTTGGCTACTTTCTAAATGGCTATTTCCATCTTCCCCCCTTTCCCTACCAATGAAGGTACGGTGTGAATTAAGGGCCCTCCGGGTAACCCACCCCCCTCCCCCCCGTTTATTTACTTCCCCCCAGTACCGAGCACGACGTGCTGCGGTACGTATGGAATGCGCCTTTGGCTAGCCCAGGTCCGGCGTCCTGCCTCTGCTCCCTCCCGGCTTCTTGTGCCCCTCCTCACTGGCAGAGCACGAGGAACCGAGCAACCACTGAAACGTCAGTGCGTTACCAGCGTTATTCTCGGAGGAAAGGCAAAACTCAGCCCTGCACCAGATCCTAGGAAGAGAATTAACTCTGCTGCAGCTGAAACCAGGGCAAAAGGGGAGAGACAAGCACAGCGGCAGGGCGCAGGATGCCGGTCAGGAGCCTCCGAGGCGCCTGCGATTCATCAACGGAGACGAAGGCAGAATCAAGCGCGCCAGGGGCTCCTCACCCGGCTCATCCCCAGCAGCCGCAACCCTGCCGCACTGGGCGCTGTGAAGCTTTCCGCGCCGGGCGGCCAGAGGGCAGGAGACGCCCCTCTGCGCCCGCCCGAGCGGGCCCGCCTCCCCGATAACCCCGGCCTCCCAGTGGGCTCGGATCTCACCTGCTGCCGCCGCTGCCGGGACCCGGACCCGGGCCCTGCCCGCCGCCATGCTGCTCCCGGCAGCTGCGCCTGCGACACCGAAACGACGCGCGGAGGGACCGGGGCCGGCGCGCGAACGCCGGGCTGCGGCCACGAGCACCCCTCGAGCCCACCCGCACCCCAACGCGGGTCCCCCGCAGCCATTGTTCACCGGAAGCCAGCAGCCACCACGTGACCCCGGCCACTTCCGGGGGCAGCAGCGGGGAGGACCGCGGGGGCTCATTCGCGGAGGCGGGGCTGCAGTACCGAACTCCGGGCACAGGGTGGCAGCAGCGAGAGCGCCGGGCGCCACACGGCGCCTCCCCCATACCCCCGCTGGACCGATTTTTGCGGGGATTTCCCCTCCCGGCATCCCCCCCGCCCCAACCCTTGCAGACCCAGAACGAAGGGGGTTGGAGTACTTTGGGGCCACCACAGCGGCTCCGGCTCCGCAAGCACAGCCCTTCATGGGAAGGTCTTTGTGGGGGAATCAGCCCCAAATCAGCTGTTACCCCCTTTCTTCAGAGGATTGCCCCCCAATCCTCTACTCACCTGCTCCTCTCTCGAACCACCGCACCCCAAACAACACCACCCACCCCCCACACTCCCGTTTTTAGTCCCCGCTGAAGGGGGATAAATCCCATAATGCTCCGCGCTAAAAGGGGGAATAGATCCCATAATCCTCTCCGCTAGGGGAATATATCCCATGAACCTCCGCACTAGGGGGTATATCCCATGATCCTCTGCGGTAAAGGGACTATATGTCGCAAAGGCTCATGGGATATATCCCTCCTTTAGTGAGGAGGATTATGGGATATACCCCCCTTTAGCGCGTCTCTAAGCACGTGGCAACCGCTAAGACGCGGGTTCGGGTCCAGAGTGGGACGAATTCTGGACCTCCCCCCCCCCCCCCAAAACAGGTCCCAAGCGTCTGGGAACCCCCAAAGCCCCCCCCCAAATGTTTGGGGTCCCTCCATCCCAAATAACACCAGCAGGCGGCTGCAGTGATGGGGGCTTATTCCATTCGGGGGGGTCCAATGTACCGGGGGGGGGCGGAGCGGAAACGGGGCGGGACTGAGAGTGACTGACAGGCGCCTCAGCCAATGGGAGCCTGGGGGTGGCGATGCTTAACGGGGCCACTCACGGCCACCCCCCCCCTCCGTCTAAAACACCTGCAGTACCGCGTTTTGGCCACAGGATGGCAGCAGCTAGCGCCGCACTGAGCCACTCACTTGCCCCCCCATCTCCAACACCTGCAGTACCGCGTTTTGGCCACATGATGGCAGCAGCTAGCGCCGCACTGAGCCACTCACCTGCCCCCCCATCTCCAACACCTGCAGTACCGCGTTTTGGCCACAGGATGGCAGCAGCGACCCGTGCCCAGTTTAGAAATAGACATAAATGGCTCAAAACAGGTTAGAAATGGGGGAAAGCGGGTTAGAAACAGAAAAAAAATGGCTTAAAATGGGTAAGAAATGGGAAATAATGTGTTTGAAGTGGCAAAAAATTGGTTAGAAATGAAGAAAAATGGTTTAGAAAGGGCCAAATGGCTTAAAAGAGGATAGAATCGGACACAAAAGGGTTACAAAGGGCTAAAAATGGCATAAATGATGTTAGAAGTGGCAAGAAATGGGTAAGAAATGGTCAAAACTGGCTTAAAACTGGTGACAAATGGGCAAAAATGCATTAGAAAAAGAAAAAAGTGGTTTAAACAGAGTCAGAAACGGGCCAAAAAGAGGCAGAAATTGAAAAAAATGGCATTAAACAGGTTAGAAGTGGCCAAAATTGGGTTAGAAACAGTGAAAACAGTTTAGAAATTGCAAATAAAAGCTCAAAACGGCTTAGAAGTGGGCATAAAAGCGTTAAGATGGGTCAGAATTTGGCAAAAATGGGTTGGAAATGGCCAAAACCACTTCAGAAATACAAACACCCCAACATTAAAATGGGCTAGAAATGGGAAAAATGTGTTAAAAAAAAGCCAAAATATCTTAAAATGGGTTAGAAATTACAAAAAATGGCTCAAAACGGGTTAGAAATGGTCAGAAATCGGTTAGAAGTGGCAAAAAATGGCATAAAATGTGTTAGAAGTGGCCAAATTTGGGTTAGAGATGGCCAAAAATGGTTTAGAAATGGGAAAAAAAAGTTTAAGATGGGTGAGAAATAGCCAAAAAATGGCTTAAACTGGTGAGAACAGGGCAAAAATGGGATAGAAATGGCCATAAATGGCTCCTTCTTTCCCTCCCTCCTTCTTTCCTCTCCCTCCTTCCCTCTCTCCTTGCTTCCCTCCTTCCTTTTTTCCCTCCCTCCCTCCTTCCTTCGGAATGAGAGTGAAAACAAGAGCAGAGGTTCTGAGACAATCTAATGGAAGAGAAGGTAAGAACACAGTTGAATACGGGGAAGAGAATAGAAGGGAAGAGGACCTAAGAGATTACTAGAGAAGAGCATCCAGGGGAAAAGAATACCAGGGAACGTAAGAGATCTAACGGAATCTAAGATTAGAGAGCTGAAGAGCATCTCAGAAGAGAATATAGGGGGAGAGAGTATCATTGAAGAGAAGAGAATCTAAGATTACAAGAGTAGAGAATCTAAGAGAAGCCAAGAGAGAAAAATTGAAGAGCACACAGGAAAAGGGAAGAGAAATTTAGAGAAGCTAAGAAAAGGAAATGAAGAGACTGTAAGAGTATACCAGCAAATAAAACAGAAGGGAATCTAAGAGAACAATATGTAAGCAAATATAGAAGAGAGACAGGAATAAGTGAAAACACTATACACTGTAAGACAATAGAGGAGAAAATAAGAAAACGTAGGACTACAAAAAAAGGGAAGAGAATATAAAAGAGGGAAGAGACTCTTAAGAGAGCAAAAGAGAAGGGAATAGAAGAGAAAGGAATATCTGAGAAGAGACTATAAGAGAATCTAAGATAAGGGAAGAGAACGTAAGAGGAGAGAATTTAAAAGAAAAGAGAAGGGAATAAAAGAGAAGAGAATATAAGGGAGAGGAAGAGACTAAGAGAATACAGGGCAAGAGAAGAGAGTAAAGAGAAGGGAACAGAAGAAAATGCGAAAGGATACAAGAGAAGGGAGGAGAATAGAGATTAGAAAAGACTAGGAGAATAGATGGAAAGAGAATATAAAAGAATCTGAGAAAACAGAACCAGAAGGGAAGGGAAGAGACTATAAGAAAATGGAAGAGACTATGAGAATAGAGGAGAACAGGAGAGAAAAGAGTACAAGAGACGGGAAGGGAAGGGAAGACAGACGGGAAGGGAAGAGACTGTAAGAGAGTATTAGAGAAGACAAAAGCAATGTGCTCCTGGCTTGGTAAGGTCTTTATTTTTTCAGGACAACTATCTGACTTCATTAAAAGCAGGAATCTTTAAATATAAATAGTCTTGTCTGTCGTGGAGCTCCAAACCTTTGCAGCAGTCATCCAGCTGTGAGAGGCAGCTGCACAAAGGGAATCCTTTCTCTAAGGCGAGCAGCTGAGCAGCGGCCTGTTACAGCCACCCATCAATGTCTAGCTGCGCGGCGACACGAATGCCACCAACGGAGCAGATAAGCTCTGGCACCAGCCCCCGAACAGGAGGGGACGCTGCTGCGTGCACGGAACGCAGAGGCAGAGCGCTTGCTGCGTGTGCACCGAGTAGCAATAACAAGAGTTTTCCATTCACATCCCCAGTGGCCTTACCTCTTCCTCCCGTGCCACTTTGCCGTGCTTCACTGCGGCACCCGAGGACCTTGTCCCTATACGGCTGGGTTCGTGAGCACACCGCGCGCCGGGCAGCCCGCATCACCTGCGGGGCTCTGTGATCACCAGGCTGCGGCAAAGGCAGCAGTAGAGAGGGGTCCCTTGGAAATGTGCTGTCTGCCTGCAGGCACCGCGCTGTTACGGCACCTCCTTGAAATCGGGGGCTAAATACACATCTCTGTCCCTGCGAGTGGTGCCCGGGGCTGCCGGGAAAGCGAATCTGTGGACTAGGCTGCGTGTGCTCTGGTCTGTGAGCCCCCCGTCAGCTGTGGTACAGCGGAAGTCCTGTCACTGTAAAATGTTTGGCAGATAACACCCTTTAGGGAACTAGAAACCCGCACTGATGCTGCGTGCCTGGCAGGCTAGGAAAGGTAGATACATTTGGGGTTACGCACACGAAAGCTCTACACCCTGCTGCGGTTCAAGTGCCATTGTTCTTATGGGCAGATGGCAAAGCAGCCTCAGGCCTCCTGCTGGGCTCAGGGGTCCATCAGCTGCACCAGAGGAGCCTTGCTTTCAGGACGTGACACTCGCTATGCTGGTAAGTGACCAGTTCAAATAGGCTGAAATGCAAGCCAATTTGCCCAGAGCTGGGTGTTACTCCCGCTGGTACCGGTACCTGTGGTAGCAAACATTTAATGAGAACCACACGCTGAGCAGACCTCAGTGTTTCAAACAAGCCAGTTTCCCCTCCCTGGCTGCATTACACTATGTTCCTCCAGATGAACCGAACGTCATGCCAGCAAAGCACTTTAGCTCAAGGTACCAAAGACGAGCTTCAGCAAGGGCACAATCGCACCAGACACGCCAAAGAGCGTGAGGAGGAGAAGCCCCTCCGTAAGAAAGAAGGGTAGCTGTGGCTTTGGGGTTTTAAAGAGACCCTCAGCAGCTGCAGGGAAACACCTGCATGCCCTGGGGTTCTAATCATAGGATCACAGAACGGTTTTGGCTGGAAGGAACCTTTAAAGGTCACCTCGTCCAACCGCTCCCCTGCAACGAGCAGGGACATCTCCAACTACATCGGGGGGCTCAGAACCACAACCAGCCTGGCCTCGGATGTCTCCAGGGATGGTGCATCCACCACCTCTCCGGGCAACCTGTGCCAGTGCTTTACCACCCTCATTACAGAAAAATAATGGGACTGACCTGCAGTGCCCGGCTCTCCCTCCCTCCGGCCCTTGCCTTCTCCTCAGCAGTGCAGCTCCTCTGCTGCAGAGCTGGGATCCCCCTCAGGAAAATCAACTCTGAGCCCTGAAACTGCCCCACGAGTCTCCGCCCACACAAGCGGGTCAGGATAGCAACGCTTTGTCAAGCTGTCGCGCACATCACCTAGACGGAAGACACCGTAAACAAGGACAGCACACTGGGAGTACTCTGGTGGACTCCCATCGGGTTGGAAAGACTGCATGGGTACTAATTCAACAAAGACAATACCAAGAGCTGCAAACTCTGCTGGCAGTACCCGAACGTCAAGAGGAAACTGGGGAGCTGCATTGTTACAACATCCAACAGGATGATGAGAAAAACAGTGGTAATTCCCCGCAGAGCTGCTGCAAAACAGCCTGCAAGCAAACCGATTGCTGCTTAGGCAAAAAGCAATGCAATGGTCTCAAATCAGGAAAGCAAATCAAGCTGAGATTTCCTGTGACAATGCTTTCAATTACATGAATGTACTTGACTGGAAGGGAAAAAAACTTCTTGAATTAAGCACGCAAGCAAGTTGAACAAAATAATTCCCTCCTTGTTCAAGCAGAGGACGTGGTTTTGCCCCGATTTACCGGCCCCAGGTGTTCCTATAGGAGGATCTAGATCTGTCCAGCTGTTGAAGGGACACTCTGCATTTGTGCCAATGTAAGAGGAAACAAAGTCCTGCATCCAGATCTTGGGCCCCAACTCCAGAGGGACGTGGAGCCGCGCAAGTGAGCCAGAGGAAACCATGGAGATGCTGAGAGGCCTGGAGCACCTCTGCTCCGCAGCCAGGCTGAGAGAGATGGGCTTGTTCGGCCTGGAGAATAACAGGTTCCTTAAGGGGGGGAAACCTTAGAGCAGCTCCAGTGCCTACAGGGGCCACAAGAAACCTGGAGAGGGGCTTTGGACAAGGGCGTGTAGGGACAGGCCAAGGGGGAATGGCTTGAACCTGCCCGAGGGGAGACTGAGACGGGCTCTCAGGCAGAAGCTCTTCCCTGTGAGGGTGCTGAGGCGCTGGCACGGGGTGCCCAGAGAAGCTGTGGCTGCCCCGTCCCCGGCAGTGTTCTAGGCCAGGTAGGACACAGGGGCTTGGAGCAAGCTGCTCTAGTGTGAGGTGTCCCTGCCCGCCCGTGGGCAGGGGTTGGAACTGGATGAGCTTTAAGGTCCCTTCCAACATGAACCATTCCAGGATTCTATAAAATGCAGAAGCGGGGAGGATAACTACAGGCAAACCACAGACCAATTGGTGAAAGCAGAGGGTAAATGCATTTCCTCTCTTGGCAACGTCCGAGGAGCATCTGCTACAATTACCAGACATACCTCCGCTCTCCTCTGTTGCTTCCCATTAGCAGAAACTTCTCTTTTCTTTCTGGTCTTGCAGCTGAAAGAAAGAGGTAAAAAAATCTTCTGGAGCTCCTGAAAGGGTCTGTTCCGGCACGCACAGTGTCCACGCGAGAGCACGCTGCTCTGAAACAGAAGGGTTCTTTTATTTACCGAACAACAAGAACCGGGTTTTTCTTCAGCTCAAGAAACCGCTGACGTGAGTCCACCACAGCACCAACACTGACGAGGCTGACAGGCTGGTGCGTCTAATACCAGCTATCACATCTTCCACCTCGCTTAGCTTAGGTTTCAGCACAGCTGCTGAGCACCACTGCTCGCCACCAAACACCGGTTTGGGAAGTGCCGAGTGGAAAGTTCTGCCGCCATTTATTTAGCCGGCAGATCGACACTGAAGACCAAATGGGGATAAAATCTGCTACGCAGGAGGAGGAGGTGCCAGAGAAACCCTTAAGTACCAGTGAGCTGGTGGCGCTGGGCACCAGCCCTGTACACGTAGCCTGTGCCCATCCTGCAGCCCCACAGGCTGGCCCTGCTCCTCCCGGCCGGGATGCCGGGCTGCACGGCCCCCACACGTCCTGCCTCTGCTGACACCTGCTGCCGACTCTGTGGCCCTAAACCTACAGGTAATACCACTTGGGGTTCATTCTCTCTTGCCCTCTGTGAACTGCTGCTCAGGGTCCTGCTGGGGCGGGAGGGAGCCATCAGGTACCTGGTTTCTGCGTGGCAGCGCAGCCCCTGCGATGCAGACATCCATGCAGGAGGTCGTCATCTCTTGCAGTTTCTGTGCTTACTCCAGCGTATTCTCTGGGCACTTTACCTGCAAGATCACAGCGCGTTATTTCCTAACAGTAGCTGGGAATCGGAAGCTAAACCTGTTCTAACACGGGAAACAAGTGACTCAAAAAACACCCCTTTTCTGACCAAATGAGCCCTTGCATCCACTCCCAGGGTCTCCCGAAGCAGTTCCGTGGTTAGGGTGGTGACATTACCGCTCTCAAGGGATGCGGTGACAGGTGAGCCTGAAAGAACACAGGTTTCAAGAAAAGAAAAGAACAAAGTGCTGTGCCTTAGGTCACTGTATTTGAGAGCTGTGAACAACAGCAGCAAGGGCAGAGCAGGCAGCTTCCAGATTTCTTTATGCTGTTTGGAAACAGCGAGGAAAAGCCCCTCACCTAAGCGCTGCGGCCCTCACCCAGAGCTCTTCGACCCCAGAGGCAGTGTGTCCGCTCACTCTTTCTGGCTGTGCTTCCCTGCCAGGTCAGCTCGCTGCCCAGGGCCTGGCCAGCAGCGCCCACGGTTGCATTAACACCCCCGGGAAGTACTGCCCTGCCCAAGTCTAGCCTCCTACCTGTGCAGCATACATACTACATCTTTGCAGCATACATACTACATCTTTGCTGACAGCTACCCATCCCTTTGAGAGGGAAAACCACGGCTGTTGACCAGCCAGGTCAAACATATTCTGTCCTGTAGGGTGATGGACACATGCTGCACACTGGGCCATCCACAGCTGTCTCATACATTAAAAGCACTAGGATTCAAAGGGCATTTGTAAAGCTTTAACGAGACAAACTCCGTTTCATCTTCAGACGGCATAATTTTTATATGGCAGAAAATTCCATGAGCAACCCTTAGACCAACTGCTGCCACATCTAAGGCCTTCAGCTCGACGACCAAGGCAAATCAACAGCAGAGCACATAAAGATTTTGTCTGTTCTCAACAGGTTGAGACTTTAAAATCATTCAGCATAAACAGAGCAGCCCTAAAGCCACCCAGTCTGGTAGCTCGATGCGTCTCCTGCTACAAGCACCTCCCAAGACAGACTGAGATCTGGATCAGCTCCCTCACAACGCTGTCTCTGCATCCAGAATACCAAGCATTTATGAAGAAACCTGATGGCTACTGCAGCAAGGCCGGTGTCCAAACCGGGGGAAACCAGGGGAGCAGCAGCAGCAGCTGCAGTCCTCACTGACAGTCTCAAGGGAAAGGCTGCGATGAGCTGGCTGGGGTCCCCTAGGGCACAACGCTGCAAGGTCTATTTGCAGAACAAAAGGAGGGCAATGAGCCCTGCCCCTGCTGCCGCAGACCTGACTCATTTCATGGAGGGAGAATGTCAGGCTCCAGATCTCTCAGCACCTTCAAGCTCCAGTGAACAGTCTCATTTCCAAGCCACCCGCACGTTTAGATCAGAGGAAAGAAACAGGGAATTCCGTGGCTGCTTCCTAATCGGGTGTTTCCACCTCCGCCCCTTCCCCTGCCAGTGAAGGCACAGTGTGAATTAAGGACCTCCGGGTAACCCCCGCCCCGGGTCTTTACTCCCCCCAGTACCGAGCCCCTGGCGCTGTGAGGCTTCCCGCGCGGGCAGCCAGCGGGCAGGAGCCGCCCCTCTGCGCCCGCCCAAGGCACGGACGGACGGGCGGGCCGCCGGGCCCGCTCGCCTCCCCGATAACCCCGGCGCGCTCGGACCTCAGCTGCTGCCGCCGCTGCCGGGACCCGGACCCTGCCCGCCGCCATGCTGCTCCCGGGCGCTGCGCATGCGGCACCGAAACGGCGCGCGGAGGGACCGGAGCCGGCGCGCCAACACCGGGCTGCGGCCACGAGCACCCCGCGGGCATGCCCGCACACCAACCCGCAACCGCGGCGGCCACCACGTGACACGGGCCACTTCCGGGGACAGCAGCGGGGACAAAGGGAGCACCACGGCTCATGCGCGGAGCCCGGGCTGCAGTACCGAACTCTGGACACAGGATGGCAGCAGCGAGACACCCGGGCGCCACACCGCCCCCCCCAGCCCATCATGGTGTGGTCGTTATGTGATCGCTGTGGGGTCTGTACGAGTCTCTACCGATTGCTGTGCATCTCTGCCACAGCTCCTTGATGCAAGACTACTTTCATCACGTTGACAACTGATTCATAACAGATATCTGAAAAAACAACTGCAAAATTACCACCGAGTTGCTAAAAAACAACTCAGTTAATAGCCACACAACCTTTTATCTCTAAAGACTGTTGATGAGCCCAGAACCTGTAACCTCCATCCCAAGAAAACGCACAAGCTTTGCCTCTAATCGTAGTACACATAGACTTGCACTACAGTTGCTCCACCTGGCCCAACTACTGACCATGAGCAGAGCAACTCAAGGCAATCACACACACACACAAAGAACACTACAGACTCTGAGAAACCGAAAAGAGAGAAAAATCTGAAGAGGTAGACTACCTCCCAGATGGAACACTACATCCACCCAGATCACCTGCACAGCCGCAAGAGCAACGCAACAGGGCTCCTCAGGAGCCTGAGAACAAAGTCCGACATGACCATGTGTTTCCAAAAACAACCACAAAACCTGACATGATGGACATGCAAAAAGCATGAAGACCCATGAGCACGACCCAAAATTCAAGACCCAAGAGCATGAAAATGCACAGACAATGTCCTAACCAATGAAACAGGATGTCAAGATAACAGAGATACGAAAGCAGCCTGGAGACACTCAGACACTCTGGCTCAGACACTGACTCTTGATATACTATCACACCCACTCACAAGCAGACTCTCTGGCCCTGACTCATTAATTACAAGCTTATTCCCAGAGCTCTTCTGTCCATTCACACAGATCACGAGGAGTAGACAGCTACACTGATTATAGAAACCCACCACCTACGTTCCAGAGCGCAAGAGCTCCAGCTAAAAGAAAACCAGAGACAAACAGAGAACTCTCAACTAGTTTATTAACATGGGATACTATAGAGATAGTGAAGGATACTTCTCATGGTTGCTTATCTTACTGTCATGGGTTCTTTTTGGCACCCAACGTGGAGCTCGAAGGGTTGAGATAACGACAGATCTGACCAGATTAATAGTAAAACAACCGTGGTGGTTTATACAAGGTCAGCCATAAATCACGCAATTGCTCTCTCACTCCCCCCCTTCTTGCCCTCCCCCTGCTCCTGGGGGGACAGAGAGGAGAATCGAAAAGAATGCAAATCCCACAAGTTGAGTTAAGAAGAGTTATTAATTAAGGTAGAACGCAAGTCACTACTGCTACCACCAATAATGATAATAATAAGGGAAATAACAAGGGAAGAGAATACAACACCTCACCACCAGTCGACAGATAACTCGCCTGCCCCCCAGCCAAACTGAGCACCAACCCATACCTCATCCAACCCTGCAGTCTCTAGCCCTTCCAGGTAACTCACAGTTAGATCCTGGGCATGATGTGCTGTGGTACGGAATACCTCTTTGGCTAGCTTGGGTCAGGTGTCCTGTTCTCTGCTTCCTCCCGGCTTTCCCTCCTCCCTGGCAGAGCATGAGGATCTGAAAGTCCTTGCTCAGACTAAAACATTTGTGTTATCAGCTCTGTTCCCAGTCTGGAAGGCAAAACACAGTGCTGCACCAGCTACTAAGAAAGAGAAAACAAGACTGCTACTGCTGAACCCATGAGAACACACTTACGAACCCCAAGGACCCTGTGAGGACCATACACAAACCAGCTCCGAGAATCATCATGGCCGTGTGAGCTGGCAGGCTCAACCTTAGCGGGCGTCCCCGCGCAGGCAACGGTCGCCTGGGTGGGATGAGCTTCTGCCTCCCTCACCTAGCATGAGGCTTGGGCTTCCATACTCACAAGCAGGCACGCTCATTGCGACGCAGGGGGCCAGCCCACGTCGCAAGAAGTGGCCAACAATATCTGGGAAGGTCTGCAAGGGTCAGCACTTTTCCAGGCAGTTCTAAAGCACAACTTCCTGGGTAGGCACCAAAGCCGGACTTTTCGGGAAAAGCCCAAGCAGTACACCACAAGAGGGAGCCAAAGAGAACAAACACTACTTTCCTACCTTTGTGTGTTTCACCATGGACCATTACCTATTGTCCCCGACACAACACCCCACACTTAAGCCCCACAAATGGCACTTTTGCATCCTGTCTTTTAACTCTGAGGCACTACCTTCACTAGAGCTGACCATTTACCTCCAGGCACCCTCTACTGTGTCCTCAGACATTCTGGCTCAAATACTACATTGGAACGCTACATCTCAAACCCCTTCCTGCCATTCTGACATTGTCCCCCACACCCTCTCCTCCTACAGGAGGCCCTCTACTTAGCGTGCGTAGTGCCATGCGTCTCGAGGTGGCCTCACTGCTCGGAACTCCCACAGCAGATGACAGCCATGTTGCTCCCCTTGCCAAGTTGCTCTTCATCATCTGACAGAAACAAAAAAAGGGCAACACGTTGCGCTGGCCATCATCTCCAGCATCCCAGCCATCTATGCCAGCCTTTTCTGTAACTCTACTTCGCCTTTACATTATGCTCACCTACTCCCAATCTATTGCAGAATACAATGCTGGGCTTCTCCTGCACTCTAGGACCTAGGAGTACAATAGAAAGAAATGACCATGGTGCTTGTAAAAAGTGACCAACCCCCACAACCATTATTGTTACCTCTCCGACTCACCTCAAATACTCATCTGACTCCAGAAGTAGAACGCAAGACCTGCAATAACCAACACTACTACTGAACCCTTTGCCATGTTATTCTCAGCTCTTACTCACCACTCACGCAGACAACCTTCTCACAGCCCTCCTCAGCTGGCAGCTTCACCTCTCTTGATTTAAGCGTGGCACCTAAAAAAGAAATGGAAACAGGCACTCATGGAGAGAAAAACAGAAGCTTTGGCTGACCCTGAAATAAGTTGCTACTGGGGTGTTCCAAGCATGGCTCACCTTGACTGAGTCATCTGAATGTTATTTTCCAGCTCGAGTGTGAGGATGAGTTTGAGCCAGGGAGTCTTAGCCAGGTAGTCAGAACCAGGAATTCTGTGTTAGAATCAACGTGAGATTTGTGTGGATGCATGAGCCAGTGTCAGACTGAGCCTAAGTGAGTGTGAGGAGAAGTCAGCGCCCGAGAGTGTCTGTGCAGCTTAAACGTGAGTATGAGTCTGAGCCAGTCTGTGTGAGAAGGAGCCTGCACTGTCTGCCAGTCTTGAATATGAGTCTAAGCCAATGAAAGCCAGAAAATTAAAGCCGGGGAGCAGGCAATGAACCAGAACCAGACGAAACAAGACCCAGCTGTGGATCGTCAGGGTGCTCTTATCCCAGCTGGGGGCTTGCCCCACCCCTGACCCAGGTCACTGAGGGAAGGGCTGTGGGTGACACCCTCCCTCCCTAACACAGTCAAGCTGTAGCTGCCCTACCCATGTAAGCTCACGCTACAGAGTAACCCCCTGCCTTTCCCTCAGCCCCATGCTACATTTCAAACCCCTTCCTGCCATCCGGACCTTGTCCCCCACCCTCCAGCCCCAAGCAGCAGTCCCTCTACTTAGCTTCCATAGTGCCATGGGTTTCAAGCTGGCCTTGATGCTCAGAACACCCACATCAGAGTGCTGTGATCTTGCCACAGCTGCCAAGTTTCTCGTTATCACCTGCAGCAAACAAACGAGCAAACAGGAACACACTGTGCTGGCCACCATCATCACCACCACCCCACCCACCAGTGCTGGCCTGCTCTGTAACAGCCCTCTTCCTCCTTCAAAGCTCATCAACATTGTGCTTGCCTGTTCCAAACCCACAGTGGAGTCCGACACTGAGCCTCTCCTCACCTCCAGGTCCTAGGAGTACAATAGAGACAAATGATCACCCTGCTTGCAAAAAGGGACCGACCCCACTATCCTTCTCCTTACCTGTCTGACTCACTTCAAGCACTCATCCGACTCCAAAGGTAGAGGGCAGCCCTGCAACACCGAGCACAAATACTGAACCCCTTTGCCATGCTCTCCTCAACAATTAAGCACCCCCAACACACACAATCCCCGATCTTCTCACAGCCCTCCTGAGTTTGCAGCTTCACCTCCCTCGAGTTATCTGCAGCACCTAGAAAAGAAAAGGGAACATGCACACACTGACAGAGATACAGAAGCTGCACCCTTCCCTCAGGAAGTCCCATCTCTCTCTCCTGTCACTTTACTACTCATCCACTAGCCCTCAGAGCTTTTCCATCCCTTTATTCTAACGTGTACACCCCCTGGAATACACCACCAACAAAAAGTAATTGCAGCTTTATGAAAATGACAAGACCCTAAAATAAATTGCTGCTTGGGTGGTCTAAGCTTTGCTCACCTTGGCTAAATCACCTGAATGTCTTTGTTTAGTTAGAATGTGAGAGCGAGTCTGAACCAGGAAGCCTGTGTTAGTCTCGATGTGAGACTCGTGTGGTTGGGCGAGCCAGTCAATGCCAAATTGAGCCTAAATCTGAACTAGAGTGTCTGTGCTGTTTAAGTATATGAGCCTGAGCCAGTCTGTGTGGAAGAAAACCTCTTTGAGACTAAGCCCTAGAATGTGAGACAGAAAACCCCCACCCAGTCTGAAACCAAGTATAGTTTTGAGCCTAACTTCATAAAAGTGAAGCTATGGAATCTGAGAATTTTGGATAGAAATCTAAGCCCCGAAAAGAAACCCAAGAAGTTAAAATCAGAGAGCAGCCAAGAAACCAAACCCAAAACAATAAAACCAGGTGCACCTTGTCAGGCTGATTTTATCCCAGCAGCTGGTTTGCCCCACACCTGAGCCAGGGCACTGGGGGGGGTTGTGGGTGGGGCCTGGGGTATATAAGGCACAGCTTCAGGGTAAGGCTCCTTTTTAGGATTTGATGCTATTCAAGGTAAGGTCTTTGGGGTGTTTTGTGGTTTTAATGGTGTGTGTATTGCTTTTGTTTTTTGAGTTCTTTAAAATGATTTTTTCTGGGCTAAATTTTTTAAGCTATCTTCGGTTTTGCATCTTCTTGTATTAATGATTTTTTTTGTGCTGTGGTTTTACTTGAGGTGCTGTTGTTAGTGGTGGTGCTCAGGTAAGTGTTTTTATTGCCCTTAGCCACAGAACTTAAAGAAAAATTTGTTTACAGTTTATGTTTTTATTACTTGTCTTTTATTTCTCATAAAATAGTTATAACAGTGGTTACTGAACAAACATTCCATTTATATGTTTAAGAGGTACTTCAAGAGTGCCTTTGGGTTTGTGCTCTTTCAAAAACTAAGTTGGACACTTGGGTCTAAAGAATACCAAAACATAATATTAATGTTCTTTTGGGATGTAGTGACTGTTAAATAACTGATGCCTTTTGGCAGGGAAAGGTAAAAGAATGCTTTTCAGCTTGTATATGTCTCATTTTAAAACTCTAAATTACAGAGTGCTTGTTCATTACAGTCTGCATATAATAAATATTTCAGGGAATTTCCTTGTCTTAGTCTACAGAATGTTGTGTGGCAGTTCTTTTATTTTTTCCTTTTACTCCTGTTACTGCAAATGATAAAAAAAAATAGGGTGGGTGCAGTAAACACCCATGTGTCCAGTGTGGGAGATCTGAGCAACAACTTTAGTTTGAGACTTAAGACACTATAAAAACTAAGCAGAAAGATTAGTTTTCCACAGAACAGACGGGGGAAACAGCATCAGGATAGCAGAAAGAGATTTGAAATACACCATGGGGATGAGAAAAATTAAATGGGACTTTTTTTAGCACCATCTGATAGTGGGCAGGGTAGTACAGCTTGACTGTTTTAATGAGTGCATTAGCTTGTGAGCTGTTTTGGTGCTTCCAACTCACTGCTAGAACTGAAAGTGTTAAGCTTGTTCTTGGAACTTAGTCCTTTATATACTGAGTGCTTGTGTTGGCTGGTTAAAAGCTGGTCAGGCATTCGTGTTCCTTACTTACAAACATAAAGCAGAGGACAGCTTTCTTTTCAGTCACATCAGCAGGAGCCTTCTAAGGCTTTCATCCAGCTTCCAGTTCCAGCTATAAAAAGGTAAAGGGCTTCATTTTGAGTGTGATGCCCTCATGTTTAGAAGAACATGGCAAAAAGATTCAGTATTTGTGTTTGGTGTTGCAGGTCTTGTCTTTTATGTTGGGAGTCAGACGAGTGCTTGAGATGAGTCAGAGGGATAAGCAGAAGGATTGTGGAGTCGGTCACTTAAGCAAGAACCATGGCAATTGGCTTCTGTTGAACTCCTAGGGCACGCAGGGGAGAAGAGGCCCTGCATCAGACTCTGGAGTTGCTTTGAGACAAGCAAGCATGGTGTGAGGAGCTTGGGAGGAGGCAGAAGGAAGGTAAGGAAAAGGCTGGGCTGGATGCCTGGGATGCTGGAGATGATGGCCAGCACAACGTGTTGCCCTTTTTTTGTTTCTGTCAGATGACGAAGAGCAACTTGGCAAGGGCAGCAACATGACTGGCATCTGCTGTGGGAGTTCTGAGCAGAGAGGCGGCCTTGAGAAGAATGGCACAACGCAAGGTAAGTAGAGGGCCTCCTGTAGGAGGCGAGGGCGTGGGGGACAATGTCAGAATGGCAGGAAGGGGTTTGAGATGTAGCATTAGAATGTAGTATTTGAGCCAGAATGCCTGACGACACAGTAGAGGGTGCCTGGAGGTAAATCGTTAGCTCTAGAGAAAGCCAAAATGTGCTGGAGTGGGCTAAACTGTTCTTGGGTGGGCTTAATTGCACTGGACTGAGCTAAAGTGGGCTGGACTGGTCTGAATTGGGCCAAAGTAGTGCCAAGCCATGCTGTGTAGCAAATGAGCTCTTTTGCCTGTAGCACATGAGGGTGGGCTGGGCTCTGCTGGGCTGGACAAGGCTAAACTGTGTTGAAGTGGGGTAAAGTGGGCTGGACTGGTCTGAAGTGGGCCAAAGTGGTCTAAACTCTCCTGAAGTGGGCCAAGCTGGCTGCGCTGGGCTGAAGTGGGCTGAACGGGCTGGGGTGAGCTGGAATGGGCTGGACAGGGCTAATGGGGCTGGACTGAAGTGGGGTCAAGTGTCTGAAGTGAGATAAGCTGGTCTGGACTGGTGTGCAGTGTGTAAACTGGGCTGTGCTGGGCTAAAGTGGTCTGGAGAGGTCTGAAGTGGGCCAAAATGTGCTGGAGTGGGCTAAACTGTTCTTGGGTGGGCTTAATTGCACTGGACTGAGCTAAAGTGGGCTGGACAGGTCTGAATTGGGCTTAACTGTGACAGAGTGTTCTGGATAGATGTGAATTGGGCTAAAGTGGGCTGAACTGGTCTGAAGTGTGCTGGGCTGGTCTGAAGTGTGCTGAAGTGGGCTCAAGAGGGCTAAGGTGTGCTGGATGGTCTGAATTGGGCTAAACCCTGCTGAACTGTGCTAAATTGGTTGGGACATGTCTGTACTGGGCTGCGCTTAGCTAACTTGGTCTTGCCAGGGCAAAACTGGTCTGAATTGGGCTAAAGTGGGCTGGACTGGGCTAAAGTGGAGCGGACTTTGCTAAAGCTGGCTGCGCTGGGCTGAAGTGGGCTGAACGGGCTGGGGTGAGCTGGAATGGGCTGGACAGGGCTAATGTGGCCTGGACTGAAGTGGGGTAAAGTGTCTGAAGTGAGATAAGCTGGGCTGGACTGGTGTGCAGTGTGTAAACTGGGCTGTGCTGGGCTAAAGTGGTCTGGAGAGGTCTGAAGTGGGCCAAAATGTGCTGGAGTGGGCTAAACTGTTCTTGGGTGGGCTTAATTGCACTGGACTGAGCTAAAGTGGGCTGGACTGGTCAGAAGTGTGCCAAAGTAGTGCCAAGCCATGCTGTGTAGCAAACGAGCTGTTTTGCCTGTAGCAGACGAGGGTGAGCTGGGCTCTGCTGGGCTGGACAAGGCTAAACTGTGTTGAAGTGGGCTAAAGTGGGCTGGGCTGGTCTGAAGTGGGCCAAAGTGGTCTAAACTCTCCTGAAGTGGGCCAAGCTGGCTGCGCTGGGCTGAAGTGGGCTGAACGGGCTGGGGTGAGCTGGAATGGGCTGGACAGGGCTAATGTGGCCTGGACTGAAGTGGGGTCAAGTGTCTGAAGTGAGATATGCTGGGCTGGACTGGTGTGCAGTGTGTAAACTGGGCTGTGGTGGGCTAAAGTGGTCTGGAGAGGTCTGAAGTGGGCCAAAATGTGCTGGAGTGGGCTATATGATCCTATAGAGACCCTATAGAGACCCTAGGAACCCTATAGAGACCCTATAGAGACCCTAGGGACCCTATAGAGACCCTATAGAGACCCAAGAGACCCTAGAGAGACCCTAGAGAGACCCTAGAGACCCTATAGAGACCCTAGGAACCCTATAGAGACCCTATAGAGACCCTAGGAACCCTACAGAGACCCTAGGAACCCTATAGAGACCCTATAGAGACCCTAGGGACCCTATAGAGACCCTATAGAGACCCTATAGAGACCCTAGAGAGACCCTAGAGAGACCCTATAGAGACCCTATAGAGACCCTAGGGACCCTATAGAGACCCTATAGAGACCCTAGAGAGACCCTAGAGACCCTATAGAGACCCTAGAGAGACCCTAGAGACCCTATAGAGACCCTAGGGACCCTATAGAGACCCTAGAAACCCTATAGAGACACTATAGAGACCCTAGGGACCCTATAGAGACCCTATAGAGACCCTAGGAAACCTATAGAGACCGTATAGAGACCCTAGAGACCCAATAGAGACCCTATAGAGACCCTAGAGACCCTATAGAGACCCTATAGAGACCCTATAGAGACCTTAGGGACCCTATAGAGACCCTATAGAGACACTAGAGACCCTATAGAGACCCTATAGAGACCCTGGAGACCCTATAGAGACCCTAGGGAACCTATAGAGACCCTAGGAACCCTATAGAGACCCTATAGAGACCCTAGGGATCCTATAGAGACCCTATAGAGACCCTAGAGACCCTATAGAGACCCTATAGAGACCCTAGGGAAACTATAGAGACCCTAGGAACCCTATAGAGACCCTATAGAGACCCTAGGGATCCTATAGAAACCCTATAGAGACCCTAGGGACCCTATAGAGATCCTATAGAGACACTAGAGACCCTATAGAGACCCAAGAGACCCTAGAGAGACCCTAGAGAGACCCTAGAGACCCTATAGAGACCCTAGGAACCCTATAGAGACCCTATAGAGACCCTAGTGACCCTATAGAGACCCTAGGAACCCTATAGAGACCCTATAGAGACCCTAGGGACCCTATAGAGACCCTATAGAGACACTAGAGACCCTATAGAGACACTATAGATACCCTAGAGACCCTATAGAGACCCTAGGGACCCTATAGAGACCCTAGGAACACTATAGAGACCCTATAGAGACCCTAGGGACCCTATAGAGACCCTATAGAGACCCTAGAGACCCTATAGAGACCCTATAGAGACCCTATAGAGACCCTAGGGACCCTATACAGACCCTATAGAGACACTAGAGACCCTATAGAGACCCTATAGAGACCCTAGGAACCCTATAGAGACCCTATAGAGACCCTCGGGATCCTATAGAGACCCTATAGAGGCACTAGGGAACCTATAGAGACCCTAGGAACCCTATAGAGACCCTATAGAGACACTAGAGACCCTATAGAGACCCAAGAGACCCTATAGAGACCCTAGAGAGACCCTAGAGACCTTATAGAGACCCTAGGAACCCTATAGAGACCCTATAGAGACCCTAGGGACCCTATAGAGACCCTAGGAACACTATAGAGACCCTATAGAGACCCTAGGGATCCTATAGAGACCCTATAGAGACCCTAGGGACCCTATAGAGACCCAAGAGACCCTATAGAGACCCTAGAGAGACCCTAGAGACCCTATAGAGACCCTAGGAACCCTATAGAGACCCTATAGAGACCCTAGGGACCCTATAGAGACCCTAGGGACCCTATAGAGACCCTATAGAGACACTAGAGACCCTATAGAGACCCTATAGAGACCCTAGAGACCCTATAGAGACCCTAGGGACCCTATAGAGACCCTAGGAACCCTATAGAGACCCTATAGAGACCCTAGGGACCCTATAGAGACCGTATAGAGACCCTAGAGACCCTATAGAGACCCTATAGAGACCTTATAGAGACCCTAGGGACCCTATAGAGACCCTATAGAGACACTAGAGACCCTATAGAGACTCTATAGAGACCCTAGGAACCCTATAGAGACCGTATAGAGACCCTAGAGACCCTATAGAGACCCTATAGAGACCCTAGAGACCCTATAGAGACCGTAGAGAGACCCTAGAGACCCTATAGAGACCCTAGGAACCCTATAGAGACCCTATAGAGACCCTAGGGACCCTATAGAGACCCTAGGAACCCTATAGAGACCCTAGGAACCCTATAGAGACGCTATAGAGACCCTAGGGACCCTATAGAGACCCTATAGAGACCCAAGAGACCCTATAGAGACCCTAGAGAGACCCTAGAGACCCTATAGAGACCCTAGGGACCCTATAGAGACCCTAGGAACCCTATAGAGACCCTATAGAGACCCTAGGGACCCTATAGAGACCCTATAGAGACACTAGAGACCCTATAGAGACCCTATAGACACCCTAGTGACCCTATAGAGACCCTATAGAGACCCTAGGAACCCTATAGAGACCGTACAGTGACCCTAGAGACCCTATAGAGACCCTATAGAGACACTAGGGACCCTATAGAGACCCTAGGAACCCTATAGAGACCCTATAGAGACCCTAGGGACCCTATAGAGACCCTATAGAGACACTAGGGACCCTATAGAGACCCTATTGAGACACTATAGAGACACTAGAGACACTATAGAGACCCTAGAGACCCTATAGAGACCCTAGAGACCCTATAGAGACCCTATAGAGACCCTAGGAACCCTATAGAGACCGTATAGAGACCCTAGAGAGACCCTAGAGAGACCCTAGAGACCCTATAGAGACCCTAAAGAGACCCTAGGGACCCTATAGAGACCCTATAGAGACCCTATAGAGACCCTAGGGACCCTATAGAGACCCTATAGAGACCCTATAGAGACCCTAGAGACCCTATAGAGACCATATAGAGACCCTAGAGACCCTATAGAGACCCTATAGAGACCCTAGGAACCCTATAGAGACCCTATAGAGACCCTATAGAGACCCTAGGTACCCTATAGAGACCCTATAGAGACCCTAGGGACCCTATAGAGACCCTAGGAACCCTATAGAGACCCATTAGAGACCCTAGGGACCCTATAGAGACCCTATAGAGACACTAGAGACCCTATAGAGACCCTATAGAGACCCTAGAGACCCTATAGAGACCCTAGGGACCCTATAGAGACCCTAGGAACACTATAGAGACCCTATAGAGACCCTAGGGACCCTATAGAGACCCTATAGAGACCCTAGAGACCCTATAGAGACCCTATAGAGACCCTATAGAGACGCTAGGGACCCTATACAGACCCTATAGAGACACTAGAGACCCTATAGAGACCCTATAGAGACCCTAGGAACCCTATAGAGACCCTATAGAGACCCTAGGGATCCTATAGAGACCCTAGAGAGACCCTAGAGGCCCTATAGAGACACTAGAGAGACCCTAGAGACACTATAGGGACCCTAGGGACCCTATAGAGACCCTAGGGACCCTATAGAGACCCTATAGGGGCCCTAGAGACCCTATAGAGACTCTATAGAGACCCTAGGAACCCTATGGAGACCGTATAGAGACACTAGAGACCCTATAGAGACCCTAGAGAGACCCTAGAGACCCTATAGAGACCCTATAGAGACCCTAGGAACCCTATAGAGACCCTAGGAACCCTATAGAGACCCTATAGAGACCCTAGGGACCCTATAGAGACCCTTTAGGGACCCAAGAGACCCTATAGAGACCCTAGAGAGACCCTAGAGACCCTATAGAGACCCTAGGAACCATATAGAGACCCTATAGAGACCCTAGGAACCCTATAGAGACCCTATAGAGACCCTAGGGACCCTATAGAGACCCTATAGAAACACTAGAGACCCTATAGAGACACTATAGAGACACTACAGACCCTATAGAGACCCTATAGAGACCCTAGAGACCCTATAGAGACCCTATAGAGACCCTAGAGACCCTATAGAGACCCTATAGAGACCCTTGGAACCCTATAGAGACCCTATAGAGACCCTCGGGACCCTATAGAGACCCTATAGAGACCCTGGAGACCCTATAGAGACCCTAGGGAACCTATAGAGACCCTAGGAACACTATAGAGACCCTATAGAGACCCTAGGGATCCTATAGAGACCCTATAGAGACCCTAGGGACCCTATAGAGACCCTATAGAGACCCAAGAGACCCTATAGAGACCCTAGAGAGACCCTAGAGACACTATAGAGACCCTAGGAACCCTATAGAGACCCTATAGAGACCCTAGGCACCCTATAGAGACCCTAGGAACCCTATAGAGACCCTATAGAGACCCTAGGGACCCTATAGAGACCCTAGGAACCCTATAGAGACCCTAGGAACCCTATAGAGACCCTATAGAGACCCTAGGGACCCTATAGAGACCGTATAGAGACCCTAGAGACCCTATAGAGACCCTATAGAGACCTTATAGAGACCCTAGGGACCCTATAGAGACCCTATAGAGACACTAGAGACCCTATAGAGACTCTATAGAGACCCTAGGAACCCTATAGAGACCGTATAGAGACCCTAGAGACCCTATAGAGACCCTATAGAGACCCTAGAGACCCTATAGAGACCGTAGAGAGACCCTAGAGACCCTATAGAGACCCTAGGAACCCTATAGAGACCCTATAGAGACCCTAGGGACCCTATAGAGACCCTAGGAACCCTATAGAGACCCTAGGAACCCTATAGAGACGCTATAGAGACCCTAGGGACCCTATAGAGACCCTATAGAGACCCAAGAGACCCTATAGAGACCCTAGAGAGACCCTAGAGACCCTATAGAGACCCTAGGGACCCTATAGAGACCCTAGGAACCCTATAGAGACCCTATAGAGACCCTAGGGACCCTATAGAGACCCTATAGAGACACTAGAGACCCTATAGAGACCCTATAGACACCCTAGTGACCCTATAGAGACCCTATAGAGACCCTAGGAACCCTATAGAGACCGTACAGTGACCCTAGAGACCCTATAGAGACCCTATAGAGACACTAGGGACCCTATAGAGACCCTAGGAACCCTATAGAGACCCTATAGAGACCCTAGGGACCCTATAGAGACCCTATAGAGTCACTAGGGACCCTATAGAGACCCTATTGAGACACTATAGAGACACTAGAGACACTATAGAGACCCTAGAGACCCTATAGAGACCCTAGAGACCCTATAGAGACCCTATAGAGACCCTAGGAACCCTATAGAGACCGTATAGAGACCCTAGAGACCCTAGAGAGACCCTAGAGAGACCCTAGAGACCCTATAGAGACCCTAAAGAGACCCTAGGGACCCTATAGAGACCCTATAGAGACCCTATAGAGACCCTAGGGACCCTATAGAGACCCTATAGAGACCCTATAGAGACCCTAGAGACCCTATAGAGACCATATAGAGACCCTAGAGACCCTATAGAGACCCTATAGAGACCCTAGGAACCCTATAGAGACCCTATAGAGACCCTATAGAGACCCTAGGTACCCTATAGAGACCCTATAGAGACCCTAGGGACCCTATAGAGACCCTAGGAACCCTATAGAGACCCATTAGAGACCCTAGGGACCCTATAGAGACCCTATAGAGACACTAGAGACCCTATAGAGACCCTATAGAGACCCTAGAGACCCTATAGAGACCCTAGGGACCCTATAGAGACCCTAGGAACACTATAGAGACCCTATAGAGACCCTAGGGACCCTATAGAGACCCTATAGAGACCCTAGAGACCCTATAGAGACCCTATAGAGACCCTATAGAGACGCTAGGGACCCTATACAGACCCTATAGAGACACTAGAGACCCTATAGAGACCCTATAGAGACCCTAGGAACCCTATAGAGACCCTATAGAGACCCTAGGGATCCTATAGAGACCCTAGAGAGACCCTAGAGGCCCTATAGAGACACTAGAGAGACCCTAGAGACACTATAGGGACCCTAGGGACCCTATAGAGACCCTAGGGACCCTATAGAGACCCTATAGGGGCCCTAGAGACCCTATAGAGACTCTATAGAGACCCTAGGAACCCTATGGAGACCGTATAGAGACACTAGAGACCCTATAGAGACCCTAGAGAGACCCTAGAGACCCTATAGAGACCCTATAGAGACCCTAGGAACCCTATAGAGACCCTAGGAACCCTATAGAGACCCTATAGAGACCCTAGGGACCCTATAGAGACCCTTTAGGGACCCAAGAGACCCTATAGAGACCCTAGAGAGACCCTAGAGACCCTATAGAGACCCTAGGAACCATATAGAGACCCTATAGAGACCCTAGGAACCCTATAGAGACCCTATAGAGACCCTAGGGACCCTATAGAGACCCTATAGAAACACTAGAGACCCTATAGAGACACTATAGAGACACTACAGACCCTATAGAGACCCTATAGAGACCCTAGAGACCCTATAGAGACCCTATAGAGACCCTAGAGACCCTATAGAGACCCTATAGAGACCCTTGGAACCCTATAGAGACCCTATAGAGACCCTCGGGACCCTATAGAGACCCTATAGAGACCCTGGAGACCCTATAGAGACCCTAGGGAACCTATAGAGACCCTAGGAACACTATAGAGACCCTATAGAGACCCTAGGGATCCTATAGAGACCCTATAGAGACCCTAGGGACCCTATAGAGACCCTATAGAGACCCAAGAGACCCTATAGAGACCCTAGAGAGACCCTAGAGACACTATAGAGACCCTAGGAACCCTATAGAGACCCTATAGAGACCCTAGGCACCCTATAGAGACCCTAGGAACCCTATAGAGACCCTATAGAGACCCTAGGGACCCTATAGAGACCCTATAGAGACCCTAGAGACCCTATAGAGACACTATAGAGACCCTAGAGACCCTATAGAGACCCTAGGGACCCTATAGAGACCCTAGGAACCCTATAGAGACCCTAGGGACCCTATAGAGACCGTATAGAGACCCTAGAGACCCTATAGAGACCCTATAGAGACACTAGAGACCCTATAGAGACTCTATAGAGACCCTAGGAACCCTATAGAGACCGTATAGAGACCCAAGAGACCCTATAGAGACCGTAGAGAGACCCTAGAGACCCTATAGAGACCCTAGGAACCCTATAGAGACCCTATAGAGACCCTAGGGACCCTATAGAGACCCTAGGAACCCTATAGAGACCCTAGGAACCCTATAGAGACGCTATAGAGACCCTAGGGACCCTATAGAGACCCTATAGAGACCCAAGAGACCCTATAGAGACCCTAGAGACCCTATAGAGACCCTAGGGACCCTATAGAGACCCTATAGAGACCCTAGGAACCCTATAGAGACCGTACAGTGACCCTAGAGACCCTATAGAGACCCTATAGAGACACTAGGGACCCTATAGAGACCCTAGGAACCCTATAGAGACCCTATAGAGACCCTAGGGACCCTATAGAGACCCTATAGAGACACTAGAGACCCTATAGAGACCTTATTGAGACCCTATAGAGACACTAGAGACACTATAGAGACCCTAGAGACCCTATAGAGACCCTAGAGAGACCCTAGAGACACTATAGAGACCCTAGGAACCCTATAGAGACCCTATAGATACCCTAGAGACCCTATAGAGACCCTATAGAGACCCTAGGAACCCTATAGAGACCGTATAGAGACCCTAGAGACCCTAGAGAGACCCTAGAGAGACCCTAGAGACCCTATAGAGACCCTAAAGAGACCCTAGGGACCCTATAGAGACCCTATAGAGACCCTATAGAGACCCTAGGGACCCTATAGAGACCCTATAGAGACCCTAGAGAGACCCTAGAGACCCTATAGAGACCATATAGAGACCCTAGAGACCCTATAGAGACTCTATAGAGACCCTAGGAACCCTATAGAGACCCTATAGAGACCCTAGGGACGCTATAGAGACCATATAGAGACCCTAGAGACCCTATAGAGACCCTATAGAGACCCTAGGGACCCTATAGAGACCCTATAGAGACACTAGAGACCCTATAGAGACCCTATAGAGACCCTAGGAACCCTATAGAGACCCTATAGAGACCCTAGGGATCCTATAGAGACCCTATAGAGACCCTAGGGAACCTATAGAGACCCTAGGAACCCTATAGAGACCCTATAGAGACCCTAGGGATCCTATAGAGACCCTATAGAGACCCTAGAGACCCTATAGAGACCCTATAGAGACCCTAGGGAAACTATAGAGACCCTAGGAACCCTATAGAGACCCTATAGAGACCCTAGGGATCCTATAGAGACCCTATAGAGACCCTAGGGACCCTATAGAGATCCTATAGAGACACTAGAGACCCTATAGAGACCCAAGAGACCCTAGAGAGACCCTAGAGAGACCCTAGAGACCCTATAGAGACCCTAGGAACCCTATAGAGACCCTATAGAGACCCTAGGGACCCTATAGAGACCCTAGGAACCCTATAGAGACCCTATAGAGACCCTAGGGACCCTATAGAGACCCTATAGAGACACTAGAGACCCTATAGGGACGCTATAGATACCCTAGAGACCCTATAGAGACCCTAGGGACCCTATAGAGACACTAGGAACACTATAGAGACCCTATAGAGACCCTAGGGACCCTATAGAGACCCTAGAGACCCTATAGAGACCCTATAGAGACCCTATAGAGAGCCTAGGGACCCTATACAGACCCTATAGAGACACTAGAGACCATATAGAGACCCTATAGAGACCCTAGGAACCCTATAGAGACCCTATAGAGACCCTAGGGATCCTATAGAGACCCTATAGAGACACTAGGGAACCTATAGAGACCCTAGGAACCCTATAGAGATCCTATAGAGACACTAGAGACCCTATAGAGACCCAAGAGACCCTATAGAGACCCTAGAGAGACCCTAGAGTCCCTATAGAGACCCTAGGAACCTTATAGAGACCCTATAGAGACACTAGGGAAACTATAGAGACCCTAGGAACCCTATAGAGACCTTCTAGAGACCCTAGGGATCCTATAGAGACCCTATAGAGACCCTAGGGACCCTATAGAGATCCTGTAGAGACACTAGAGACCCTATAGAGACCCTAGAGACCCTAGAGAGACCCTAGAGAGACCCTAGAGGCACTATAGAGACCCTAGAGACCCTATAGAGACCCTATAGAGACCCTAGAGACCCTACGGAGACCCTAGAGAGACCCTAGAGACCCTATAGAGACCCTAGGGACCCTATAGAGACCCTATAGAGACCCTAGGAACCCTATAGAGACCGTACAGTGACCCTAGAGACCCTATAGAGACCCTATAGAGACACTAGGGACCCTATAGAGACCCTAGGAACCCTATAGAGACCCTATAGAGACCCTAGGGACCCTATAGAGACCCTATAGAGACCCTAGGAACCCTATAGAGACCGTACAGTGACCCTAGAGACCCTATAGAGACCCTATAGAGACACTAGGGACCCTATAGAGACCCTAGGAACCCTATAGAGACCCTATAGAGACCCTAGGGACCCTATAGAGACCCTATAGAGACACTAGAGACCCTATAGAGACCTTATTGAGACCCTATAGAGACACTAGAGACACTATAGAGACCCTAGAGACCCTATAGAGACCCTAGAGAGACCCTAGAGACACTATAGAGACCCTAGGAACCCTATAGAGACCCTATAGAGACCCTAGAGACCCTATAGAGACCCTATAGAGACCCTAGGAACCCTATAGAGACCGTATAGAGTCCCTAGAGAGACCCTAGAGACCCTATAGAGACCCTAAAGAGACCCTAGGGACCCTATAGAGACCCTATAGAGACCCTATAGAGACCCTAGGGACCCTATAGAGACCCTATAGAGACCCTAGAGAGACCCTAGAGACCCTATAGAGACCCTATAGAGACCATATAGAGACCCTAGAGACCCTATAGAGACTCTATAGAGACCCTAGGAACCCTATAGAGACCCTATAGAGACCCTAGGGACGCTATAGAGACCATATAGAGACCCTAGAGACCCTATAGAGACCCTATAGAGACCCTAGGGACCCTATAGAGACCCTATAGAGACACTAGAGACCCTATAGAGACCCTATAGAGACCCTAGGAACCCTATAGAGACCCTATAGAGACCCTAGGGATCCTATAGAGACCCTATAGAGACCCTAGGGAACCTATAGAGACCCTAGGAACCCTATAGAGACCCTATAGAGACCCTAGGGATCCTATAGAGACCCTATAGAGACCCTAGGGACCCTATAGAGACCCTATAGAGACCCTAGGGAAACTATAGAGACCCTAGGAACCCTATAGAGACCCTATAGAGACCCTAGGGATCCTATAGAGACCCTATAGAGACCCTAGGGACCCTATAGAGATCCTATAGAGACACTAGAGACCCTATAGAGACCCAAGAGACCCTAGAGAGACCCTAGAGAGACCCTAGAGACCCTATAGAGACCCTAGGAACCCTATAGAGACCCTATAGAGACCCTAGGGACCCTATAGAGACCCTAGGAACCCTATAGAGACCCTATAGAGACCCTAGGGACCCTATAGAGACCCTATAGAGACACTAGAGGCCCTATAGGGACACTATAGATACCCTAGAGACCCTATAGAGACCCTAGGGACCCTATAGAGACACTAGGAACACTATAGAGACCCTATAGAGACCCTAGGGACCCTATAGAGACCCTATAGAGACCCTAGAGACCCTATAGAGACCCTATAGAGACCCTATAGAGAGCCTAGGGACCCTATACAGACCCTATAGAGACACTAGAGACCCTATAGAGACCCTATAGAGACCCTAGGAACCCTATAGAGACCCTATAGAGACCCTAGGGATCCTATAGAGACCCTATAGAGACACTAGGGAACCTATAGAGACCCTAGGAACCCTATAGAGATCCTATAGAGACACTAGAGACCCTATAGAGACCCAAGAGACCCTATAGAGACCCTAGAGAGACCCTAGAGACCCTATAGAGACCCTAGGAACCTAATAGAGACCCTATAGAGACACTAGGGAAACTATAGAGACCCTAGGAACCCTATAGAGACCTTCTAGAGACCCTAGGGATCCTATAGAGACCCTATAGAGACCCTAGGGACCCTATAGAGATCCTGTAGAGACACTAGAGACCCTATAGAGACCCTAGAGACCCTAGAGAGACCCTAGAGAGACACTAGAGGCACTATAGAGACCCTAGAGACCCTATAGAGACGCTATAGAGACCCTAGAGACCCTACAGAGACCCTAGAGAGACCCTAGAGACCCTATAGAGACCCTAGGAACCCTATAGAGACCCTAGAGAGACCCTAGAGACCCTATAGACACCCTAGAGAGACCCTAGAGACCCTATAGAGACACTAGAGAGAACCTAGAGACACTATAGAGACCCTAGGGACCCTATAGAGACCCTAGGAACCCTATAGAGACCCTATAGAGACCCTAGGGACCCTATAGAGACCCTATAGAGGCCCTAGAGACCGTATAGAGACCCTATAGAGACCCTAGGAACCCTATGGAGACCGTATAGAGACACTAGAGACCCTATAGAGACCCTAGAGAGACCCTAGAGACACTATAGAGACCCTAGAGAGACCCTAGAGACCCTATAGAGACCCTAGGGACCCTATAGAGACCCTATAGAGAACCTAGGGACCCTATAGAGACCCTATAGAGACACTAGAGACCCTATAGAGACCCTATAGTGACCCTGGAGACCCTATAGAGACCCTAGGGAACATATAGAGACCCTAGGAACCCTATAGAGACCCTATAGAGACCCTAGGGATCCTATAGAGTCCCTGTAGAGATCCTAGAGACCCTATAGAGACCCTTTAGAGACCCTAGGGAACCTATAGAGACCCTAGGAACCCAATAGAGACCCTATAGAGACCCTAGGGATCCTATAGAGACCCTATAGAGACACTAGAGACCCTATAGAGATCCTATAGAGACACTAGAGACCATATAGAGACCCAAGAGACCCTATAGAGACCCTATAGAGACCCTAGAGACCCTATAGAGACCCTAGGAACCCTATAGAGACCCTATAGAGACCCTAGGGACCCTATAGAGACCCTAGGAACCCTATAGAGTCCCTATAGAGACCCTAGGGATCCTATAGAGACCCTATAGAGACCCTAGGGACCCTATAGAGATCCTGTAGAGACACTAGAGACCCTATAGAGACCCTAGAGACCCTAGAGAGACCCTAGAGAGACCCTAGAGGCACTATAGAGACCCTAGAGACCCTATAGAGACCCTAGAGAGACCCTAGAGACCCTACAGAGACCCTAGAGAGACCCTAGAGACCCTATAGAGACCCTAGGAACCCTATAGAGACCCTATAGAGACCCTAGAGACCCTATAGAGACCCTAGAGAGACGCTAGAGACCCTACAGAGACCCTAGAGAGACCCTAGGGACCCTATAGAGACCCTAGGAACCCTATAGAGACCCTATAGAGACCCTAGAGACCCTATAGAGACCCTAGAGAGACCCTAGAGACCCTATAGAGACCCTAGGGACCCTATAGAGACCCTAGAAACCCTATAGAGACACTATAGAGACCCTAGGGACCCTATAGAGACCCTATAGAGGCCCTAGAGACCCTATAGAGACCCTATAGAGACCCTAGGAACCCTATAGAGACCGTATAGAGACCCTAGAGACCCTATAGAGACCCTAGAGAGACCCTAGGTACCCTATAGAGACCCTAGGGACCCTATAGAGACCCTATAGAGACCCTAGGGACCCTATAGAGACCCTATAGAGACACTAGAGGCCCTATAGAGACCCTATAGAGGCCCTAGAGACCCTATAGAGGCCCTAGAGTCCCTATAGAGACCCTAGGGAACCTATAGAGACCCTAGGAACCCTATAGAGACCCTATAGAGACCCTAGGGACCCTATAGAGTCCCTATAGTGACCCTAGAGACCCTATAGAGACCCTAGGGACCCTATAGAGACCCTAGGAACCCTATAGAGACCCTATAGAGACCCTAGGGACCCTATAGAGACCCTATAGAGACACTTGAGACCCTATAGAGACCCTATAGAGACCCTAGGAAACCTATAGAGACCGTATAGAGACCCTAGAGACCCAATAGAGACCCTATAGAGACCCTAGAGACCCTATAGAGACCCTATAGAGACCCTAGGAACCCTATGGAGACCCTATAGAGACCCTAGGGACCCTATAGAGACCCTATAGAGACACTAGAGACCCTATAGAGACCCTATAGAGACCCTGGAGACCCTATAGAGACCCTAGGGAACCTATAGAGACCCTAGGAACCCTATAGAGACCCTATAGAGACCCTAGGGATCCTATAGAGACCCTATAGAGACCCTAGAGACCCTATAGAGACCCTATAGAGACCCTAGGGAAACTATAGAGACCCTAGGAACCCTATAGAGACCCTATAGAGACCCTAGGGATCCTATAGAGACCCTATAGAGACCCTAGGGACCCTATAGAGATCCTATAGAGACACTAGAGACCCTATAGAGACCCAAGAGACCCTAGAGAGACCCTAGAGACCCTATAGAGACCCTAGGAACCCTATAGAGACCCTATAGAGACCCTAGGGACCCTATAGAGACCCTAGGAACCCTATAGAGACCCTATAGAGACCCTAGGGACCCTATAGAGACCCTATAGAGACACTAGAGACCCTATAGAGACACTATAGATACCCTAGAGACCCTATAGAGACACTAGGGACCCTATAGAGACCCTAGGAACACTATAGAGACCCTATAGAGACCCTAGGGACCCTATAGAGTCCCTATAGAGACCCTAGAGACCCTATAGAGACCCTATAGAGACACTAGAGACCCTATAGAGACCCTATAGAGACCCTAGGGACCCTATAGAGACCCTATAGAGACACTAGAGACCCTATAGAGACACTATAGATACCCTAGAGACCCTATAGAGACCCTAGGGACCCTATAGAGACCCTAGGAACACTATAGAGACCCTATAGAGACCCTAGGGATCCTATAGAGACCCTATAGAGACACTAGGGAACCTGTAGAGACCCTAGGAACCCTATAGAGACACTAGAGACCCTATAGAGACCCAAGAGACCCTATAGAGACCCTAGAGAGACCCTAGAGACCCTATAGAGACCCTAGGAACCTTATAGAGACCCTATAGAGACACTAGGGAAACTATAGAGACCCTAGGAACCCTATAGAGACCTTATAGAGACCCTAGGGATCCTATAGAGACCCTATAGAGACCCTAGGGACCCTATAGAGATCCTGTAGAGACACTAGAGACCCTATAGAGACCCTAGAGACCCTAGAGAGACCCTAGAGAGACCCTAGAGGCACTATAGAGACCCTAGAGACCCTATAGAGACCCTAGAGAGACCCTAGAGACCCTACAGAGACCCTAGAGAGACCCTAGAGACCCTATAGAGACCCTAGGAACCCTATAGAGACCCTATACAGACCCTAGAGACCCTATAGACACCCTAGAGAGACCCTAGAGACCCTATAGAGACACTAGAGAGACCCTAGAGACACTATAGAGACCCTAGGGACCCTATAGAGACCCTATAGAGACCCTAGGAACCCTATAGAGACCGTACAGTGACCCTAGAGACCCTATAGAGACCCTATAGAGACACTAGGGACCCTATAGAGACTCTAGGGACCCTATAGAGACCCTATAGAGACCCTATTGAGACCCTATAGAGACACTAGAGACACTATAGAGAACCTAGAGACCCTATAGAGACCCTAGAGACCCTATAGAGACCCTAGAGAGACCCTAGAGACACTATAGAGACCCTAGGAACCCTATAGAGACCCTATAGAGACACTAGGGACCATATAGAGACCCTATAGAGACCCTAGGGACCCTATAGAGACCCTATAGAGACCCTAGAGAGACCCTAGAGAGACCCTAGAGACCCTATAGAGACCCTATAGAGACCATATAGAGACCCTAGAGACCCTATAGAGACCCTATAGAGACCCTAGAGACCCTATAGAGACCCTATAGAGACCCTAGGAACCCTATAGAGGCCCTATAGAGACCCTAAGAGCCCCTAGGGACCCTATAGAGACCCTATAGAGACACTAGAGACCCTATAGAGACCCTATAGAGACCCTAGGAACCCTATAGAGACCGTATAGAGACCCTAGAGACCCTATAGAGACCCTAGAGACCCTATAGAGACCCTTTAGAGACCCTAGACACCCTATAGAGACCCTAGAGAGACCCTAGAGACCCTATAGAGACCCTAGAGAGACCCTAGACACCCTATAGAGTCACTAGAGAGACCCTAGAGACCCTATAGAGGACCCTAGGGACCCTATAGAGACCCTAGGAACCCTATAGAGACCCTATAGAGACCCTAGGGACCCTATAGAGACCCTATAGAGACACTAGAGACCCTATAGAGACACTATAGAGACACTATAGAGACACTAGAGACCCTATAGAGACCCTTATAGAGACCATATAGAGACCCTAGGAACCCTATAGATACCCTATAGAGACCCTAGGGACCCTATAGAGACACTAGAGACCGTAGAGACCCTATAGAGACCCTAGAGAGACCCTAGAGACCCTATAGAGACCCTAGGGACCCTATAGAGACTCTAGGAACCCTATAGAGACCCTATAGAGACCCTAGGGACCCTATAGAGACCCTATAGAGACCCTAGAGACCCTATAGAGACCCTAGAGAGACCCTAGAGACCCTACAGATACCCTAGAGAGACCCTAGAGACCCTATAGACACCCTAGAGAGACACTAGAGGCACTATAGAGACCCTTGGGACCCTATAGAGACCCTAGGAACCCTATAGAGACCCTAGGGACCCTATAGAGACCCTATAGAGACCCTAGAGACACTATAGAGACCCTAGAGAGACCCTAGAGACCCTATAGAGACCCTAGGAACCCTATAGAGACCCTATAGAGACCCTAGGGACCCTATAGAGACCCTATAGAGACCCTAGTGACCCTATAGAGACCCTATAGAGACCCTATAGAGACCCTAGGGACCCTATAGAGACCCTATAGAGACACTAGAGACCCTATAGAGACTCTATAGAGACCCTAGGAACCCTATAGAGACCGTATAGAGACCCTAGAGACCCTATAGAGACCCTAGAGACCCTATAGAGACCGTAGAGAGACCCTAGAGACCCTATAGAGACCCTAGGAACCCTATAGAGACCCTATAGAGACCCTAGGGACCCTATAGAGACCCTAGGAACCCTATAGAGACCCTAGGAACCCTATAGAGACGCTATAGACACCCTAGGGACCCTATAGAGACCCTATAGAGACCCAAGAGACCCTATAGAGACCGTAGAGAGAACCTAGAGACCCTATAGAGACCCTATAGAGACCCTAGAGACCCTATAGAGACCCTAGGGACCCTATAGAGACCCTAGGAACCCTATAGAGACCCTATAGAGACACTAGGGACCCTATAGAGACCCTATAGAGACACTAGAGACCATATAGAGACCCTATAGACACCCTAGTGACCCTATAGAGACCCTATAGAGACCCTAGGAACCCTATAGAGACCGTACAGTGACCCTAGAGACCCTATAGAGACCCTATAGAGACACTAGGGACCCTATAGAGACCCTAGGGACCCTATAGAGACCCTATAGAGACACTAGAGACCCTATAGAGACCCTATAGAGACCCTAGAGAGACCCTAGAGACACTATAGAGACCCTAGGAACCCTATAGAGACCCTATAGAGACCCTAGGGACCATATAGAGACCCTATAGAGACCCTATAGAGACCCTAGGGACCCTATAGAGACCCTAGAGAGACCCTAGAGAGACCCTAGAGACCCTATAGAGACCATATAGAGACCCTAGAGACCCTATAGAGACCCTTTAGAGACCCTAGGAACCCTATAGAGACCCTATAGAGACCCGAGGGACCCTATAGAGACCCTATAGAGACACTAGAGACCCTATAGAGACCCTATAGAGACCCTAGGAACCCTATAGAGACCGTATAGAGACCCTAGAGACCCTATAGAGACCCTATAGAGACCCTAGAGACCCTATAGAGACCCTATAGAGACCCTAGACACCCTATAGAGACCCTAGAGAGACCCTAGAGACCCTATAGAGACCCTAGGGGACCCTATAGAGACCCTAGGAACCCTATAGAGACCCTATAGAGACCCTAGAGACCCTATAGACACCCTAGAGAGACCCTAGAGACCCTATAGAGACCCTAGAGAGACCCTAGAGACACTATAAAGACCCTAGGGACCCTATAGAGACCCTAGGAACCCTATAGAGACCCTATAGAGACCCTAGGGACCCTATAGAGACCCTATAGAGGTCCTAGACACCCTATAGAGACCGTATAGGGACACTAGAGACCCTATAGAGATCCTATAGAGACCCTATAGAGACCCTAGAGACCCTATAGAGACCCTAGGGACCCTATAGAGACCCTATAGAGACCCTAGAGACCCTATAGAGACACTATAGAGACGCTAGAGACCCTATAGAGACCCTATAGAGACCCTAGAGACCCTATAGAGACCCTAGAGAGACCTTAGAGACCCTATAGAGATTCTACGGTCCCTATAGAGACCCTAGGAACCCTATAGAGACCATATAGAGACCGTAGGGACCCTATAGAGATCCTATAGAGACCCTAGAGACCCTATAGAGACCCTATAGAGACCCTAGGAACCCTATAGAGACCCTATAGAGACCCTAGGGACCCTATAGAGACCCTATAGAGACTCTAGAGACCCTATAGAGACCCTAGAGAGACCCTAGAGACCCTATAGAGACCCTAGGGACCCTATAGAGACCCTAGGAACCCTATAGAGACCCTATAGAGACCCTAGAGACGCTATAGAGACACTAGAGACCCTATAGAGACCCTATAGACACCCTAGTGACCCTATAGAGACCCTATAGAGACCCTAGGAACCCTATAGAGACCGTACAGTGACCCTAGAGACCCTATAGAGACCCTATAGAGACACTAGGGACCCTATAGAGACACTATAGAGACCCTATAGAGACACTAGAGACCCTATAGAGACACTATAGAGACACTAGAGACCCTATAGAGACCCTATAGAGACCCTTTAGAGACACTAGAGACCCTATAGAGACACTATAGAGACACTAGAGACCCTATAGAGACCCTATAGGGACCATATAGAGCCCTAGGAACGCTATAGATACCCTATAGAGACCCTAGGGACCCTATAGAGACCCTATAGAGACCCTAGAGACCCTATAGAGACCCTAGAGAGATCCTAGAGACCCTATAGAGAACCTAGGGACCCTATAGAGACTCTAGGAACCCTATAGAGACCCTATAGAGACCCTAGGGACCCTATAGAGACCCTATAGAGACACTATAGAGACCCTAGAGACCCTAGAGAGACCCTAGAGAGACCCTAGGGACCCTATAGAGACCCTAGGAACCCTATAGAGACCCTATAGAGACCCTAGAGAGACCCTAGAGACCCTATAGAGACCCTAGGAACCCTATAGAGACCCTATAGAGACCCTAGGGACCCTATAGAGACCCTAGGAACCCTATAGAGACCCTATAGAGACCCTAGGGACCCTATAGAGACCCTATAGAGACACTAGAGACCCTATAGAGACACTATAGAGACCCTAGAGACCCTATAGAGACCCTAGGGACCCTATAGAGACCCTAGGAACCCTATAGAGACCCTATAGAGACCCTAGGGACCCTATAGAGACCCTATAGAGACCCTAGAGACCCTATAGAGACCCTATAGAGACCCTAGGGACCCTATAGAGACCCTATAGAGACCCTAGAGACCCTATAGAGACCCTATAGAGACCCTATAGAGACCCTAGGAACCCTATAGAGACCCTATAGAGACCCTAGAGACCCTATAGAGACCCTAGAGACCCTATAGAGACCCTATAGAGACCCTAGAGAGACCCTAGAGACCCTATAGAGACCCTAGGGACCCTATAGAGACCCTAGGAACCCTATAGAGACCCTATAGAGACCCTAGAGACCCTATAGAGACCCTAGAGAGACCCCTAGAGACCACTATAGAGACCCTAGGGACCCTATAGAGACCCTAGGAACCCTATAGAGACCCTATAGAGACCCTAGGACCTATAGAGACCCTATAGAGACCCTAGAGACCCTATAGAGACCCTATAGAGACCCTAGGATCCCTATAGAGACCGTATAGAGACCCTATAGAGACCCTATAGAGACCCTAGAGACCCTATA